>NW_021703784.1:105265237-105395714 GCF_005190385.1 Monodon monoceros
ACAACATGTTAATAGCAGTTACCCCTGCGTTTCCAACAACATGTTAACAGCAGTTACCTCTGCGTTTCCAACTGTGGCACCTTTTCCTGGTTCTTGGTCGTGTTTTCCAAGTATTCTGCGTTTAGTGCCTGTTTCACCGTCCCAGTCTTTGTGTTCAGCGGTGCCTCCGTCTGCACTGTGTCCCTCTCAAAGTGGCCTTTTTCCAGTCATCCTGCGTTTGCAGCCTGGACGGGAGAATGAGATTCATTCCTGTTCTGGAGTTTTCCAGCAGGTGCCTTGGTGAGGCCTTCTAGGGCCTGAGTGCCGGGCAGAGGCCCCATCACCCAGCAAGCAGCCCCCACTGCCTCCCCACTCGGGGATGCTCCGCCTGCAGGCTGGGCTGACCTGTGGGTGTTCATTTTCAGGAGGCCGATGTGTCGGTGGCCCCAGCACATGGTCTGGGGACGTCTCCCGTGGGGCTGTGGGTTCCCTTTCTGGCTGGCTTCATCTGCGTTCAGCGAGTGTGGGGAGGGAGAGGGGGAGGGTCTTCCAAGGAAACGGAACTTGGCCCAGGGAGCAGTGCTCCCGTTCGCTCTTGGGGTTAGACTGGTCCATAGCCTCCTTCCCGCAGCTGCCCTGTATGGACACGGGAGGCCCAGTGAGTGTCCTGATTTGCCACCTTCAGGCTGGGGGCGCCACACACAGCAGCCTGGTTGCCCTTACGCCCCCCAGAACCACAGCCAAGAGGCCCGCCGGGTCTTAGTACAAGATCCCGCCTACACGAGCCCGGGTCCCCGAGGCAGGCCCATGAGAACAGCGCCTCACACTCTGGGCCAGGCACTGTCATTGTCCTAGACGAGGGGCCGAGGTGGGGCGGCAGTGGAGGCAGGGGGTGCGGGTCCAGGTCCAGGGGTCGTCGCCCTTGGACGCCGGCTTGTGAGGCCGTGGCTTCTGAGCTTGCGGTTAGGGCTTCGTATCTAGACCCTGGGCAACTCCAAAATCTGGTCACAGTCAACTTGAAGGAGTGCTTGACCAAGTTAACAAACAAATACCTGAATCGTCCCTGGACCGAGACAATTCCATCCACCGAGTACCCGCCTCCCCTGTGTCCGCAGGCGACCTGAGCATCTCGGCCGAACGCCTGAGTGAGAAGCGGTCCCCCAGCGACTTCGCCCTCTGGAAGGCCTCCAAGCCCGGGGAGCCATCCTGGCCGTGCCCCTGGGGAAAGGTGAGCACCCGGGATGGGGCGCCCGGGCCTGGGGCCGTCACCTCCCTGCCTTCCTGGGACTTGCGTCTTCCGCTGCATGGCTGGGGTGGTGGCACTGGACCGCCTCGGAGGCCCCTCTGTCCCAACAGCCTCTGACCCGGGGTACTAGGGGACGGATCCGCCCTCCGACATCCCCTGTGACAACAGTCCTGGTGGCCCAGAGCTGCGGGAAGAGGTGTCGGGAGAGGGGGATTCCTTGGCCTTCGCGAAGCTTGTTGTGACCTTTATAGCCTGGGGCCCTATTCGTCTTTTCGTGTGCGGGACTTGACCCTCGTTCCCATAGAGCTCAGGGGTTCTGAGGGTCGTGGACGGGGGAGCGAGTCCCGGCCCGTCACGGGGCGGTCACGGCGCTCACCACGTTTGGGTCCCTAGGGGCGTCCAGGGTGGCACATCGAGTGCTCGGCCATGGCAGGCACCCTCCTCGGAGCCTCAATGGACCTTCACGGAGGGGGCTTCGACCTCCGCTTCCCCCACCATGACAACGAGCTGGCGCAGTCGGAGGTAGGGGCCGAGGTCGCCGTCCTGGGCACACACGGGGGGTGGCGAGGTGCTCCCCAGCAGAGCCTGGCCTCCACGCCAGGGGCTCTGAACCGCATTACTTAGTCCGGCTCGCGTGTGAGCAGCCTGGCCCTTGGCAGCGCAGGCCCGGATTCACGCCAGGCGGCACTCCTTCTGCACGTCAGGGCGCCCAGAAAGCGGCCGGCACCCTCTGTCTGGCCCGCAGCGGCGCCCCTGACCCCCGCGCCCGCCCTGTCCACTCAGGCCTACTTTGAAAACGACTGCTGGGTCAGGTACTTCCTGCACACGGGCCACCTGACCATCGCCGGCTGCAAGATGTCCAAGTCGCTCAAGAACTTCATCACCATTAAAGACGCACTGAAGAAGCACTCAGGTAAAGAGGCCTGGACGCTTCTGTTGTCGGAGGCACGGGCTCGGAGCTGCTCGGGAGGTAAGGAGCCCCGCGCCTCTCTCCGCAGCCCGGCAGCTGCGCCTGGCCTTCCTCACGCACTCGTGGAAGGACGCGCTGGATTACTCGGCCGACAGCATGGAGGCGGCGCTGCGGCTCGAGAAGCTCCTGAACGTGCGTCCCGCCTCCCCGAGGCAGCTCTGGGCCAGCACGGGGGGAGGCGGTGCCTGCTCCCCACGTCCCCCAGAGGGAACGGGGCGCGGCCGAGGCCACTAAGCTCTGGGGGGAGGCCAGCTCCGCACCACCTTCCCAAGGCACCTCGTGTCACATGTGGCGCCTCTCATTCAGCCCCACCCGCTGGCTGCACCTCAGGGGCCCCCAAGGCTGAAACCGGACCCACTTGTCTCAAAGGAAAACCTTTCCCTTCACTTCCTACACCTGTGTGACGTTCAGACCGCACCTGCAGTGGAGGCACGTCAGTAGGACGGCTCTTTCCCAGGTTTCTCTGGGATGGAAAGGTCTGAATGCTCTTAAAAGGAATTTTCATATTTTAGGAGTTTTTCTTAAACGTGAAAGACCTCCTCCGAGCCCCCGTTGAGGTAGCCGGTCAGTTTGAGAAGTGGGAAGACAAGGAAACAGAGCTGAACAAGAGGTGAGGCGGCGCCTTCTCTCTGGGGCCCACGGGCGGTCCCCGCAGCACGCCCGCCAGTGGGGAGGCTGGTGGCGCCGTCCCTCCCACTCATGCAGAGCCACGCTCAGAACGGGCCGCCCCGGGAAGGTCGTCTATCTGACGCCCCCCGCCTTCCTCTTCCGCTTCCCGTTCAGCTTTTGCGACAAGAAGGCCGCGGTTCATGAGGCGCTCTGTGATAACGTCGACACGCGCACCGTCATGGAGGAGATGCGGGCTCTGGTCGGCCAGTGCAACCACTACATGGCAGCACGGAAGGCCGCGAGGAGGAGGCCCAACCGTGCCCTGCTGGAGAGCATCGCCCGGTACCTCACGCACATGCTGAAGGTGAGCCCCCTGCGACGGTGCCAGTGTGGGCCCGCGGGTCACGGGAGCCACGCCGCTCTGTTCTCGGGTCCTGCCACTCCTGTGCCCGAGACAGCAAGCCCCCCGCCCCTGTCCTCGCTCCGAGCAATTTCGCCTCTTTGCCTCTGCTTTTCCCCTCCTGTCTGGAGGTTTGAAAAGCACAAGGGCTTTCTCCCACAAGTGGCCCTAACATGTTGTTCACCACGCCCACCTCGTGCTGACAAGTCCCGGGTCCTCTGCAGGGGGCTCCTTGGTCCAGCGGCTCAGGCTGGGAAGGGGCCGGAAGGGCAGCGGGAGCCAGACCTCGTCCTGGGTCAGGTGCGGGGGCACCAAGGCCTAGGTTTCCGTCTCTCCCCACCCGGCAAGGCCGTCGGCACTTCGGCCCGCCCCTCCCGGGCGCAGCGGCGTGTTTCGAGGACCGGTCCCCGCCTGCCACCTCTCAGGACCTCCTGTCCTGCATGCCTCTTTCTTCCCTAGATCTTCGGGGCCATAGAAGAGGAAAGCTCCCTGGGTTTCCCCGTCGGAGGACCTGGAACCAGCCTCAATGTGAGTAAAGCACACCTGGGCCCAGAGAAGCTCCCTGCCGGCCGCCCCGCCAATTTGGTGTTCCCTCCTGGGGCGTCTGAGACCAGCAGTAGGTCCCAGCCTGCCCTGGGCCCTCCAGCCTGAGCCCCACGTGGCCGAGTCTCGGCCTGGCTGGGGAGTTGGGCACAGTCCGCCCCCGTCCTCACCACCAGCTGTGTCTTTGTGAGCTCGGTCCCAGGGGACCAGGCTGCACGGGCCGGTCCTCAGCCCCCAAGCATCTGAGCCATGGCCGCGGGGCATCACCACGGCCATGGGCATCACTACGGCCAGAGGGCGTCAGGAGTCCCGCGCCCGCGTTTCCCGGCATGCGTGCACCTGTAGGCAGACAACATGTGAAACCGTCTGTCCAGTGGGTCCGTGCAAGTGAGGAAACTCACCAGTGGTCGTTGGTGTCTCCTTCGAACTTGGCATCCGGGCAGACACACGGTTTCTGCTGCGGGAGGAACATCACGTAGGACAGGCACACACTCAGGTTCATCTGAGACGCGCTCGCCCTCCTCCCCTGGTCGGGAACGCTCTTTACGTATTTGGTTAGAAGGCACATGTAAATGCTTACACGTAACGGGTCAAGTCCAAAGTAAAAAGGCAAAACCTTTTAAAAGTCCTGTTACCCAGTGAGGGACGGCGTGAGGCACTCTCTCCTGCGGACGGAGTTTAGGGGTGTTTTCCCAGGAGCTGACTTTCACCCCAGGAAACAGAATGCCAGGCCCTGTCCCCGGGCCCCTTGTCAGCCTTGGAAGTGGCTGTTGCTGTGGTACTTGGTGCTTTTTAGGAAGGAAACCCACGCGGTTGCTTTGTTTTCTCGTGTAAGCAATACTAGACGTGTATTTTCTTTAAGGAGAAACACACACTAGAAACACCTTGGAAGGAAGTCTGCCTTTGAGCTTTAAAAAAATGTGTCCAGGGCTTCCCTGGTGGTGCAGTGGTTGAGAGTCTGCCTGCCGATGCAGGGGGCGTGGGTTCGTGCCCCGGTCCAGGAGGATCCCACGTGCCGTGGAGCGGCTGGGCCTGTGAGCCATGGCCGCTGAGCCTCTGCGGCGGTGAGAGGCCCACATACCACAAAAATAAAAAATAAAAAAATGCGTCCAGCATCGGATGCCTGGTGTTTCTGGCCCCCAAGCCTCCTCCACCCGCCCTTTGAAAACAGCTGCCTGGAATAAGCAGCCCTGAGAAGCGTGGTGGGTGCCGGCTGGGCCGAAGGACAGGCCCGAAGTCACGCCTTTCAGAGTTCACGGCTTTACTTCCAGACCTGCATGGTTTTAGGAGCGGGTCTTGAACCACCTAGTACTGAGCGATCTACAGCGTGTGCTGGGGTAGTGTAGTCAGCTGGGCCGCTGGGGGTGCCGGCCTGAGACCCTCCTCCAGGCTGACCTCAGGCACGCTGGCCAGCTCCCCGCAGCGAGGCTCCCCTGCGGCCGTGTGCGTGTGCGGGCGGGTAGGCGTGTCCTCAGCCCACGCGCAAGATTGGGCCTGAAGTGGCTTAGGCCGTGCTGAGGGCTTGACGGCCTCACCAGCCTTTGCATTTAATCGTCGGGATTTTGGTCGCTGAGCTGCACGGAGGCACGGAGTCTAGTGGAAAAATACGGTAGATGTAACAAAAAAGGTTTTCCATGAAATTGTTATTTCTCTGGTTTGGATTCGCCCTCTTGGGTTTTGCTTTTCCAGTGGGCTTTGCGTCCCATGGCCACCTCTGAGTCACCGCGGGTGGTTCAGTGTTGCGCAGACGTGAGGGTGCGTGTGGACAGCAGACAGTTGATGGTACACAGGCGTGTGTGTGGCCTCAGGTCGGACCCAAGCACAGCCGGGCTCTGTGGTGCCGGCCCCAGTGGAAGGGAGGCCCCAGCCCAGGAGGAACGGCCTCAGCCTCAGAAAACCATCCCTCCTGGGAACGCCCAGTGTCACCTTAGGGACAGGCTTTTAACAGCCGTGTCTGCCTGAGACAAAGGAGCTCCTGTGAGCCACTGGGCGGGGCCGCCCACAGGACTCAGTTCGCTGGGGGGAAGGGGACCCTCTTACCGTGCTGTCCGCGCCGCCACGCGGGACGCCCCCGTGTCCATGAGCCGACCGTCGGGGATGGGCACGCGCACCCTGGACGCGGGTCACAACGGGGCGTCCGCCAGCCACACGTCCCTTGGCAGCCCTGCCCTGCGGCACGTGTACTAGGCTCTGTCCTTCATAAACACGAGGGTGGCTGGTCTCTCGGTGACCCAAAATGTTCTTTCCGCAGCTCGAGCCCACAGTCATGCCGTACCTGCAGGTGTTGTCGGAGTTCCGGGAAGGAGTGCGAAGGGTCGCCCGTGAGCACAGAGGTGAGGCCGTCACGCGCTCCGTGGCCTGGGCACGCCTGGCCGGTCCTCTGCTGCACGTTATCCTGGGTGTTGTAGGTGATGAGCAGCATCCCTGGCCTCTGATCACTAGATCCAGGGACACCCCCCACCCCAGTCAAGTCCTGGTAGCCACACAGACGTCTAGACGCCAAGTGCCCCTACGGTCAGGGCAGCCGAGCAGAGCCTGGGGACACTGTGAGGGGCCAGCGTTTCCTCACCTCTTTTGTTTGTGGTGACTCAGTTCTGCTCCCTGGGGCGTCCGCAGGGTGAGGACTGGAGGTGTCCTTGTCCCTGCCCTGCAGAGGCTCTGTGGTGACTGCACAGCCTCTGCTGGGGACAGTTCTAGGTTCTGCTCGGGGCCTCGCCAGCGGCCCTGGGGACTTGGGATGAGCTGGGATCAAACGTGTTGTCTTCGGGGCCAGTTTTGAGCAGTTGTTAAGCGGGTGGTGAGTGGCCTCAGGCAGGCAGTCTGCTTCTTACTGTGGTGGTCTGGACTCACAAATGACCACCACGGCTAAAACTGACCTTGCAAGGTTCCGGGCCTGGTCCAGCTGCTGTCCTCACGTTGCTTCTTTAATGTTTGTGATTCGACAGAGGTGGGCAGCGAAGCCCCTGGAAGGTAGAGGCCTTGCCTGGGGTCACATGGGGGTCGGGGCAGACCCCCACTGTCGTCGCCTGGTGTGCTGTGCCCCCCCCCCAGTCCCCTGTGTGATGAGAAGTCACACCTGGAGCTCATCCGGGTGGGGCCTCCCAAGGGTGGAGCCGGCAGAGGCCAAGGCGGTCAGGGAGCCTCCAGGGGAGCTGTGCCTCAGTGGGGAGTGGGCAGGCCCCGGGGTGGGGCGGGAGCTGGCCGGGGCCTGTCCCAGGGCCAGCAGAGCAGGGGGGCTCTACCGACAGAGAAGAAAGAAGCAGTTTCTCCTTTAGTGCCCACAGTCCATTTGGCCAGAGAGCTCAGGCCTGGCCAGCAGGGATGTGGAGTGTGGGTGTGTGACCAGGAGAGGCTTGGGAAATTGGGAAGAAGTTAGAAGGGCCGGGACGGGCACACGGTCAGAATGGGAGACCGGCAGGGCGTCAGGAGCCTCTCTGCCACTGGAGAGATGGTAGCCATTAGCTGTCGTTGTTTTTTTATTGTGGTTAAATATACACAATGTAGGAGTTACCACCTCAACCATTGTAAAGTGTGTAAAGTTCAGTGGCCTTAAGTAGTTCACATTGTTTTGAACCATCACCCCCATCCATCTCTAGAACTTTCCATCTTCCCAAAAAACTGTCCCCGTTAAACACTCCCCTCCCCTCCCCCAACCCCTCATCCCCACCGTCTACTTTCTGTCTCTGTGGGTGTGACTCCTCCAGGGACCTCATGTGAGTGGAATCAGACAGCATTTGTCCTTCTACGTCTCGCTTATTTCACTGAGCGTAATGTCCTCAAGGTTCATCCACGTTGTAGCTTGGGTCAGGATTCCCTTCCTTTTTTTTTTTTTTTTTTTTAAATTTATTTATTTATTTTTCGCTGCCCCGGGTCTTGGTTGCTGCACGCGGGCTTTTCTCTAGTTGAGGCGAGCGCGGGCTACTCTTCGTTGCGGTGTGCAGGCTTCTCATTGCGGTGGCTTCTCTTGTTGCGGAGCACGGGCTCTAGGCACATGGGCTTCGGTAGTTGTTGCACGCGGGCTCGGTAGTTGTGGCTCACGGGCTCTAGAGTGCAGGCTCAGTAGTTGTGGCACGCGGGCTTAGTTGCTCTGCGGCATGTGGGATCTTCCCGGACCAGGGCTCGAACCTGTGTCCCCTGCATTGGCAGGCGGATTCTTAACCACTGTGCCCTTCCAGGGAAGCCTCTCCCTTGCTTTTTAAGGCTGAGTAACATTCCATTGTGTGGATGGACCATATTTTGCTCATCTGTTCATCTGTGGATGGATCCCGTCTCCTTTTGTAGCATCTCCAAGCCTGCGCCCGACAAGGTCTCCCTGCTCACTGCCCATCTGTTTTCCACTCCCGTGTCACAGCCCCGCCCCACAGTAACCAGCCCTGATGGATGCAGGCTGCCCCGCCCTGAGCCTTGTGGCTCTGTGGACAGTACACACGGGGAAGGGTGCGGACCGCAGTTGCAGGGTACGGGGAGGTGCTGGCAGGGGCGTCCAGCAGATGGCCACACAGAGACACGCTCCTTCCCTTCTAGAGCCTGGAGTCAGAGCCCCTTGGCATCTGCAGGGCTGTGAGGTCCCCGGGGCTAGCACGCTTTGCCAGGTGCCCTGGGAAGGTCTCTGCCTTGGCCCACGTCCAGGGAAACCTGTTTTCCTTTGCTGGGCTCCGTCGTGGTGGTGCAGCTGCTTCCTTCCAGAAGGGACCCTGCCAGCCACCGGCCGCCCCATCTCTGTGCACCCACCACTGGGAGCCGGTCCACACAGATCCGCCCATCCCCACTGCTGTCCCAGTGCCTCTTCTCCACGGGGCAGCCTCCACTCCTGTCTGGGCCTTGCATGAGGTTCCATCCCAGCCCCAGCTTCAGTAGCCTCAACTTCAGACCCTGATCTGCACAGCGTCGGGAAGACCCCAAAAGCCTTGGCTTCACCCTGCTGGTATGGCAGGTGGGCGGGGCGGGGGGGCAGCATCTTCTGTCTCCATGTACGGGCTTCTCCCCCCACCCCACCCTGGAGGCAAGCTCCCCGTCTGTGCTCTTCTTTTAAGGTTGCATTAGCTGTTCTGAGACCTTTGTACCATATGTTTAAGAGTTGGTTTATTGAATTCCTCGAAAATATCCAACTGGGGTTTTCCCTTTAAACAAAAATAACTTACTGAAGTGGAACTCGCGTAACGTAAGCCTGGCCGTTTTAAAGTGAACCATTCAGTGGCGCTGAGTGCCTTCCCAGCGTTGTGCGGCCACCGTCTCCTTCGGGTCCCAGCATGTTTCCACCCTCCAGGGTCACGCCCCCTGCCCCAGCCCCTGGCAGCCACCAACCTGTGTTCTGTCTCTGGATTGACCTGTTCTGGGCATTTCACATAAATGGAGTCACACAGTGTGTGACCTCTTTTCTCTGGCTTCTCAGCAGAATGTTTTCGGGGTTGTCCACACTGTAGCATGTGGCGGTGCTTCATTTTTTTTAGGGCAGAATAATCACCAGGTACGTATATACCGCTTCCATTTATCCATTCAGCCGTTGATGGGTGTTTGGACTGTTTGCACCTTTGGTGAACAGGGCTGCTGTGAACACGCATGTGTAACCATCAGATTGGGCCCCTGTTTAGTTGTTTCGGGTACACAACTTAGGAGAGGAATTGTGGGATCATACGGCAATTCTGTGTTTAACTGTTTCAAGACCCACCAGAGTGTTTTGCATGGTGGCTGAACCATTATGTGTTTCCACCAGCGGTGCGCGCGAGGGTTCCGATTTCTCCACATCCTTGTCAGCCCGTTTTATTTTCTGTTTATTATTGTTAATAGCCGTCCTGGTGGGTGCGAAGGGGAATCTCATTGCGGCTTTGATTTGCATTTTCCCTGACGAGTAGTGACAACGAGCTGCTTGGCCGTCTGAACCTCTCCTTTGGAGAGTTGTCTATTCAGGCCCTTTGCTCGTTTTTTTTTTGTTTTTTTTTTAATAATTTTTTAAAATAAATCTATTTATTTTTATTTATTTATTTTTGGCTGCGTTTTTTGGTTATTTGTTGCTGCGCGCAGGCTTTCTCTAGTTGCGGTGAGCGGGGGCTGCTCTTCGTTGTGGTGCGCGGGCTTATTGCGGTGGCTTCTCCTGCTGCGGAGCACGGGCTCTAGGTGTGTGGGCTTCAGTAGCTGTGGCACGCGGACTTAGTTGCTCTGCGTCATGTGGGATCTTCCCAGACCACGGCTCGAACCCGTGTCCCCTGCATTGGCAGGCGGATTCCTAACCACTGCACCATCAGGGAGGTCCCCCTTTGCTCATTTTTATTTGGGTCATTTGCCTTATTGAGCTGTAGGAGCTCTTTCTTTATTGTGGGCACTAGACCCTCTTCAGAAATGTAAGTCGGGAGAGGGTGGAAGAGAAAGCCGGCTCCTAAAGTGAGAAAAAGGTTTGGAAGGAAATCCCGGGGGCAAGTTTGAGCTCTGTGGACCAGAGCAGGTCTCAGATGGAGGTGAGGGTCGCGCTCTCAGCCTTGTGGAGGCCATCTAGAGGATGGCGCCTGAGGGGCCCCAGGGAGGGGTGTCCGTCCCCTGGGGGTATGGCGGGGAGGCGGGGTTGGGCCTGAGGGTGTGGAGGGGAGTTGGTGGCAATGATGGCAGGGCCAGCCTGCTTCCCTTCCCGTTACGGTGAGCAAGCATCCGTTGGGCACTTGCCTGGGCCGGTGCCCTGGGGTCTCCTCAGGGCTCTGGGGGGACCCGTCTGAGCAAGGGGCCCCGAGGGGCAGAATGAGGGGAGGGACCAGATACAAAGGGCCTCGTCCCACCAGCCCTGTTGCGGGGCTGGAACGGGGCTTTTCCTTGACTGGCGTTGGGAAGCGGGAGACTGTGCGTCACGCTGCACGTGTGGCCGGGGCTCGGGCATCCCCTGAGATGTGTGGGGCATCGTCCATTCATTCATTCACCCGTGAGTGGACTTGTGGGGCACCGGCACAGTGCTGCGGGAGCACCCTGGGTTCTGGGGACGCAGTGGAGACAGGACGGGTGAGTGAGTGACCACGTGGGCCGTGGTCAGTGCTGCGGGGAGGGACAGCGCAGGGCGGGAGGGGTCTGCTTTCCTGGCACCAGCAGGAGTTCCCACTGGCCCAGTTCTTAGCCCAAAGCTGAATCTGCTTCAACCCTGAGGTCAGGGTCTCAGAGCTGGAATGTCCAGGTGAGCCTCTCCTGACGTCTGCACGATCGTGTTTAGTTGGGGTTGAGCCCATATGGGCTCAGTACAAACGGGCTGGCCCCTCCCTGGTCTGGCTGGGCATCAGACACCCTGGGCGCCGTCCGTGATGGCCGTTACAGGACTCTCCCAGGACCCCCCGAGCTCCTGGGCCTTCACCGGCCCTAACCAGGTGCCGCAGAGGTTAACACTGTCCAGACTTGCAGGGCCCGTCCCGTCAGGCCCAGGGGCCACGCCAGCCGTCTGCTCAGCTCTGCCCACTCTGGCTGCTTCGTGTGTGCCGTCTCTCCTGGAAGAGGCGCTTCAAAGCCAGTGGGCCGGCCAGGCTCCCCGGGCCGCTGCCCGTTCAAGCCCAGCTCTGGGTGGCCACTTCCCTCGGCTGGGGCGAGGCTGGCCAGGAGCGCCAGTGCCCAAGGCAGAGTGTCGCTGAGGTGGGGCGTGGGTCCCACCCCCAGGCCTTTGGCCCCTTCTGATCCCTTGCTGGGCTGGGGCCCTGGACGGTGGGACGCGGCCGCCTCTCTCAGGATCGCCTTGCCAGGGCCGCGGGGGCGCGGCGCTCCCAGGCGCCTTCCCGAGTGACCGGGGAGCTCATTCCCAGGCAGCAGAATCCTAGTGCCCCCGGGCCTGCCGCCCGCAGGGCTCTCCCCAGTCCGTGCGCCTCTGCGGTCAGTGCCCGCCTCTGAGCAGCGCCCTGAGCCGGTGCACAGGCCACGGGTCCAGGGGCTGCTCTGGGCTCACCAGTGGCCGCGACGTCTGTGTCTCGGCTTCTCCTGCGTCTGTGGCCAGTGGAATAGCCCGGTCCCTCCAGAGGCACAGAGGGGTGGCTCTTCCTTGGGGCCCGGGCGTTTCCAGGCCCAGTGGACCGAACTGCTTCCTCTGTCCACAGTCCCCGAGGTCCTGCAGCTCAGCGATGCCTTGCGGGACGACATCCTGCCTGAGCTGGGGGTGCGGTTTGAAGACCATGAAGGTGGGTCCTCTGGGCGTGACACCGGGTCAGGGGAGGGACACAGGGTGGAGATTGCTTTTGAGAGGAAGAACTCCGGGACGGGTCCGAGGACGCTTCGCCTTTTACGTGGTGAACCCCCCGTGATGCGTGGTCCTGGGGGACCTGTAGTTGTACCTTCTTGGGCATCACTGCCAGCACCTCCTCTCCTGCGGCCTGACTGCCCGGCGGCCCTGTTTTTGCGGGGCCACTGGCCGCCTTTTCTCATGGCCTGTCACTTGGGAGGCAGCCTGTGTCATGTGGATTGTCAGCAAGTTTCACAGCTTGTGTTTCGACTTGGTGGGAGTTTGGGCTGCATGGAAAATTATTGGATTTTAAACACTCAGATGAATGTCTTATTTTATGACTCCTGGGTGCTTGGTCTTGAGCAGCAAGGCCTCCCCGCAGCACAATTAACATTTGACCTGTGCGAGCAGGAAGGAGGCCCCGGCTTCTCTCGGGGGCCCTGTGGGCGGGAGTGGTGTGGGCCGCGCTGGGCTTGGCCTCGTTTCACGGCTGTTGGCCTTTCAGGACTGCCCACTGTGGTCAAGTTGGTGGACAGAGATACCTTACTGAGAGAGAGAGAAGAGAAGAAAAGGGTGAGTAAAACCGCAGTGACCTGAGCTGGGTGTTTTGTTTTTTGTTTTAAGTTGTTCTTATTACTACTTTTTTTTTTTTTTTTATTGGCTGCATTTGGTCTTCATTGCTGCGCGCGGGCTTTTCTCTAGTTGCAGCAAGCGGGGGCTGCTCTTCGTTGCGGTGCGCGGGCTTCTCATTGCAGTGGCTTCTCTTGTTGCGGAGCACGGGCTCTAGGCGTGCAGGCTCAGCAGTCGTACCACGAGGGCTCAGTAGTTGTGGCTCGAGGGCTCTAGAGCGCAGGCTCAGTAGCTGTGGCGCACGGGCTTAGTTGCTCCGCGGCATGTGGGATCTTCCCGGACCAGGGCTCGAACCCGTGTCCCCTGCACTGGCAGGCGGATTCTCAACCACTGTGCCACCAGGGAACTCCCTGAGCTGGGTGTTTATTGAAAATGTAAATATCACTGGAGTTTATATACTTCACCTTTAGGAGTTGGCATTTGTACTCTTAGTAAAAAGTGCCAACGTTTATAAACGTCAGAAGGAAGGACGAGATAGGTTAACTACTGGGCGATTTTCTAACAACAACAACAACGAGATCCAGCTTCTGATGAAGGACCCGGGGTACAAGGGAAGACTTGTCACCTCTGGGAAACCGCGAAGCTGACAGGTGTGGTCATACCTCGCTCTCACCTGAAGTGGTGTCTTCCTGTCTCTGGGGTTGAATGTGTCACAGTCACACCTCCACCCACTCCCGCCCCCAGCACCGTCCTTCTCACGCCTCAGATGTTACTACACCTCCGTGAGCAGGGCTGAGCCAGGGACTCCATGAAGTGGGACAGTCCCTGCTCTCGGGGACCTCAACGTCCCATAGAAAGAGAGAGGCAGGAACAGACGCAGTGCCTGTCAGATCTGCTGGGCACAGCTCGCTGGGTGCAGGGCCCGAGAGGCCTTAAGAAGAAACCCCGGGGAGAGGAGTTTGGGAGGCTGGGTGGGAAGGGGCCTCGACAGGTGTCCACAAGGAGAACTGACGGGTGGGTGGGTGGTCAGGGAGCAGAGCGGCGAGGCTGGCCCGGGGCTGCGCTGGGCGCCAGGGACGCTGGTGTGGACGCCAGGAGGGGCCGAGCATGAGAATTAAGGAGCCCGGGTGCCGGGGAAGATCTGGCTGGAGTCAGGCTGGTGCAAGGTTCCGGGAGCTGGGCTTTGACCCCAGTCCAGGCCCTTCTTGGCCCCTCCCCCCCTTTCCATCCCGTTCGGTCACCCCCGCTGGCGTCACGTCCCCTGGGTCGGGTTCTCCCCATCCTTGGACACCGCAGCGTGTGGGCCGCCCTGGCCCTTCCCCGGAGGTGACGTGGGGCTCACTCCCGCTCTCCCCCCAGGCGGCCCGGGGCGTAAAGACAGGGCAGTGAACTTGGATCAGGCACCCCTGCCCATGTCTTCACTGGCCGTAAGGCCTTTGCGGGAGGGATTTGCCATACACCTTCCCTCTGGTAGCTCGACTTTCCAGCCGAGGGAATCCCACCCCAACCCCCGTGTGTGGAGGCGCCCGGGACCACGGCCTCGTAGGCTGTCTTCTGCTCCCCCAGCGGGATAAGCACCTCCGGTCTCTAAGTGGAAAAGCAAAAGCTCTCAGCACCCGTCTTCCCACCTCCCAAGCTCTGTGCCGGGTCCCTCTTCCTCCGTCCACCCTCAGCCCCTCCTGCTCTGCTCAGGTTCTCCGGTGACAAGGCGCATCCTGGGGTGGCCCTGCCCTTGACCCCTGCTCTCTGGGACCCTCCCTTTGCTTCCCGCACTGCACTGCCTGCATTTCCCGCCTCTCTGGCGTCCCCCCACCCAGGTGACCTCACCCCGTCCCAGGGCCCCTCTGCCACCTGTGTACCTGTGACCGCCGAGTTCTCTCTGGCCCAGACTCCTGTGTCCAGCCGCCTGCCTGAGGGCTCCGCTTGGCCAGGAAGCACCCGAAACCCAAGACATCCAAGAGGGAACGCGTGACCTTCATTCCCCAAACCCGTTCCTCCTTCCTGTCCGGGGCACACGCTGTCCACATGGTGGCCCGAGCCCAAACCTCCCGAGGCAGCCTCGGGCCCCTCCTCACGGGCACCCAGCCCAGCCCCCAGGCCCTCCCTCCCTCCCTGCCTCCTGCCCGGACGCTGCCTGCCTGGTGGGAAGTGGGCTCTGGCTCCCACCCGTCTCCTCCAGCCAGCCCCCCTCCCGCCCTCCCCAGGTGCCCGGGCCCCTCAGGGTTGGCCCTCGCCGTGCTGTCCCTGGTCCCGCACCCGACTGCAGCCCCCCCTGCTGCCGGGCAGGTCTGGTCCTTTCTTCATGTTGGTTGTGCTGCAGGTGACCTCACGCATGGTGTCCAGTCACCGCCCCGCGTCGAGAGCAGGGCTGGGTCAGAGCCCAGCTCACAGGAATGGGCGGGGGGACGGCAGGGAGCTTGTCCTGTCCCTCTCCCACCCAAGAGGGGCCTGGGCAGCTCCAGCTCACGGGGCGTTTGCTGTCCCCCAGGCTGAAGAAGAAAAGAGAAGAAAGAAAGAGGAGGCCGCCAGGAAGAGACAAGAGCAGGAAGTAACGTCTGCTCGGGGGCGGGCTCCTGGCGGAAACGCACTTTGACCCCATGCCCTACCCCCTGTGCCTCCTTGGGGCCCAGCCGGGCGCCCCCTCTGCCTCCGTCCCCAGCGGTGGCCCCTCACACAGTGCCCCAGGGAGGCCAGGAGCCCTGGGCAGGGACAGACGTGGCCGCGAGCTCCAGGACGGCTTCTGTGGCCTTGATCCGGTCGTGCTGTGTGCACAGCCGTCCCCCTGTTCCTGCAGAAAACACCTGGCTCCCTCCTTTCACTTCCCTCTGCCCAGCCGTCGCTCCCTGAACCTGGGGGCTGGGGTGGGAGCCGACACGGGGTCACGGGCGTGGGTCCCCACGCGGGCTCGGAGCAGCGACCCCATGTCTGTGTTCCAGGCGGCAAGGCTGGCCAAGATGAAGGTTCCGCCCAGCGAGATGTTCTTGTCAGAAAGCGACAAGTATTCCAAGTTCGATGAAAACGTAAGAAATCCTTTCTTTCTTTTCAGAACATTGTTAGACCATTAAATTGGGATGACAGGGGTTTTCAAACTTGGCTGAGAAGATTCTCTGTCCAGGGTGCTGTTTGCAGGAAGGCGGGCTTATGTGGGGCTGTTTCAGGTCCAGCACGTGCAGCCCAGTACCCAGGGCCGCCCCTCCCTCACCGCGGCCCAGCGGCTCTGGTGCCGGGCGTCGTGGCCTGGGCCGGTTGATGGATTTGCAGGGACTCACCCCACAGACAATCCAGAAGGGCCATGGCACAGGTGTGCCCATTGCTCCAGGGGCTCTTCAGCGTGGCTACTTATGGCCGCTTGGCCTTGAGACCCTCAGGCCTCCCTCACTGGTCTTGTACGTATTTGCTCGTATCAGAACCATGTCGACCCTGGTGGGGAACGGTGCCCCTCACCCCTCAGGCAGGGGGGCACCCCAGGATGGTCGCTTCCCAGAGGCTAGCACGGGCACCTCGGAGCAGTGCGCTGGGTCCAGAGCGTGGCGGGGAGTGGATGCCGGGCAGGCGGACTGGCCTGGTCAGTGGGCGGTGACCGCCCGTGCTCTCGCCTTTCAGGGTCTGCCTACACACGACACGGAAGGCAAAGAGCTGAGCAAAGGGCAGGCCAAGAAGCTGAAGAAGCTCTTCGAGGCCCAAGAAAAGCTGCACCAGGAATACCTGCAGCTGGTTCAGAATGGAAGCGTCCCGTGAAGGCGGGGCCGAGGCTCCACACCGCCCCGGGGGCACCAGCTCCCCGCCCCGGGGGCTCTGCCGCCCGCTCCAGGCGCGTCTACAGTGCTCCTCGGGGCCTAAGTTAAGGGTTCTGTCCGGAGAGGGCTGGGCCACCTCTGGCTCTGAAGCGTCAGCAATAAAGTCTTCCCAACGCGAGGCCGGGCTCTGTCTGCCGTCACCCTGCACGGTTAGCGCACGAGGGGGCCGGCCGGGCTGCGTGGTCAGCAGGTCACAACACGGGAGCTCAGGCCACTGAGCGGCTGCAGCCGAGGACTGTCCCCCCCCCCCCCCCCCCCCCCCCCCCCCCCCCCCAGATGGCTATCGGCTAATCTGTGGTGTGTAGGCGCATTAGGAGGCATTTGAGTAGGAAAAAGACAGGCTCAAGCTGGCAGAGCCCGCTGGCGCCTCACACAAAGGCTGCTCGGCCGGGTGCCCGGGTCCTGCTGGGTCAGCTCGGCGCCCTGTCTCTGCAGCGATTCCGCGGGCAGGCGGGCCGGCTCAGCACGGCTGGCGATGAGATGGGAGGAGGGGGGATCTCAGCAGCACAGGGCAGCGATGTCCCCACCAGGAGAGCGTGTCCTCACCAGCCTGCTCTCGCATTCTTACTCCCGGGGCTGAGAATCCCCACCTGAGCTCCAGGCCTGGATGGAGCAGGGTGGCAGCGAGCCGGGACCGGCTCCACCTGCAGAAGCGCGGGGCCAGGTCAGATCCGCGAGAACCGGCGATGGAGCCCTCGGGGCTGGGAGACGCCATCCAGGTCTCGCTCGCGGCGATGGCGGGGCAGGGGGCTGGGGTCGGGGTTGGCACTGTCCAGTGGTGGCCACGCTCACCCTTCACCCCCGCGGCCCGCTCGTAGGAGCATCACCCCCAGAGCAGGCGGGGAGCAGCCTGCTGGCCAGTGCCGGCTGCTCTGGGGGGCTCCCACCCACCCAGCCACACGTGGAGCACGACAGCTGTGACCCCACGAGGACAGGCCCTGCATATGTTCGACTTTTGAACCTTGTAAATGTTCTACGTTAAAAAAAATAAGCCAGTAAGAAAAAAGGCCCCAAAACGAAGTGGAACAAACCCAGGGCAGTTATCTACCTAACTAGTCACCCCAGCATTTAGTGCCTGAAGTGACAATGACCTTATTATTGACCCTGAGGGTTCCGGGTTGACCGGCTCCTCTGGGCGGGTCTGAGTCAGGGCCCCACACCGGGTGCGGTCAGAGGGCGGGGGGTCTGCGTGCTCATGCCTGGGTCCTGGGCGGGGGATGCTGGGGTGTGGCCTCCAGGTCGGCGGCCTCTGCGGGTCCCAGGAGAGTTGGGCACCACGTGCCCTTTGGGATCTAACCTCAGAGGTCACGCGGACCCCCTCCATCCTCCCTGAGGGGAGGCTGCCCCAGGGCCCACCTGCAGACCCCTGACGGCAGTGGCAGGGCCTGGAAAGGGTGGCAGCTGTTCAGGAAAGCGCCACCTGCCGCAAAACCGCAAATCACACCGGTGAGAAAAGGGCCCCTTTGGTTGATTTGAGAACCTGCCGCTTCGCTGCACATCTTTCGGAGGGTGTGTCCTGAGGCCAAAGCCGTGCAGAGAAGTCAAACTTGGTTCCATTGTTGTGTCGCTGGGCGTGGTGCTGGCGTGGTCGTCACCCTCGGCTCTGTGCGGGCAGTGGACACGTGCCTCGACATCAGCAGCCCCGCATTCATCCATCGTGAGGAAAAGCACCAGAGAATCACGTGCTGTTAAACACGAACGGAGAAGACAACGGAGGAACTGACGCTTGACTTGTAAACAGTAGGTATTTCCCGGCCATGCAGGCTGAGAGGGGACCACCCCGGTGGCCACGAGCACCCCCAGGGCCAGCTTCCAGGCTCTGAGTGCCATCCCCTCTCCTGGGAGAAACGGCCAATTCCAGGCCGAGGGCAAGCGCACATGGAGGCCCAGGGCATCCCGGTACCCTGAGGGGAAGCGTCCCAGACGGAGGGGTTGTGTCAGAAGGACACGGGACAGACCAGGAACACACACAGCAGCCAGGAGAGTCTTCGGGGCAGAGGGTCACGCGCAGTGAGATTCCAGTGAGATGACTCGAGAGGACAGAACTAGAGAGAGCGGCGTAGCGGTGCCAGGGGCTGGGTGGGGGCTGACTAGGGACGGTCTGGACCCTTCACCCTTCGACCGCAGCGGTGGCTGAGGAATCTACGCCCGTGGCCACGTGACACCAGGGCTGGTGTCCCAGGGTTCATCTTAGGCAAGATGTACCTGTCAGGAAACCATGTGAAGGGCACAGGGACCCCTCTGCCGCAGCTTCCTGGGAACCTCTCATGATTTCAAAGTAAAAAGCCTCAGGAGCTTCCCCTGGCTGAGTCTGCGAAAACTGGAGCCCTGAAAAGAAGGGATCATTGAAATCCAGGCATCCACACTTATTCTCAAAAGCAAAGAAGACCAAGACATAATAACTTGTCACCACTGGAGGTGACACCTGGTCCACAGACTTAGTTATTTATAAGTGGCAGGATTGGGACTTGTCTGGCGGTCCAGTGGTTAGGACTCTGTGCTGTCGCTGCCATGGCCCTGGGTTCAGTCCCTGGTCGGGGAATTAAGATCCCGCAAGCTGTGTGGCATGGCCAGAAAAAAAAGGTGGCAGGATTAAACGTCTCCCACCCTCCATGGAAACTATTTCAGAGCCACCCATGTCCCCACTGAAAAGGGCAGCAGTGCCAGCGAGTAGAAGTGGACAAAACAGGACAGTTGGAATGCCTCTGCTCTGGGGCCCCGAGTGCAGCCCCGACTCCAGCCAGGGCGGCAGTGGACGCCGAGACCCCTGCTGAAAGTCGGGAGCTGACTGTTTTCAGGACGCCAAAGCGTCCCCTCGCAGGTGGCTTGTCGGTCACAGGGGACCGGGAAAGGTGCACCTGTCACCTTACAACTCGGAGCTCTGCCCATCACCCCCTCCCCCCAGCACTCAGTCTCAGCATCCCCCGAGAGGGACATGTGGGCCTGAGGGGTGGCCTGCAGGGGGGAGCCCGGCCTCACCTGCACAGAGGAGTCTTTCCACTAAAAACACGAAATAGGTACCGAACACAAAGCTTTTAGACCCGTGCTGCCCGGGACCTTGTTAAATCACAGACCCTGACTCGGATCTGGGTGGAGCTGGAGATTCTGGCGTTTCCTCCAGGTCCCAGGGTGATGCCCCTGCCTCTGGTCGGGGGCCCCACCTGGAGGAGGAGACTGTCCGTTTCACTTCCTGCTCACCGGCAGTACTGGGGACCGAGACACAGGCGGGAGGTGCCACAGAGAGGCAGCCAGACTCATCGAGAAGGCAGTGCCCTCCTCGTGACTCGGGAGAGATTCGAGAAACAAAACCACCACCTCCCGTGTATGAACCTTGATAGCTTTGAACAAGCCGGCCACAGAGATGTTTGGGGACACGTGCGCATGGGCGTGGTGTGATGCTAAGGAATCTGGTGAATTTTGTTCGTGCGATCGTGCCAGTTGTGTCCACACATGTCCTTAGTTTGGGACAACGTGGCGTGGTAATTGAGTCTTCAACAAAGAAAACTCATGAAGCAAATTAATACAGATGCTTCGGGTCACACCTGAGTGGCCGGCGTCTATCTGTGCCCCAGGTCATCCTCTCTACCTTCCTGTGTTCCAGACTCTTCGTGATCAAGTGTTGGTTAAAACATGCCGCCAGGAAACCCTCTCGTCTTTAGTGGACGACCAGGGTGGGTCGCGGCACCTGCAGGGGGTGGCCTGGGGGCTCCTGGTCAGGAACGTCCTCACTGTCCCCTTTGCATTCGGCCTTTGCACCCTTACAGGCTGCAGCAGAACCTTCTGGAACAAGATGGGGTGGAAAACTCCTTTAACTTGTAAAATGTCAGTTCACCTGTAAAAAGTGTTTCTTTTGCGTGTGTGCATGAAACCTCTTTCCAGCGCTAAGAGCCAAAATTGTCTTCGTGCTTCTCCCCAAAGAGAAATCTTTCGTGTTTTCATTATTTAAAAAATCACAGGTTCACTATTTAAAAATCGAATCATGCAGAAGAGTACCAGACTAAAGTAACGACAGAGTGTCCCCTTAAGGCCATCTAGAGCGAGCCTGTAACAGTTTGGGGACAGGCTCCTGACACCCTCCTTCTGAGTTTACAGATAGCGGCCCTCTCCGCACGGAATAGATGGTGGCTAGTTTCTGATGTCATCTGCTTCTTCCTCCTGTCTCCATGTGTCCTTGTCATTAGAGCATCATGACCTGGGGGCCACCGCCCTGGGGAGGGATGTCAGGTGCTTCTGGGGCCCCGTGCTCCCTCTCTTCTGCCAGCCCCGGGGGTTACTCATTGAGCAGTGCCCACGAGAGGCGAGGGGCAGGGCCCCTCCAAGGCCAGGTTGGTTGTGGTCCAGCCGTTTTTGAGCTGGGGGGCTGAGGGAGTCATCCAGCCCACCTCTATTTCCTCCTCTGGAGGTGGGGACGATAGTGTCCACCTGGGACATCGCTCAGCCAAGGCCTTGCCATCATTCAGTGGCCCCGAGATGAGGCACAGTCTCTAGGTGGGAAGGAAGACAGGGCGCCCGTCCTCCTGAGCTCAGTCTGGGGGGAGCTCAGGCCGAACAAGGAGCAGAAACCAAGGGCAGGGCCACCCCTGGAGGGTAACCCCCTGAGTTCCCCATGGCCGGAGGGCGAGCCAGGCTGGGGACCTGCGTAGAGGGGCTGTTAACAGGTGTGCATGAGCTCAGAGCCCGGTGGTGTCAAAGTTACGATGGTGGGAAAACGAAAGCCACAAGGTGGCCAGGGGCCTTGGAGTTCTAATCCCAGCATCTCTCAGCCCTGGTCTTACTTAGCATCATCCGGGGACTTTTCAACAGACTGATGCCCGCTGTGCCTGCCCCGTTCTGAGTTCACTGGGGGCAGCAGGGATCACAGAAGGACGCTGGGCAGCAGAATGCCACCAGTGTGCTGGCGGGCAGCACGGAGGATGGGGCGGCAGGAGGACGGGCTGTGACCTCCAGCCAAGGGCACGAGGGTGGCCTTAGCCCGTGAAGAGCTGGGACCCTCCTGGCTGAGGAGGAACCAGCCCAGTGGAGATCCGTTTGCTGGCGCTTCTGCTGTCAGTGGGTAGTCAGAAAGGATCGTGCTCACAGAATAAGACACGCCACTACAAGGCTCCGGTGTCAGCAAAGCTTGGGTGTTTGTCAGAATGAACGTGTCTTGAGGGACTTCCCTGGTGGTCCAGTGGTTAAGACTCTGCCCTTGCAATGCAGGGGGCGCAGGTTCAATCCCTGGTCAGGGAACAGTAGCCAAAACAAAAAAAAAAAGACACAAGGCCCCACATGCTGAGAGTGGTATTTTTCTTTCTTTCTTTTTTTTTTTTTTTTTTGACCCATAGCATGCGGGATCTTAGTTCCCCAACCAGGAATCGAACCCGCACTCCCTGCAGTGGAAGCGCATAGACTTAACCACTGGATTGCCAGGGAAGTCCCCTGGGAGTGGGTTTTTAAAGCTGATATGGCAAGGCAGGAAGCGCAGGCAGCCAGTGGGTCTGCTGCCGGAGGGCGGGCGACTCGCCCCGGGTCCCTGGGGACGCTGCCGGGGCCTGGGAGGGTGAGGGCAGATCCCTGAGTGGGAGGTGGGCAGTGGGAGGCCACTCCCCAAGCCCCTCAGCCTTCACATCGTGTAGAGGCTCTAGAAACTCAAGGACACCTGCAGCAGCTGCCCTGTTGTACTGGACTGAATAATGCAACCCCGCAAATCCATGTCCACCCAGAAGTCCACAGTGTGAGCTAATTTGGAAATAGGAGGCTCTTTGCAAATGTAATTACTTAAGATGAGATCCCACTGGAGTAGGGTGGGCTCTAACTCCAATATGACCTGTATCTTTGAAAGAAAAGGAGACAGCCACGGGGACAGGCCACGTGAGGACAGAGGCAGAGGCTGAAGGGACGCGGCCACAAGCCCGGGGACACCTGGAGCCCCCAGAATCTGGAAGAGGCAGGAGAGATCCTCCTCTATAGCCTCCGGGGGGGGGGGAGCGGGGCCTACCTACAACTCGATTTCAGACATGACTCTCCAGAACTGGGAGAGAACACATTTCTGTTGTTCAAGCTGTGCGGTTTAGCGTACTTCGTTGTGACAGCCCCAGGAAACAACAGGACCTCCATCCTTGTAATTTCAGCCTATTGAATAGACAAACACGTTTAATATGACTTAACGCCTCATTTAAATAAATCCACTTGTGATTATAAGGGGGGGGTGGCAGGAAAATATAGTCAGACTGCAGGCAGGCGAGGACTGTTGCCTGATTTCAAAACAGATACGAATAGAACGTGGTGCAGGTTCCCAGGAGCTGCTCCGCACGAGGCCAGCTGCACGAGGCCAGCTCCGCACGAGGCCTATTCCCGTTTCCATTGGGGAATCTGGGAATCAAGGCCTGAGAACCGAGAAGACGTCAGACCCAGGGAGGGGGCTTGCGATGGCAATGCTGGCATCACTCTGAGCCTGGCACCCGCCCATCGTGCCCACGGGCAGATGAAGACGTGGCGGGCAGCCTGGCCCAGGCATCACCTTGGGGGCACCCGCCCAGGCTCACCTCCTGATGGGGCTCCCAGGTGCTATCGTTAGGGCCGTGAGCCACCCTGAGCTATCTGCAGGTCCTGGAATGCGCTATGCTCCCCTCCTGGCCTCTCCTGCTGGTTCTCAGGTGTCAGCTGGGACACCACTTCCTCCCGGAAGCCTCCCTGATACACTCCTTCTAGTGGTGCGGACGGGGCAGGAGGTGGGGATCAACATGCTCCCCGTCAAGTGCCCGTGGTCAAGAAAGCTGGCAGTGGTGCCCTGATGGTAATAAGCACGGGGGTGGCAGCGGCAGGATGTTCAAGGAAGGCCCCTCAGAGGAGGTGACTGGACCCAAATGATGGCAGGAGCCCACAAAGGGACATGTGCACAGAGAGTTGTTTTAGATCATTCACAACCTCCCAAAAGGGGCCTTTCTCCAGACCCATAAGAGCCCCGAAGGGGGCAGGCCAGGGGGCGTGGACGACCACAGGTGTGGACAGGTGGACTCCACCATCCCAGGTCCAGCCTGCTTTCTCCAGGTGGCGTCTGGGCCACAAGCAGACCCAGGAGTCAGCCCTTCTGGCCCCTCAAAGGGCGGCTCCGAGTGGCCCCGTACTCAGTGTGCAGGCCCCACTGAGCACCAGGGCCTGTGGCTGCCAGGGACCAGATATCATCTGGGGCAGGATGCAGGCTGAGCCCTTGGAGGAGAGGTAAGCCTTGGGGAGCAGGAACTGAAGGGCAGGTTACCCACTCCCCGCCCCGGCCCTGTGTCCTCAGGTGCTGAGTCCCCTGCCCGTGCCAGGCGGCTGGGGCCATCAGAACAGACACCTGCACCAAGGCGACTGCTCACCAGCGCTGTTCCATGTCTCCCCCAGCCCCATGAAGCAGGTGCTGTTAAGTGTTCCCATTATACAGATGGGGGAACTGAGGCACAGGCTCTCAGTCAGGCCTGCCGGCTGGAATCAGGTACAGCAAGGATTTAGCCCCGGGGCGTTGGACCCAGGAACACCTGCCCCTCTCCCCCTGCTCTTTGCTGCATGGCCTACTGGCCAGGACCACTGCCGGGGCACCGCCTTAGTGTGACGTGGACTGAATGGCAGCCTCCAAATTACAGGTTCAACTCCAATTCCCGGAACCTGGGCATGTGACATTCAGATATTGGGGTTTTGCAAATGTAATCAAGTTAAGATGAGGCCATTAGCTGGGCCCTAGGACAGTGACTGGAGTGTCCTTTTAAGAAGAGGACACAAGAGGGCTTCCCTGGCTGTCCAGTGGTTTAGACTCCATGCTTCCACTGCAGGGGGCGTGGGTTCGATCTCTGGTTGGGGAATGAGGTAAGAAGAGGCGGTAGTGGCTCTGAGAATAAGAATATGCAACTACGTAATTTTTCATTGAGCAAAATGTTTTTATGTACATTCCCTGCATTGAACTGTATTCCCTAGCATCACAGAACGTTAGCACTAAAAGGTACCCAAAAGATCCCTTATCTCCTCTAGCAGATGAGGGAATTAATGTCCAGGAAGGTGAATGTCTTTCTCAAGATCATAAATCCAGGACAGGATGACTCTGTAGATGGTTAATGATTTACAAGGGACAGTGGTCCCAATGTCAGCAGGGAGGGTGAAAGTTACGCTTGACAAGACTTTAAATCACTCCTAACGTACAATGTAGCGACAAAGCATTAGCAAGTGAGTCCACCAGAACATTTTCCTCTAATAAGGAAACACATCGCTTTTTTTCCCATTGAATCCCAGATGAATCATTTGGCTTGGTTTTATGGGGCCAAGTTGCATGGGAAAAAAAAATAAAATAAATTAAAAAAGACATTATAAGAAATACCTGGCGGGGGGCTTCCCTGGTGGTGCAGTGGTTGGGAGTCCGCCTGCCGATGCAGGGGACGCGGGTTCGTGCCCCGGTCCGGGAAGATCCCACATGCTGCAGAGCGGCTGGGCCCGTGAGCCATGGCCACTGAGCCTGCGCGTCCGGAGCCTGTGCTCCGCAATGGGAGAGGCCACAACAGTGAGAGGCCCGTGTACCGCAAAAAAAAAAAAAAAGAAATACCTGGGGAGTAAGATCAACTTAGGAAGTCGCCCTGTTATGTTCTTTGGGTGAAAAAGTGACTTGAATAGCCCATCTTTCTTTTATACTTCTACTTGTCCCCTAATTGTGTGCCCTTTTTTTTTTTTTTAATTTGCTTTCCTGAGTGTATGGAGAGGAATTTATATGCTACATTTTTAAAGAATGAAACCTTACTGAATAAGTGACTTAGAAGGTTTAAATGTTTGGGTTTCAGATGGCTGCGATTTCCACTTTAATGTATTAATATCACATACGGGTTGCATGGTCCTTGTTGCGCTGGATAATTTTTGTTATTGTCCCTGCTATAGTTTATTCTGTTGATCGTGTTATCAGTAAGTCTTAACCTTAACCAGAAGCAGCCACCAGCAAAACCAGTATCAACATAAGCTCCACACCCTAGGCTCTATGTCTTGGGATTTCTGCAAGAGTAATCACAAAGAAGGAACTATTCATCAAACCTAAAATGTGGATAATCATTTACACTTAACGGTATACCAAGAGTACTGTATTTGTTCCAGGGTAGCTCAAAACTCTTTGAAAGTGCCATGTAGGAAGTGGGGAAAACGAGTAATCCCATTTTAACAAGAATGTATACAGATGTGAAATAGGAAAATAAGGGATCCGGAAAATTGTTATGGTCCTAGCCTCATGTGGTTTATATTTATTTAGTTTTTTTGGCCATGCTGTGAGGCATGTGGGATCTTAGTTCCCCAACCAGGGATCGAACCCGTGCCCCCTGCAGAGGAAGTGCAGAGTCTTAACCACTGGGCCGCCAGGGAAGTCCCTCATGTAGTTTAAAGTTAAAGTCTATGCATGCGGAAAACATCTGCAAGGTAATTATTAGAATAACGGCGAGAAAAGTCAGCACAGGGAATCCTTTAGATTCGGAGTCATGACTGACTTTTCAAATGGAATAGACTCAGCTAGTGGCAGTTTTGCTTCTAGAGTAACGTGGCCTTGAGAAAGCCACTTCACCTGCTTCTATGGATTCACCTGTTACCTCCTATAGACTCTATGCCATATTCATACATCTTATCTTCCCTTCATTATTTCAGTGGTGACAGTGGCAATTTAGGTTTACATCTTGGCACCTAAAACTCTTTGGACTAAAAAGTCCTAAATAAAAACAGTCGTTAAAAAAAAAGTTTCATGTAAAATTACCCAGCGTCTCAAAAGTCAATGAAAAGTTACCCAGGGACCCTAATGCAGAAGTAGTATTTGAATCTTTACACACAAATGCAGTAAAGTGTGTCAGTAACTAATAAGTTGCCTCCCTTGTAATTCTTTCCATTTTTGGATTTCACATGTCAAAACAAACTCCTTCGCTTAGCTTGTGAGCATAGTAATTAGACAGTGTTTCAGATACTCATTTTTGGAGCACAGAACTAATTAACAACTAACCCTGTTATAACAGGCTAAAATGAGAGTAATGTTTTCCTAATACATAATTGTATTTCTGAACTTCAGTAGGGATATTTTGAGCTGTTTGGTCACATGTTAAATATTTTGCGCTTTTTAAAAGATTCCTGATAATACTTCTCAATTCTTTCCCATGAGCCCTGAATGTAATTCTGATCTTATAATATTTTTCAAAATGATCTACGGGGAATTCCCTGGTGGTGCAGTGGTTGAGAATCTGCCTGACAATGCAGAGGACACGGGTTCGATCTCTGGGCCGGGAAGGTCCCACACGTCGCGGAGCAACTAAGCCCGCGAGCCACAACTGCTGAGACCGCGCTCTAGAGCCCATGCTCCGCAACAGGAGAAGCCACCGCAATGAGAAGCCTGCGCACCGCAATGAAGAGTAGCCCCCGCTCGCCGCAACTAGAGAAAGCCCGCGCGCAGCAATGAAGGCCCAACGCAGCCAATAATTTAAAAAGTATATATAAAATGATCTTCGTCTCCCTTTATTGGAAAATGTCACTTCATCAATCCTTTAGCAATTAAACTCCTGCTGTGGCTTGACCGGCATGGGGTGGGGGTGGGGGAAGGACCCATAGAGACACAGAGAAGGCCATGTGATGCAGCCACAAGCCCAAGACGGCCCAGAGCTCCCAGAAGCTGGAAGAGGCAGGAAGGACCCTCCCCTGGAGACTCTGAAGGGAGCCCAGCCCTGTAACACCTTGATTTCTGCCTTCCTGCCTCTAGAACGGTGAGAGAACACAACGCTGTTGTACTTTCTAAACCCCACGGCTTGTGTCCCTTTGTTGTGGCAGCCACAGGAAATTAAAACAGCATTCTCAGTCCTGTTGCAGACAGAAAGGCTGTGGACAATGTCGCCCACCTTCCCACCAACTCACTGAAGTGACCCGGGGAGAGGCCACTCCACTACAGCCGTTCCACCAAGGGCCAGGCCCAGTGGCCAGCACACAGGCTGCTCCCCCAACTGGCGCCGGCGTGCTGCACCACCTGCTCCAACCCCGAACAGACAGGCAGGGCCAGATACAGTGGCCTCGTGGATATGCGCCTTTAGTAAACAGGAGGAGGACAGACCTCCAAACTTGAAAATGCTGGTGCTCTTTTCTTTCGTAGTTTATTGCCTCCTCCCCCAGCTCGGCCCCATCCTCAGCAAAAGCAAAACAAGGTCACTACAGAAAAGTCAGAAAATCCAAGTAAGGCAAGCAGGGATCCCACACACGCCCTCTCAGTACAGATGCGGGGCAGAGGCTGGTCCCCGCCGTGTGGGTCCCACCTGGGCACCTACTGGGCACCCTGCGGCTGGTTAACTGACAGTTATGTCCTTAACAGCCCCATCCAACAAGAGCCTCTGGATGCTTTCAAACTCCTCCCCCCCGCCCCCTTCAAACTTGCTGAAAGTTAGAACGGGTTTCAGAAGCGACCCCGCTCAAAGAAAGGAAAGTTTCTGAAGAAACGGACAAAAATAATCAAAGACCCCTCAACGGAAGATAGCGCCCAGAAACACACTCTCAGAAGCCCGGGCCTGGCGGATGTGGGTTTCCACCGAACTGTCGTCTTACTCAAGCGGTTTTCAGATTAACGCTTTTCCAGGAACTGTAACGTGGTGAGGCCGGGGTCGGTACCCCGGCCCCAGCGGCCCGGCCCTTCCTTCTGGCCGGTGGGTCTGTTAGGCCCGAGCCGGGCTGAGACGCTGGGGACGCGGGCCTGGGCGCTGCCCCGGGAGAGCCCGTGAGTGCGCGGGATGGGGTGGGGGAGGAAGAGGGGACCCCACGCGCCAAGCCCAGTAGGCAGCACAAGCCCGGGGATTTGAGGGGGGAAGCCCAGGCCATGGGGTCGCGGAGGTCGGCGGGGTCAGCGCGCGCGTCCCTGGGGCTGGAACTCAACTGGGGTGGGGGGGCAGGCAGGGGTCGCGGGAGGTGGGTGGGCCGCGAGACAGCGCCCAGTCCCACGGGGGGCTGGGGAAGGGGGGTGCACAGGCCGGGGGGTGGACTGTGCCCGAGCGGGGGTGATCGGTCGGGGTGGGCTGTTGGGATGGGGAATGGGCTGCGCAGACCGGGATGAGTGTGGGGCCGGAAAAGGGGTGCGCCCGAAGAGAACACGAGAGCAGGCTGCAGCAGACGCCACCCACACGTGACCTCCGCGCGCCTCCGGTCCTTAAAGGGGCGGAAGGAACGCGGGCGCGCGCCACGCTGACGTCACACATCCCTATTTGCATTCGGCCCGCGGGTATCAGCCCCGCTCAGCGCGGCGCCTCCTGGGCGGCCTCCGATTGGCCGTCACCGGCGGCGCCGAAGCGTAGTTGACTTGCGCCGCGCCCTCCCAATCGTAGCCCGCTTTGCTCGAGGAGGGCGGGGCCAGGAGACTCAGCCAATGGGAGGCGGCGTTGTTGGCGGCCACGGCGGCGCACTCCCGGAGCGAGCGAAACCCAGACGGCTGCCGCCACTGCCGCAGGAGGTGTGAGGTGCGGACGCGAGGTTCGGCCGGGTAATGGTGGTAGTGGCGGCCGGCGGGGCGGGGACCGGGGCCGGGGCCGGGGCGGTGGGAGCCGCGGAGGAGGCCCGGGGCCGCCATCTCGGGAGGCCGGGGCGGCAGGGGCGGGGCCGGGCCCGGAGCGCCCGGAGCGGCGGCGGGGAGCGAGCGGGCGACGCGGGTGCGACCGGGGCACGCGGGGAGCCGGGCGGGGCCGGGCGGCGGCGGCGGCAGGTGTCGCGCCCCGCTCCTCCCGCGGCGGCCTGAAGGTCAGGAGAGCTTTGTTCCCGCGCGGCTCCCGACCGCCGGCCCCGCGGCGTCCCCGGGAAGGTTAAGGCCACGGGTCGGGCCGCGAGGACCCGGGCGAACGCGGAGCCGCCCAGGGGCCTTTTGTTTTCGGAACCGGAGCCTTCCCAGGGCTGAGTGACCGTTAGCCGCGGCTGCAGCGGGCTCCGGTCCCGCGTCCGACGGGTGGGTGAGGCTGCAGCGTGTGCCGGGGAGACACCAGGACCTTACACGGTCCTGGGTGTTGTCGGGGACGGGCGGCGACGTGCGCTCGCAGCCGTTAACGGACGCGCCGGGAGCCGGACGGGCCCGGCGTGCCCGGCAGGGTGGCCGCCGAGTCAGCGCTACTTCACTGCTTAACGTCATCCTGCGGACGGGGAAGTGGGGCCGTCCGAGGAGTCCGTGAGCGTCACGGATGGGACGTTGCCTTGCGCGTCTTAGTCCGGAGGTGGTGACAGCAGTCACATCGGTGCGTTTGTACCTGACTGCTGGGCCACTCCCCCGCCCCCGCCCACCCCCTCGATCCTGTGTTTTCCGAATGCTTTCTGTTAATGATCAGACTTCCCGCCGTCCGCAGTTATCCCCGGTCTATCTAAGCCGAGTCCTGCGAGAAGCGTTTGGGCCCCGAAGAAGGCCGTGTCGGGTTCCTGGCGGGGATGCTGCTGCACTCACCTGCCAGCAGGGCTTTGGTTCACATGCCCCCTCTGTTTTACTTGCATGTCGCTGTAAAGTATAAAAATAGGCTTGTGAAAATTCTCAGAGTGAGTTGTTGAACTTAAAAGTTGTCTTTTCAAAAGTTACTGCCTTCCTGTAAAAGTAACTATCTCCAAGTGATTAATAGCTGTCCTGCACACCAGGGACTCCGATAATCTCTGCCTGCGTTGACTCATTTCATAATAGTCTAATAACTTACGCGATAAGCACTGTTGTTTTCCCGTTTAACCACTCAGGAAGCTTGAGGCCCTGGAAGATTCATCCATAACTTGGATTAAAATGCAGGCAGTTTTAATTTTGCCCAGCTTTACTGTTTCTGTAGAAGAGATGAGAAGTTTTAATAAGAAATTGTTTTTATTATTGCACTGAGCCTCACTGAAGTCTAGTTTTTGAGCATCATTGATGCTGGTTGATCATTTCCAGCTCAGAATTCTGTGATTCCACAGAATGCTAAATGCTTCCCATAGTAGAATCTGGAAATGATTTCAGACGGTGATTAACAATAGCTAGAGGGATAAATGATATGCAAATGTAAAATGAACTTCTGAGAAAGAAAGGTGGTGATAGAGTAGGGATATATTTAAAAGGTTAAATGAGTGACAAAAGTAAAAGGAGATGGCTTAAAAATTAGCGTTATCTATTAGTGGTTAACTTGTTAAGAGTTGACAGGAAAAAGAAACCCCAGAAAATGAATTTTCTCAGTTTATTAGCTGCCTTTTTTTTTTGTTTTGTGACAAGGAAAGTTTTTTCTTTCATGTTTTGAAGGTAAAGTATTCTATTCTGAGATTTGGAAGGATTGAAGATAAGACTTTTGGTCAATAAAAATACCATTACAAAACTTAATTTCTTATAGAATTATAGTGACAAAGGGGATTCGTTTTATAGATAAAGTAGGTATAGGAATTGTGACCTTTTCAAGTTTACTTAGGAACACTTTCACTAGAAGTTTGAGGCCTCTTCTCGTGGTATGATGAGAGTAATTATTCTCAAAATAATTATAATTATATAAATAATTCCAACGCTGTAGTGCTGTCTTAAATACCTGTTATTACACATACATTTACAGTCTTTTTTTCCCCCTGGTTGACCCGTGTTACTAATTCAGAATGTCTGCGGTTATTTGTGCCTCTGTATTATAAAATAACGTATAAATGCTTTTGTGACTTTTGCACTACTTTTGAAAATACTGTATAGAATAGAGATTGGAGAAATTGATTGAATTCTTTGCAGTAGCTGATTTTATCACTTGGTTTAATAACCTCAGTAAACTGAATTCTGGAAAGGATACATGTGCTTTAGGGTTGTGTCCTCTAAAAGTGTACAGACATTGTAGCTTTGTGAATTGACCATTTAGATTATCGGACCCTTCTACGATATTCTGAGTTGGGAGGTTTTAATCTGTGTGAGATAGTTCAAAAGCTTTTAGAAATTGCGTGCTTGGAGTTGGGATGTGTTCATCAGTATGTGACAGTCTGAATTCGTACTTGAATCTTCAGTTAGAATATTTCCGTTAACCTGTCAGGATTTTTACCAGCCTCTTGATATCGAGAGCATATTAATTCCCTGTATCTGCAGTTCTCTGACCAGCTAGGGTTCAGAGTGAAATCTTTTCCTTTTTTCTTTGAGCAGTTGATAGTCTTCTAGCATCAGGAGGAGGTGACCTCAAATGTAAATGCGTACATGGGGTAACGAATTACTTATTTTCAGGGTGGCTTTTCTTTTCTTGTTCATTGTCCACAGTTTTAAAGTGGTTTAAAACTGTTCTGATAAGCTCATGTTGTACTTCCAAAAGTTTTATTGGAGAACCCAGGGGGGTTTTTTGGTTTGTTTTTTGTGGGGTTTTTTTTTTTTTTTTTTTTGATAAATGGTAGCTGTAGGCCGAGGGTGGTTTAAATTCCCAAAGCCCTAAGGGCCACCAACCAGTATGAAACAGGGAAGAACCATTACTGCTCAGAACCAGTGTTCCCAGTGATGGCACTTTGAATAATCAAGGCAGCATTGAGGAGCGTGTTGGGAGGTTGGTCTGGGATTGCTGTCTAAGGAGTGCTGTTTTGTTTTCTAGAGGTAAAGGTGTTTAGGCATCCGAAGTAAAAGGCTCATATTACTTAGTTTGACTAGTCTGCCACTGGGATGATTTCAGAAGTAGAAAGTAGCTGGTGCGGAATTATTGCAGGAAATTGCTCTCCTCCAGCCTTAGCTTAATTTGCACAATTTCTCCTAGTTCAGTGAGTACTTGCCTTCCTAAACTGCAGTTGTGAGATTTTTCCTTGAGCACAACCCTTATTAATGGGTAGTGAAGAATTTTATGTTTGACTGTTACGGAATTTTCAAAACAGACGACGTAGGTTTGTTTTTGTTTGACAGCCATTGGTTTTCTACCCTGCCCTCTTCAGAGAAAGCAGGGCTGCTTTACACTGTTTGCCATTGAATTTTAAATTTCATGAGTATTTAGTAACAGGAGAGGCAGTGTATTTCTGTAGTAAGAAAACTACAAAAGATCACTTAATGAACTTTACCTTTTGATCTTGGCCACTCACTGTGTAGCCTTGAAATTTTCCTCTTAAAAGTGTACTGTCAGCTGTTATTAAAGGTGCTTCCATTCTGGGTCTGTGGGACTTTTTTTTTTTTTTTTAGTGTATGTACTGTGCATTTTATTATTATCCCAAAAAGCCTGTTCAAAAACAAGAGAAGATGATTTCTGTGTCATAGTTGTATGGTGTGGTAGAAAGATCGACTATACAATTTAAATACGTGCGAAGGGTGTAAGTATTGTAATTTAAAACGTTACTTGTTTATCCAGTTATCCAAAGTAGCTTTCAGTGCTTGGCATCTGTTCATCCACGAATGCCTTCTCTCTGCTAGGCACAGTTCTAGGTACTGGGGTATTTTATTGCACTGAACAAAACAGACAAAAGACCTTGCCCTCAAGTATTTCCACAGTGGGAGACAAACAAGTTAGACAGTGGTAGGTGCTTTTGAAAACAAAAGTAGAGAGAAGGAATAGGGATTTGGGTTTTAAATAGGGTGGAGAGGGTAAAGCCTTACTGACAAGGTGACAAGACCTTGGATTAAGAAAAACCTTCAAATATTTGACTCATTCAGTCATATACTAACGAATTGCGGACAAGAGAGTGGAGGAGGAAATTGGAGCTATAACGATGAAGAACCAGTGTGCCTTGAGTAAAAATAGACTGTTTTGGTTAAAGAAGGGAAACTTTTTTACTTTCTTCCTGAAAACTGAGGGCTTGGTCTCTAGCAAGCTTCTGAAAAAACAGTCCACCGTTGTCTCATGACCATTCGATCTTCTAAGCAGATGTGACTTCCTGTGTGTCTTCCGAACCTTCTTAGGAGCGGCTAAGGTGTGCCTAGGGTCCCTGACACCACCATGCTGTATACAGGTGACACACGAGCAGATCGTCACTCAGCAGCGGTGAGAGAATGGGTGAAGCAGATTGCTTGGCCACTGTCTCCTGCCTAGTCCTGTGCTAGGCCCAGGGACTGCTGCCTTGAGCAAGTAGATAGATCTCTGCCTTCATGGAACTTACTCTTCAGTGGGAGGCCAGAGATGGATCATTCATCCATTCTTTTTTCAAAAACATGACAATAAAAAGTTTCAAACATATGTAGAAGTAGTGATTCCCCCATATGTACCTAACATTTAGCAGCAATAATTAACTATTTGCCACTTTAGTTCATCTGTAAACATGTAATATATGTGATTTTTAAAATAGATTTTTCGATCATGGCAAAAGAAAAAGTGCATATGTATTAGATTATCAATCATTACACGTGATTGAAATCAGAACATAATTCTAAGACCACTGGTTTGAGTTTAGAATCTGGACACTTTTTTTTTTTTTAACTTTTGAGAGGTTACAAGTATATTGAAGGGTTTGTTGATTTACAAGGACATTTTCCATTATTTCAGCTATTTACTAAGTTATCTGGTTGTTTATTTTAGATGTTTTGACTTACCTGCTGGCATATTGAATCCAACGCAGTTAACTCCCAGTACTAAGGAATGCAGTGACGGAGACTGGGTAAAGAATCTCCTGATGAGGGCTTTGTATAGTGGCCAGGTTTTGTGGGTAGAGACATTGGGATGTCCTGTGGGGATACCCTGATTCCTTCTTAGAGCAGATGAATGGCTTCTTTGTCCTTTCTGATGTGTCCTAAGCCAAAGTATGGTCTGGTACTCCTGGAGGATTTGGACCTGTACCCTGGGACTGATCAGACTCCACGATGGGATCGCCAGCCCTCAGACTTTTATGTGAACCAAGTGATTATGCTGTGGGGTACATTTAACTGCCACCCTAATTTAATAAGTATTATAGACTATATTGAAATTCTAAAGTCTTAACAGAAACATGTTGATCACATTTAAATTAATTTTAATCATCTCATGGGAAGATATGGAGGACCTCTGACTTAAGACAGCTAATAAATGTATTAAAATTTTTGGTTATGTGAAGGGCGACCATGTTCCCCAATTTACACCTTCTTTGTCTCTTGAGAGTGGCCCAATTTGAAATTATAGGATTACTCTCTAACTGTAGGCTAAATGTTTTCAGTTAAAAATTAAGAATTTAAAGTTATATTGGATAACTTGCTACAAAAATAAATTTTTTTTCCCCTAGGAAAATTTTTTTTGGGGTAAAAATAATCCATAAATCGGATTGTGAGGTAGCTTATATAAATAAAAGCAAAACATTCATTTGTGTAATCATGCAAATTTGCATGTCAATCCAGATTTAGAATTATAGGCTCAAAGTTTTTGACCCTGGAAGGGAAACTGAACAGCTGTATTCTTTTGAAATTTTAGAATGTTCTTTTGCCTGGTATTCCTTTCATATTTCAACTTGATTGCCTTTTAGAAGTAAGAGACCCTTTTGATGAGGCTTGGGACTGTGGTTTCATAAAATTAATGTGAAACGTAGTATGCCACCATTAAAAACAAATGGATGGTTATATTTCTCACACTTGCAAATTTGGTAATTCCTTATAATTTTCTATTTTAAGAAAGTTTTGTTTGATAGTGATTGCTAAACAAAAGCGAATAAATTGTGGCGTGAAACTTGAGTAACTGAACTCCAGCTTGTTTGTGATGTGTCACCACTCTACATTATTTTTTCTTAGATAAGGGTAGCAATGTTTAAACTAACTCGATTTGTTGGTTTCATATCAAGCAATAGATAGGATGATTTGTAAGCGGTTATAAAAGTGGAGAGAGACCTGGAGTAGATCGTTTACTGGGCACTTCCTGTGTTTAATATCGTCTTCGCAGCAGCCTCTCAGGTAGGTCCCTTCTAGTTTATGGATGTTGAAACCGAGGTTACACAGCTAGGAGATGATGGAGATGGGATTCAAACCCGGATCAAAACCATATTGTTTATAGTGTGTGTGCTTTGCTTTAAACATTGAGTTCTGGGTTTGTGTTGTTTTGACCTCAGAGTATTTTCTTTTCTATTGTTTAAACTCATTATTTTGTTTGTTTTTCTTTCCTTGATTTAGCTCCTTTTGGGGGTGGAGAGAATGTTCTGTTGGGTTTAACTTAATTGCTTTGTCATCATGTCACCGAAAATAGGATCATTGTATCCATGGGATCTTTTAAATTGGAGTGGTGTCATTCTGTGGGAAAGTGAACCTCTTTGGCCTCTATTCTGCAATAGAGTGTTTATTCGTTCACCAGGTATTTATTATGTCAGAGGCTGTTTCGGTCCCAGAGACTACTACATAGTGAACAGGATAGAAGGAGTGGTTTCACACTCTACTTCTAGACAGTGGGTTTCTTGGGAATGCTGCTGAACTGCAGGATCCTGACCCTGACTGAGCTGTTGATTGTCATCTATTTCAACAACAGCAACAGTAATTTTGAATTGAGCAGGTGGAAGTGGCGGCAGGAAGTGAAGTGGTTGGTGGGGGTAAGGAAAGGTCAAGAGGGTCTGGATCTGAAATGTGAAAGGATTTTAATCTAAAATGGAACCAAAGGGTATGAACGGGTAGCTCTCATGCATGCATCCTCAGGAAAATGAAAGTTGAAGACTGTGAGACTGATTTCCCAAAATTGCCTGCTTTACAGAAGATTGAGACTTATCCTATAACCGGTGAGTGTCTTCCAAGAATCTCTCTCCATCTTCAAGTCAGTGAACTTGGCGTGGCTCCTAAGTGGGTTTTCCCCTTTTGCACTCTTTGTGTGTAAAAGCAACCTGCCCTAAACCTTCAGGCTTACCTGTCGCTCACTGCAGTTTAACGTGTCCCAAATGGCAGTTCTTCTGCTATTCCCAAATAAACTCGGTTTCTGGTAACTTGAGCTTGCCTCAGTTTACCTCCTTTCTTTTAGGTTGCCATTACATGGTGTCAGAAGTGGGATCCAAAGGAGATACCCACCAAGGAGCGGCAACCCCCAGAGTTGAGCAGGGTACCCACACTTGAGCCCTTTGTGCTCTTCATTTTCACAAGTTGCCGTAACTTGGTTAGGCAAGTCTCCTCTTGCATCTCAAGCTCCCTCGTTTCGGTTGAGAGCTCTGGCTTTATTTGGGATCTGGATAGGGACAGACTGTCCTTCTGGCGAGTACTCTTTTGTTCTGAATCCAACAGTGGGATACCAGTCATCTAAATGTTTTAGAGGTGGCTCCCTTCGGGAACTCTGATGTGTTTTTGTTTGTTTGTCTGTTTTAAATATTTATTTATTTACTTGGTTGTACTGGGACTTAGTTGCGGCAGGCGGGCTCCTTATTTGTGGCATGTGAACTCTTAGTTGTGGCATGCATGTGGGATCTAGTTCCCTGAGAAGGGATCGAACCTGGGCCCCCTGCATTGGGAGCGCGGAGTTTTAAACACTGCACCACCAGGGGAGTCCCTCTGAGGTGTTTTTTAATTAATTAATTAATTAATTTTGGGCTGCATTGGGTCTTCGTTGCTGCGCGCGGGCTTTCTCTAGTTGCGGTGAGCGGGGGCTACCCTTCACTGCAATGTGGTGGCTTCTCTTGCTACAGAGCACGGGCTCTAGGGCGCGCGGGCTTCAGTAGAGGTGGCATGTGGGCTCGGTAGTTGGGGCTCGCAGGCTCTAGAGTGCAGGCTCAGTAGTTGTGGCACTCGGGCTTAGTTGCTCTACGGCATGTGGGATCTTGCTGGACCAGGGATCGAACCCGTATCCCCTGTGTTGGCAGGTGGACTCTTAACCGTTGCGCCACCAGGGAAGTCCCACCTGATGTGTTTTATTATGATCTTTCCTCATAGACATTTTTGACTAAATGGACCAGTCTTATTAAGGATAACTTAGAACTTCAGTGGCCGTTACAAGGAACCTTTTATGTCCCCAAACTTGTTTTTCTCCGAACCAAGTTAGAAGACCATGGTTACCAGATTAAACCATCCACATAGGGTAGTTATTTTAATTGTTATCTGGAGGCTTCTAAATGGGTTCAGGATTATAAAATTGCCTCCTTACCAAATACTGTTTCCAAATTGAAGCAAATAAGCAGCTAAAGGTGGATTTTTAAAATGTCACTGGCCTCTTTCTTGGTGTGAGCTGAGGTCCCTCCTACCCTTACTGCTCCATCTCCTTTGTACCTCTATCTTTGCTGCCTCCTTATCCCTCCCCTCTCTCTGAACTTCCTTTCTGTCCTGTCACTGAACCCTCACCTGCCAAGCCCATTAAAACTTCCCTTTCAAAATTAGACCTTCTGAGCATCCTGCTGAACCGTAGCAAACTTCCTGTACCCCATGGGCAAAGGTCAAGCTTAGGGCTAGGGACTGCCCTGGTGGTCCAGTGGTTAAGACTTCACCTTCATGCAGAGGGGGCACGAGTTCTACCCCTGGTCGGTGAGCTAAGATCCTACATGCCTCGTGGCCAGAAAACCAAAAAGCATGAGACAGGAGCAGTATTGTAGCAAATTCAGTAAGGACTTTAAAAATGGTCCACATCAAGGATATCTTTAAAAAAAAAAAAAAAAAAGGGCTTAGGGTTATAAGGACTTTCCCAAGGTAACATGGATCCTCATAGATTTGGTGAGGAATTCAGTATCGTAACCCTGATTTACCAGCTTGGTCCCTCCAGTCTCTATCAAACAGTCCACATGCTTGTCTAAAATAAGTCAAGCCCAGCACTGGACTAAAACAACCAGTTGAGAAAACCCTTAACCATCTCTTAGGCTCCCTCTCCCCGCAATTTAAATTTTGATTTATTTATTTTTAATTAATTAATTAATTTTGGGCTGTGTTGGGTCTTCGTTGCTGTGAGCGGGGGCTGCTCTTCGTTGTGGTGTGCGGGCTTTTCATTGCGGTGGCTTCTCTTGTTACAGAGCGCGGGCTTCAGTAGTTGCAGCATGCAGGCTCAGTAGTTGTGGCGCACGGGCTTAGTTGCTCCGTGGCACGTGGGATCTTCTCAGACCAGGGATCGAACCCGAGTCCCCTGCATTAGCAGGCGGATTCTTTTTTTTTTTTAATTTATTTTTGGCTGTGTGGGGTCTCCCTTGAAGTGCGTGGGCTTCTCATTGCGGTGGCTTCTCTTGTTGCAGAGCACGCCTCTAGGCGCGCGGCCTTCAGTAGTTGTGGCATGCGGGCTTCAGTAGTTGTGGCTCGCGGGCTCTGGAGCACAGGCTCAGTAGTTGTGGTGCACGGGCTTAGTTGCTCCACGGCATGTGGGATCTTCCCAGACCAGGGCTCGAACCTGTGTCCCCTGCATTGGCAGGCAGATTCCCAACCACTGTGCCGCCAGGGAAGTCCGATCTCTTAGGCTTAAACGAAACCAACCACCAGCCCTTTTATGTGATCAGGCTGGCAGTACAGCCAAAAGCCTGCATGAAGCCATCCCTAGAGTCTTCCCCAAGTCCATGGACTGGAACAAGATTCAGGCATGCACCCAAAAGCCTGCTGTATCTGTCCATAACTGTTACAGCAGGCTCCAGATTGTTTTCAAGGAAAATTTCAGGCTTCCCACCGATGCCGAATCCACCCAGGTGGCTTTTAATTCCACGTTTGTATATGATCTAACCAAGGACTTACCCTGTTAGTCAAAAGAACCTGTAAAGAATGGGAAACAGCGTCTACCCTGATCTTGTCACTTTGGCCATTCATTTGGCTCGTACCCCAGAAGATGACACCAAAAGAAAGGCAACTCCCGCAGATGAAGACTCAAAGCAAATCTGGCCGTTGGAAAAAGGATTGCTATAAATTGAAATCCAAACACTTGCAACCCTCCAAGAACCGACAGCCAAACCCACCCCAAGGATGTGACTCAGAGGACACACAGGGACTGTTCCCTGTCCGTCCATTAAGTAGCCTGGGGAAGACTCTTACCCAGATCAGAGACAAGTTCCTTATAGTATTAATTGGCACAGGGGCTGCTCTGTCAGCGCCCAACCTAACTACAGCGAAACAGTTCCTTCCTCACAGTATTACATACGTTCCAATAGTGGGGACCTCACGCTGCAACATGTCCCTGTTTCCCAGCCCATACCTTTTTGTCTGGGGCCTTTGCAAAACAAACACCCATTTCTCCTCAGCAGTGTGGCTCCTATACATGTATTAGGATGAGATTTCCTGGAGAAATAGCATGCTGCCACTTTTTCCCTCAAGAGGGAGTATTCCTTCAGTTCAAATCAACACTTAGGAAGATTAAACCCCTTTTTGCCTTTATTACATTGCAAAGCTAAGAAAACCAAGCTTTGGACTTACCCCACTATTAACCAGGTACCCCTCCCCCCCACTCTTTGGACAGAATCCTCAACAGACATAGGCAGAATTCATAGTGCCTCTCCTATTAAGACGTACAATACCCTATAAATAAAGAAGTCTTCCAGGACATAAGTTCTATCATAGAAGACTGTAAGGCCGAAGGACTCTTTATCCCTTGCACTAGTCTTTGTAATAGCCCTGTCTTACCTGTAAAAAACCCAGCAGCCAAGGAGGGAGATCTGTGCAGGACCTTTGGCAATAAACAGCATTGTAATTCCTTGCCACCCTGTCACCTGTAATCCCCACGTGCTGTCAGTGTTCATCTCTACTGGAAGCAACTTTTTCACTGTGGTCGACTTAGGCAGTATGTTTTTTTAGTACTCCTGTTGATAAAGAGTCAATATCTTTTTGCCTTTACCTGGGAAGGACAACAATATACCTGGACAGTCATGCGTCAGGGCTTTACTGAGGTTCCTCTTCTGACAGATTTTAAAGGCTGACTTAAATGACGTAGAATTCTCTGGAGGCACCACCTTACTGTAATATGTAGATGATTTGCTTCTTTGCTCGCCCTCCCAAAATTTCCACAAAGACATTGTTCACCTGTTAAAAATCTTAGCCATTAAGGGCTATAAGGTCTTGAAGGAAAGACTGCAATTTGTCCAAACTCATGTTTGATATCTAGGACATTTAATCTCAGAACGGAGACTACACCTAGATACCGATAGGCTTCAAGGCATTTTAAACTCTCCAAACCCCCAAACCAATTTAAACTCTCCAAACCCCCAAACCAAATGTCAGTTACGGGGTTTTCTTGGGCTAGCTGGTTATTGTTGCAACTGGGTTCCAAACTTCTCTTTAATGATTCTGCCCCCCATATGCTCCCTTTTGTTGTTGGCCGTGCCACACGGCACGTGGGATCTTAGTTCCCCGACCAGGGATTGAACTCGGGCCCCCTGCAGTGGGAGCCTGGAGTCTTAACCACTGGACCACTGGGGAAGTCACCCTATATGCCTTTATAAAGAACAGCAAACCTGACCTCATTGTTTGGGATGACCAAGATCGTTTAGCCTTTGAAGGAAAGTTTAATAAATCCACCGACCCTTGAATACCCAAATTATCAGCTACCCTTTTCCTTATTGTATATGAGAAGGAAGGGAATGCCCTCGGGATATTTACCCCAAAATATGGGGCTATCACTGACCCCTGGGTTACTACACCCAACGGTTAGATCCCTGGCCTGAGCATATGGCATGGCTTAGAGCTATGCCTGCTGCTGTCCTCTTAGTAAAGGCTACCATCTTTGCACCTCACACCGTTGAGGCTCTCTTGAGTTCACACCACACTCAACACCTTTCAGCAAGCCATTTTACCCCTTTGAAATCTTCTTACTCGCTGTGCCCGCATCACTCCCATTCAGTGTAACAGTCTCAACCCTGCAACCTATCTTCCCTCCTCCACTGATAAAATTCCCCATGACTTCCCATGATGACACCTCATGACTACTTACAGGAAACCTCCTTGATGAATCCTGATCTTATGTGGTTTACTAATGGCTCTTGCCTGAAAAATGAAAATAGTGAATTTTGTGCTGGGGATGTGAAAGTATTGAGGCTGCCGCCCTTGCTTTGGCTGCTTCAGGTCAACGAGCTGAATCACACAGGCACACCTTATCTTGTTGTGCTTCGCAGGTATTGTGCCTTTTTGTAAATTGAAGGCTTGTGACCCTGTGTCAGCGTCGGTCAGCGCCATTTTTCCAACAGCGTTTGCTCACTTCATCTGACTGTGACATTTTGGTAATTCTCACGGTATTATTGTATTTGTTGTAGTGATCTGTGGTCCGTGACCTTTGATGTTCCTACAACTCGCTGCAGACTCAGGTGATGGTTAGCACTCTTTAGCAATAAAGTATTTTTAAATTAAGGTATGTACATTGTATTTTAAGATATAATGCTATCACACGCTCAACAAACTACCATATAATGTAAACATTTATATGCACTGGGAAACCAGGAAGTTCACGTGACTCGCTTTACTGCAGTAGTCTGGAACCAAACATGTAGTACCGAGGAGGTCTGCTTGTATACCCTCACTCAAACATGCATTTTAGCCAAAGGCAAGACAGCACACCTCTTGACTGATAGTATGCCTTTGAAGAGTGGTGCAGTGCTTTGGAATGTTATGGAAACAACAGGGTTTCCTTACTCCCAGTGGAGATAAAATTAAGAATGGCCCTTATGCCCAAAGTCTGTTGGACACCATACTGCTGCCGGCAGCTCTAGCTATCATTACAGGGCCTGGGCATTGCAAGTCTGATTCACTGGAAGCCAAAGGAAACCACCTCCCTGATACCTCTGCAAAAAAACACTTCCTTTATGATACCCATAGACCAAACCTCTGTCATGGTCCAAAAGGCTCTTCCCCCTGCAAAGACCTAAGAGAACTAGCCAGGGGAGGATAACAGCTGGCCTCTGAAAGAGAAGAGCACAACTGGAAATCTGAAAGGCTGGCTTTTGGACCCATGAAGAAAAGGGGCTCTGGTTTGAACCCAGTAATAAGCTGTTTCTGCCAGAAAATCTAAAACTTCCCTTATTGACCACTGCACATGGATTAAACCATTGGTCCACTGAGAAAAGGGTAACCTTTATAAATCAGTGTTGATAGAGAAACACCAGCAAGACCACAAAAGGCACTTGTCTTGCTTGTTCTACTTGTCATAAATTGATCCCAAGGAAGCCTGTTTGTACCGCCTCAGGACATTTTAATGCACCAGACTGCTAACGCTCTGGCAAGTGGATTTCATACAGTTGCCCCCACTCATGGGTATAAATATGCTCTAGTAACGGTTTTCATGTCGGACTCAAGCGTTTCCATGTAGAGTGGTGACTCCCTCTTCCATAGCTGAAGTCCTTGTAGAAAAGATCATTCCCACTTGAGGACCTCTCCTGGCCCTGGAACTCCAGGGAACCTGCTTCACTGGGCGGCTCCCGTCAGGCTTATCATCGTCAGTCTTCAGGGCTGGTTCATGCAAATGTAACTGTGAAGAGCTGGCTGGCTAAGTTAGTTGAAACCCTCCAGGTACACTGGCCAAGAGTAGTGCTCTGGTTCTTCTGAGTCTTAGATCTACATTTGGGATTCATAAATTCTCACCCTTTGAAACAGTCACGGATGGCCAAAGCATTTAGCCTCTGCTTTGTTTGACCCCACTAATAAAAGGTTACATACTTCACATTTTGCAGGAGTCTAAAATCCACTGAGAATAATGGTGCTGTACTAGAGCAGTCTTTCTACAGTGTGCTTCCTGGAGATGAAGATGTCAGTTTACAGCCTGGAGACTTCAACTGCTGGAAGAGACCTATGCATAAAGACTCCCTCCTCCCTCATTGGAAGGACACTTCTACCAGGTGTTACTGACTAATCCCTGTGCCACGAAGCTCCCAGAGTTAGACTCCTGGATTCATGTGTCCCATCTTAAAAAGGACCCCAAACCTGAGTGGACCTGCAGCCCAACTCAAGACTGAAAGCTAAGAATTTCTAAGGACTGAAGCAGACAGCTTTCCAGAGATCAGAGATATCCGGCCCAGGCCTGTGAAACCTGTTTCAGCCAATTCTGTATCACTCAGCCAAGTCATGCTGCTATAGTTGTAATTGTCCTTTCTTTGGCCTCCTTGCCGCCCTCTAGTTTGGCTGTAATGCACCCCTTTGCTCCCACCTTACAAGAACTCTCATTCCACCAACCTTACTGATCGCTGGCGATGATGAACCTGAACTGGAGGCCTGGCCATTATCCTTAGAAGGGTGGTGAAACCTGTCTGGCAGAGATACAAGGTTTTCCTTTGGCATCTTTGTGGCTATACTTAAATTGGCACCTGACATTACAGCATTCCATTGGGTGCCCCACCCCTAAAGGAATCCCTCTCACTTAAGCCTGGCCTCTTACCGAAAAGCTTTCCAGTGTTCCAGAAGCATTAATGGGACTGGTGAATCTCTAGGCTACCTCCTGCACCCTTGTAACACTTGTATGTGATTCAGATGGCCATGGGTTCATTCCCCACTGGAATCTAGGAGACTGACGTCTCCTCCAGCATGTATCTCTTTGGTGGGGTGATGAAAATTTTAACGATACAGGGAGTAGAAAGCTGATGTGCTGTCTTCAGTGGCGCCTCATGGGGAGCTGATCAGAGATCTGTTGAGTGGTAGGAACTAATTCACCCTAGCTTGTCCCTGGCAGATCCCCAGCCTCCATCAGAACCTCACCCACAGTAACCAAACTCCCCTGTTACTCCAAATATGTTGAAATTTAAGATATTCCTCTAACTATCCTCACGGTGCTAAACAGAACCACTTACCATGCGTTGTTTATAAATGACTGGTTTTGATCCTGAGATCTCTTTTATTCCAGGAAAAGAAAAAACCCTGTCTTTAGAAAACACTGGGTATTTCCTTCTGTGTGGAAGGAGTGCATACCCCACACTTGCCCTAAATGGGAAGTGTGCTTGGAGCCCTGTCCTCACTCCTGATGCTGGAGTTGGGAAAACCCTGCCTTCCATCGCCCTTGGGCCCAATCTGGGTTCCTTCTCCTGCCGTCTTGAGAGAGCACATCGTAGCTGGGATGGATACAATTTTGGGTGGATGCCTACAGATACGCTCCTGGTAGATAGAAAGGGATTTGCCCTTTGGACTTTTTCCCTTGAGTTGGAGTAGCAGAACTTGAAAAGGCAGTTAAGAATCTCTTCAGATTCATGGCTGCTACCTTAATGCTTATGTCAGAGCTTTTGAATATCAACAAACCCAAGTAGACAGCCTAGCAGAAGTTGTCTTACAAAACTGCAGAGCCCTAAACCTCCACACTGCATAGCATGGGGGAACCTGTGCCCTGCTTGAGGAAGAATGCTGGGGGTTTTTTTTGTTTTTTTTAATTTTATTTATTTACTTATTTATTTTTGGATGTGTTGGGTCTTCATTGCTGCACGCGGGCTTTCTCTAGTTGCGGTGAGCAGGGGCTACTATTCGTTGCGGTGCACAGGGTTCTCATAGCGGTGGCTCCTCATTGCGGAGCACGGGCTCTAGGTGCGTGGGCTTCAGTAGTTGTGGCACACGGGCTCCGTAGTTGTGGCTTGCGGGCTCTAGAGCACAGGCTCAGTAGTTGTGGCTCTAGAGCACAGGCTCAGAAGTCTTGGGACTTCCCTGGTTCTTAACACAAGGACTGAAAGTAGTGAAAGAGGGCTTCCCTGGTGGCTCAGTGGTTAAGGATCTGCCTGCCAATGCAGGGGACACGGTTTCGAGCCCTGGTCTGGGAAGATCCCACATGCCACGGAGCAACTAAGCCCACGTGCCACAACTACTGAAGCCCGTGCGCCTGGAGCCCATGCTCTGCAACAAGAGAAGCCACCGCAATGAGAAGCCCATGCACTACAACAAAGAGTAGACCCTGCTTTCCACAGCTAGAGAAAGCCCGCGTGCAGCAACGAAGACCCAACGCAGCCAAAAATAAATTAATTAAAAAAAATAATAAAAATAATGGAAGATAATATCACACTATTAACTGAAATAGGCCATACCCCCGGGACCTGGGCCATTTTTGACCTATTAAATGTAGGCAGCTGGGGAAACAGGTTGAGAAGTTTATTCTAGTCAGTAGCTATAATTGGACTTCTGGCCATGGGTATAATCCACATGGTTAAATTTCTCCTGTTTTGTATCAGCAGGCAAATGTCTTTCTCCCAGGTGTGTGTACAAAATAAAGTTGTTTTTCCTGTATGTAACTGCAAAATAAAGGCTTATCCTGAAGCTCAGCTGACCATGGAAACTGAACTGACCACGTCAGAGGAACATAACTGAGGTTCACCATTTCTCAATTGTTGTGTTCAAATGAGGCCAAGTATCTGCTTGCTGTTTTCCTCTTCCGTGGGATGAGACATCTGAGGATGGTCCTCCTCAGCTCGGAGAGACCCATAATCCACGTGCAGCTCGTGGTGCCTCTGACTAAGTGAGATACCCACACGGTGAGACTGATGAGCGGTGCTTTTTGTGAAAGAGTTTAATCAAAAGGGGGGGATGTGAAAGGATTTTAATCTAAAATGGAACGGAAGGATGTGAAATGGAGAATCTCTTGCGCATGCACCCTCAGAAAACATGTACCCTCAGAAAACAAAGATGGTGGGACTGATTTGCCATAAATGCTTGACTTATGAGAGATCGAAATTTATCCTCCAACCAGTGAGCATCTGCCAGGAATTTCTCCGCATCTTGGAACCACTTGCTGCATGGTCCCTAATTGGATTTTCCCCTTTTGCACTCTTTGCCCAAAGAAGCAACCCACCCCAAGCCTTCAGTGAACTCACCTGTAGCTCGCTTCAGTATGTGTGTCCTGAATTGCAGTTTCTCTGCTGTTCCCAAATAAACTCTATTTCTGGTAACTGGAGTTTGCCTTAGTTTACCTCCTTTCTTTTAGGTTGAAAGAAACCCCAATCCACACCTTACTAGCCAGGTAACCTTGGGTTAGTCACCTCACCCTTCCCATCCTCAGTGTCCTCTTCTGTGCACTGGGGATGCACCCTCCCTGCCAGAGTTGCTGTGGGTATAAATTGTGGGAAATTGCCTGTCACATGGGGACCTTGCTAGTACAGAAGGTGTTGGAATTAGGTGTGTGGCTTGACTGGGTGGGGAAAACGGGACTTTGTCCGTTAAGCTGGCAGTGACAGCTGCTGCAAGAGAGAGCAGTTGGTGTGTGTGGTCTACACAGAAGGTGCTGGTGGACATAATTGTTAGACAATGGAGACTTTAATTACATAGCCAAATTGTAGTTGGTTTCAGTGTGTAACCAGTTTGGCAGTAGGTGTCAGTATCCATTCCTATTCTTTGACCCAGAAATCCTACAGTCACAATCCTACTATAGCCAAATAAAGAATTACTTGGAATGGGAAGCCATGTAAACTAAGATGTGTTCATGTAGATGTTATCCGAAGTATATCGGGGGGAAATACCCGTTGTATTTAACAACTGGTAAAAGGTAAGTGTATTAGCTCTTAAAATGTTGTCATCAGATGTTATTTTGAAGACCTGCCTGTCTCATGTTTTGCATTTGTAATATATGAAAAAGCAGAATATAAGCTTGGGAATTGGGCTTCCCTGGTGGTGCAGTGGTTAAGAATCCCCCTGCCAATGCAAGGGAGATGGGTTCAAGCCCTGGTCCAGGAAGATCCCACGTGCCGCGGAGCAACTAAGCCTGTGCGCCACAACCACTGAGCCTGCGCTCTAGAGCCCGCGAGCCACAACTACTGAGCCCGCGTGCCACAAGTACTGACACCCGCGTGCCTAGAGCCTGTGCTCCGCAAGAAGAGAAGCAACCGCAATGAGAAGGCCGCGCACCGCAACCAAGAGTAGTCCCCGCTCACCGCAACTAGAGAAAACCCGTGCGCAGCAACGAAGAACCAACGCGGCCAAAAATAAATAAATTTATTTATCTAAAAAAAAAAAAAAAAAGCTTGGGAATAGCCCGGATGCGGCTGTATGCATGCAGCAGATTGCGGAGGAGCTAAGCTGGGAGGTGCAGGAATTCGGGTTTCTGTGTGGAGTGACTTTGGACTCAGCAGAAGGTGATGGGGACCGTTGGAGGGTTTTTCCTCTCCTGATTTTCATTTGTTTCCTTAAATCATTTAGCTTTTTGAAAAAGATAATGTAACATTTATGTAGTATTTCGAATTTTTAAAGTAATTACAATGTTTTATTTTGAAACAGAATTACCTAAGAAAGATGCACTTAAAACAATCGTAGTTCATAAATTCCAGTTGGAGCTATATTTCCTAACTGTGAAGCATTATTGTTCTCTTTGACCCTGAAGCACTGATTAAGGGGTTTGGGCTTTGCTCAGATACCTAAGAATGAGTCATTGACCAGTTGTCAGCTTGAAACCACCCTTCAGAGGGGCATCTGAAGTGGATTTACTACATTTAGGACTAAGGAAATGTGATCACCAAACCTGACTGTTTTTAGCTCTGCATTTAGATAGGGCTTTGAAATTGTACTAGTATCAAGTTCTATTTAAGTCATAAATGTCTTAGAACCCACCTTTAATATTTATAGGTAGAAAGTCACCTAATCTGGAGATAATCTTTTTTTATATGTCTCTTGTAAAAGTGGGATCATAATTGAGTGTATTACATGATGTTTTTACACAAGTACTGCATCTTCAGTGTAGAAGTAGTAGAATACAGAATAAACAAAATTTTAAAATCATTCTGAGTTAAGGTTTGAAAGGCAATGTGAGCACCAGTAAGTTCTTTGAATTGCTCTAAAATAATTGGTCTAGCGTAAATAAATGTTTCTGTTTCTGAAACTTATTATAGACATAAGGCAAGTTAAAATTGATGAATTGTCTTTATTCTGAAGTCTGGTCATTTTAGTGCCAACAAGAGAAATTTTTTATGAGTAAATGTGCTTGCACTGAGAGGCGTATAAGTTTTTAATTTGATGAGTTTTCACAAGTGTGTATATGCAAGTAACCAGTACCCCATTCAAGGTCTTGACATTTCCATCACCCCAGAGCAGTCCCTCCTGCCCCTCCTTACGAGGTCCTCATCCCCCACTGAAAATCACTGTGAAAAGAGTACATTTGAAAATTTTTTGTCTGTGAATATTTAGTAATGTTAATTCTTTTTTAATTTGTAGGAGATAAAAACATTCAGATGGCAGATAACAGGTAAGCCAAAATGGACTTTGTTTATTGGAGTTTAAATTTTAGTTGGTGAGCAAGAGGCAAGCCTTATTTCTGTAAACATCATTAGGTGCTCCAGCTGACGGCTCTTTTTTTCCCTCTGTGTTTTTGAGCCCATAAAGAACTTGCTCTAGATGTGAAAAGTGTGTCATATATTGATACTAAAAACCTTTATGTTTTTAGAGACTTTGTGTGGCTGTCCCACAGAGCCACTGTGGGCACTGTGTCCTAACAGCTTGGCAAGGTGGCTTTTTTTAATAATGGTGAGGAAAGTATTTCATAGGTAACACATGTGTGTGTCTGTAGTTGTCTTCTGCTCAAATCTGAAGTTACTGTGGAGACACCTCTTAATATGTTAAATAAGAAAAACGCCATTGTGCTATTTATCTGTGAAACTTTTTTTAGAGTAATACTTTTTAAATATATTGTTTTAGTTTTTCAGATGGGGTTCCTCCAGATTCCTTGGAAGCTGCTAAAAATGCAAGTAATACAGGTCAGTTCACCGCACATGGGAAAGTGAACCGTTGGAGAGTTTGCGTGCAGAGCAGGGAGGCTCCTACGCAAGCCCCGGAAATCAAGTGAATAGCACAGTGCTCCTCTACCTGCCGTCTCTCGCTCTTAGCGCTGATTGCCAGGCGCTTAGGCTTTTTTCACCTGTGCCTTTACTTCTCTTCCCGTGATTATTCTGAAGCACGTCCCAGATATCATATTATTTTGATATGATCATAAATTCATAGATATATTACTTTTCCTCCATTTTCTTTTTTTTTTTTAAATACATTTATTTATTTATTTTTGGCTGCGTCGGGTCTTCGTTGCTGCACACGGGCTTTCTCTAGTTGCGGAGAGCGGGGGCTGCTCTTCGTTGCAGTGCGCAGGCTTCTCATTGCGGTGGCTTCTCTTGTTGCGGAGCACGGGCTCTAGAGCGCAGGCTCAGTAGTTGTGGTGCGCGGGCTTAGTTGTTCCATGGCATATAGGATCTTCCCGGACCAGGGCTCGAACCCGTGTCCCCTGCATTGGCAGGCGGATTCTCAACCGTTGCGCCTCCAGGGAAGGCCCTTTCCTCCATTTTCAAGTATTTATCTATGCTTGTTTTTCCCTTTGAACTGTTTGAAAGCAAGTTGTGGATATTCTGGCTTTTTCTTCCTAAAACAATTTAGTATAAATTTCCTAAAAACTAGGATAAAGTCTCATAACCACAGTGCCACTACCACAGCCAAGAAATTTAATGGCGGTCCAATACTATTAGCTAATGTACAGTCATGTTCATATTCTCCTGGTTTTCTCAACATTTCTTTTACCTCCGTACCCCACACTCAAATCCAGAGCTGGCCAAGGATCATGTATCACGTTTAGTTCTGTCCCCTTTATTCTAGAGTTATATCCCCCCACCTTTTTTACCCTTCCTCGCAGGGACACATCAGCAGGCTGTGTGCTCCAGCTGTCTTGTAGAATGCTCTGGATGGGTCTCGTGGTTTTCTCCTCACTAGATTCAGGGTAAATGTCTTGGCAAGACGAGCACATAGGCGACCTGATGGAGTGGGAATGCAGTTAGGCCTGTGACGGGGCTCCCGAGAGTGCTGACGTGGTGAAGACAGTGTCTGCCGGTCTCTGCCCTTAGGGTCCTTGGAGTAAAGAAGCTGTTGGGCACTCTGCGGGAATCCTGTTCTCCATAAGACTCTTATGTAGGGATTCGGGCACCACTGATGATCCTTGCTGAATCCGTGATGACGTTGGTGGTCACCAAAGGGTGTTTTTCTAATCCTGTCAATCTGACTAACATATTACATCTATTAAAGAAATACTTCCCTACTCCCCCACTACCCCATTTTAATGTTACTATAGACTCATGGATTAGCTTTTTATTCAGTGTTTAATCATTTGCCATCATTATTCTTTTTTTAATAAATTAATTATTTTATACAGCAGGTTCTTATTAGTCATCCATTTTATAAACATCAGTGTATACACGTCAATCCCAATCGGCCCAATTCATCACACCACCAGCCCCACTCCCCGCCGCTCTCCCCCCTTGGTGTCCATACGTTTGTTCTCTACATCTGTGTCTCAATTTCTGCCCTGCAAACCGGTTCATCTGTACCATTTTTCTACGTTCCACATATATTTGTTAATATACGATACTTGTTTTTCTCTTTCTGACTTCACTCTGTATGACAGTCTCTAGATCCATCCACATCTCTACAAATGACCCAATTTCGTTCCTTTTTATGGCTGAGTAATACTCCATTGTATATATGTGCCACATCTTCTCTATCCATTCATCTGTTGATGGACACTTAGGTTGCTTCCATGTCCTGGCTATTGTAAATAGTGCTGCAGTGAACAATGGGGTGCATGTGTCTTTTTGAATTGTGGTTTTCTCTGGGTATATGCCCAGTACTGGGATTGCTGGGTCATATGGTAATTCTATTTTTACTTTTTTAAGGAACCTCCATACTGTTCTCCATAGTGGCTGTATCGATTTACATTCCCACCAACAGTGCAAGAGGGTTCCCTTTTCTCCACACCCTCTCCAGCATTTGTTTGTAGATTTTCTGATGATGCCCATTCTAACTGGTGTGAGGTGATACCTCATTGTAGTTTTGATTTGCATTTCTCTGATAATTAGTGATGTTGAGCAGCTTTTCATGTGCTTCTTGGCCATCTGTATGTCTTCTTTGGAGAAATGTCTATTTAGGTCTTCTGCCCATTTTTGGACTGGGTTGTTTGTTTTTTTAATATTGAGCTGCACGACCTGTTTATATATTTTGGAGATTAATCCTTTGTCCATTGATTCGTTTGCGAATATTTTCTTCCATTCTGAGGGTTGTCTTTTCATCTTGTGTATGGTTTCCTTTGCTGAGCAAAAGCTTTTAAGTTTCATTAGGTCCCATTCGTTAATTTTTGTTTTTATTTCCATTACTCTAGGAGGTGGATCAAAAAAGATCTTGCTGTGATTTATGTCAGAGTGTTCTTCCTATGTTTTCCTCTAAGAGTTTTATAGTGTCTGGTCTTACATTTAGGTCTCTAACCCATTTTGAGTTTATTTGTGTGTATGGTGTTAGGGAGTATTCTAATTTCATTCTTTTACATGTAGCTGTCCAGTTTTCCCAGCACCACTTATTGAAGAGACTGTCTTTTCTCCATTGTATATTCTTGCCTCCTTTGTCATAGATTAGTTGACCATAGGTGCATGGGTTTACCTCTGGGCTTTCTATCTTGTTCCATTGATCTATGTTTCTGTTTTTGTGCCAGTACCGTATTGTCTTGATTACTGTAGCTTTGTAGTATAGTCTGAAATCAGGGAGTTTGATTCCTCCAGCTCCATTTTTTTCCCTGAAAACTGCTTTGGCTCTTTGGGGTCTTTTGTGTCTCCATACAAATTTTAAGATTTTTTTGTTCTAGTTCTGTAAAAAATGCCATTGGTAATTTGATAGGGATTACACTGAATCTGTAGATTGCTTTGGGTAGTATAGTCATTTTCACAGTATTGATTCTTCCAATCCAAGAACATGGTATATCTCTCCATCTGTTGGTATCACCTTTAATTTCTTTCATCAGTGTCTTATAGTTTTGTGCATACAGGTCTTTTGTCCCCCTGGGTAGGTTTATTCCTAGGTATTTTATTCTTTTTGTTGCAGTGGTAAATGGGAGTGTTTCCTTAATTTCTCTTTCAGATTTTTCATCACTAGTGTATAGGAATGCAAGAGATTTCTGTGCGTTAATTTTGTATCCTGCAACTTTACCAGATTCATTGATTAGCTCTAATAGTTTTCTGGTGGCATCTTTAGGATTCTCTATGTATAGTATCATGTCACCTGCAAACAGTGACAGTTTTACTTCTTCTTTTCCAATTTGTATTCCTTTTATTTCTTTTTCTTCTCTGATTGCTGTGGCTAGGACTTCCAAAACTGTGTTGAATAATAGTGGTGAGAGTGGACATCCTTGTCTTGTTCCTGATCTTAGAGGAAATGCTTTCAGTTTTTCACCATTGAGAATGATGTTTGCTGTGGGTTTGTCATATATGGCCTTTATTATGTTGAGGTAAGTTCCCTCTATGCCCACTTTCTGGAGAGTTTTTATCATAAATGGTGTTGAAGTTTGTCAAAAGCTTTTTCTGCATCTATTGAGATGATCATATGGTTTTTCTCCTTCAATTTGTTAATATGGTTTATCACATTGATTGATTTACGTATATTGAAGAATCCTTGCATCCCTGGGATAAATCCCACTTGATCATGGTGTATGATCCTTTTAATGTGCTGTTGGATTCTGTTTGCTAGTATTTTGTTGAGGGTTTTTCCATCTATATTCATCAGTGATATTGGTCTGTAATTTTCTTTTTTTGTAGTATCTTTGTCTGTTTCTGGTATCAGGGTGATGGTGATGGCCTCATAGATTGAGTTTGGGAGTGTTCCTTCCTCTGCAGTTTTTTGGAAGAGTTTGAGAAGGATGGGTGTTAGCTCTTCTCTAAATGTTTGATAGAATTCACCCGTGAAGCCATCTGGTCCTGAACTTTCATTTGTTGGAAGATTTTTAATCACAGTTTCAATTTCATTACTTGTGATTGGTCTGTTCATATTTTCTATTTCTTCCTGGTTCAGTCTTGGAAGGTTATACCTCTCTAAGGATTTGCCCATTTCTTCCAGGTTGTCCATTTTATTGGCATAGGGTTGCTTGTAGTAGTCTCTTAGGATGCTTTGTATTTCTGTGGTGTCTGTTGTAACTTCTCCTTTTTCATTTCTAATTTTATTGATTTGAGTACTCTCCCTCTTTTTCTTGATGAGTCTGGCTAATGGTTTACCAATTTTTTTTATCTTCTCAAAGAACCAGCTTTTAGTTTTATTGATCTTTGCTATTGTTTTCTTTATTTCTATTTCATTTATTTCTGATCTGATCTTTATGATTTCTTTCCTTCTGCTAACTTTGGGTTTTGTTTGTTCTTCTTTCTCTAGTTCCTTTAGGTGTGAGGTTAGATTGTTTATTTGAGATGTTTCTTGTTTCTTGAGGTAGGCTTGTATAGCTATAAACTTCCCTCTTAGAACTGCTTTTGCTGCATCCCATAGGTTTTGGATTGTCATGTTTTCATTGCCATTTGTCTCTTGGTATTTTTTAATTTCCTCTTTGATTTCTTCAGTGATCTCTTGGTTATTTAGTAACGTATTGTTTAGCCTCCATGTGTTTGTGTTTTTTACGTTTTTTCCCCTGGAATTGATTTCTAATCTCGTAGCATTGTGGCCAGAAAAGATGCTTGATATAATTTCAGTTTTCTTAAATTTACTGAGGCTTGATTTGTGACCTAAGATGTGATCTGTCCTGGAGAATGTTCCATGAGCACTTGAGAAGAAAGTGTAATCTGCTGTTTTTGGATGGAATGTCCTATAAATATCAATTAAATCTGTCTGGTTGGGCTTCCCTGGTGGCACAGTGGTTGAGAGTCTGCCTGCCGATGCAGGGGACACGGGTTTGTGCCCCGGTCCGGGAAGATCCCACATGCCGCAGAGCAGCTGGGCCTGTGAGCCATGGCCGCTGAGCCTGCGCGTCTGGAGCCTGTGCTCCGCAATGGGAGAGGCCACAACAGTGAGAGGCCCGTGTACCGCAAAAAAAAAAAAAAAATCTATCTGGTCTATTGTGTCGTTTAAAGCTTGTGTTTACTTACTAATTTTCTGTTTGGATGATCTGTCCAGTGGTGTAAGTGAGGTGTTAAATTCCCCCACTATTTTGTTACTGTCAACTTCCTCTTTTATAGCTGTTAGCAGTTGCCTTATGTATTGAGGTGCTCCTATGTTAGGTGCATATATATTTATAATTGTTATATCTTCTTGGATTGATCCCTTGATCATTATGTAGTGTCCTTCCTTGTCTCTTGTAACATTCTTTATTTTAAAGTCTATTTTATCTGATATGAGTATTGCTACTCCAGCTTTCTTTTGATTTCTGTTTGCATGGAATATCTTTTTCCATTCCCTCGCTTTCAGTCTGTATGTGTCCCTAGGTCTGAAGTGGGTCTCTTGTAGACAGCATATATATGGGTCTTGTTTTTGTATCTATTCAGCGAGCCTCTGTCTTTTGGTTGGAGCATTTAATCCATTCACGTTTAAGGTAATTATCGATATGTATGTTCTTATTACCATTTTCTTAATTGTCTTGGGTTTGTTTTTGTAGGTCCTTCTCTTGTGTTTCCCACTTTGAGAAGTTCCTTTAGCAATTGTTGTAGAGCTGGTTTCGTGGTACTGAATTCTCTTAGCTTTTGCTTGTCTGTAAAACCTTTGATTTCTCTATCAAATCTGAATGAGATCCTTGTGGGGTAGAGTAATCTTGGCTGTAGGTTCTTCCCTTTCATCACTTTAAATATATCATGTCACTCCCTTCTGGCTTGTAGAGTTTCTGCTGAGAAATCAGCTGTTAACCTTATGGGAGTTTCCTTGTATGTTATTTGTCGTTTTTCCCTTGCTGCTTTCAGTCAATTTTTTTTGTCTTTAATTTTTACCAATTTGATTACCGTGTGTCTCGGCATATTTCTCCTTGGGTTTATCCTGTATGGGACCCTCTGTGCTTCCTGGACTTCGGTGGCTATTTCCTTTCCCATGTTCGGGAAGTTTTCGACTATAATCTCTTCAAATATTTTCTCGGGTCCTTTCTCTCTCTCTTCTCCTTCTGGGACGCCTATAATGCGAATGTTGTTGCATTTACTGTTGTCCCAGAGGTCTCCTAGGCAGTCTTCATTTCTTTTCATTCTTTTTTCTTTATTCTGTTCCGCAGCAGTGAATTCCACCATTCTGTCTTCCAGGTCACTTATCCGTTCTTCTGCCTCAGTTATTCTGCTGTTGATTCCTTCTAGTGTAGTTTTCGTTTCAGTTATGGTGTTGTTCATCTCTGTTTGTTCGTTCTTTAATTGTTCTAGATCTTTGTTAAACATTTCTTGCATCTCCTCGATCTTTGCCTCCATTCTTTTTCCGAGGTCCTGGATCATCTTCACTATCATTATTCTGAATTCTTTTTCTGGAAGGTTGCCTATCTCCACTTCATTTAGTTGTTTTTCTGGGGTTTTATCTTGTTCCTTCATCTGGTACATAGCCCTCTGCCTTTTCATCTTGTCTGTCTTTCTGTGAATGTGGTTTTTGTTCCACAGGCTGCAGGATTGTAGTTCTTCTTGCTTCTGCTGTCTGCCCTCTGGTGGATGAGGCTATCTAAGAGGCTTGTGCCAGTTTCCTGATGGGAGGGACTGGTGGTGGGTATAGCTGGGTGTTGCTCTGGTGGGCAGAGCTCAGTAAAACTTTAATCCGCTTGTTTGCTGATGGGTTGGGCTGGGTTCCCTCCTGTTGGTTGTTTGGCCTCAGGAGACCCAGCACTGGAGCCTACCCAGGCTCTTTGGTGCGGCTAATGGTGGACTCTGGGAGGGCTCACCCCAAGGAGTACTTCCCAGAACTTCTACTGCCAGTGTCCTTGTTCCCCTGGTGAGCCACAGCCATCCCCCACCTCTGCAGGAGACCCTCCAACACTAGCAGGTAGGTCTGATTCAGTCTCCCCTGGGGTCACTGCTCCTTCCCCTGGGTCTCGATGCGCACACTACTTTGTGTGTGGCCTCCCAGAGTGGAGTCTCTGTTTCCCCCAGTCCTGTCAGAGTCCTGTAATCAAATCCTGCTACCCTTCAAAGTCTGATTCTCTAGGAATTCCTCCTTCTGTTGCCGGACCCCCAGGTTGGGAAGCCTGACGTGGGGCTCAGAACCTTCACTCCGGTGGGTGGACTTCTGTGGTATAAGTGTTCTCCAGTTTGTGAGTCACCCACCCAGCGATTATGGGATTTGATTTTACTGTGATTGCACCCCTCCTACCATCTCGTAGTGGCTTCTCCTTTGTGGATATGGGTGTTTTTGGTGAGCTCCAGCGTCTTCTTGTCGATCACTGTTCAGTAGTTAGTTGTGATTCTGGTGTCCTCGCAGGAGGGAGTGAGCGCACCTCCTTCTGCTCCGCCATCTTCCCTCACTGTCCATCGTTATTCTTTTTTGTGTGCAGATTGTCCCATTTGCCAATGGGGTCCCTGTAAGCTGGCTTCTGTGTCCTTTTGCTGCGTCCCCGTCCATTTTGAGTTCTCTGTAGCTTTGTGGCATAGGCGATGGTCCATTTTCCCTTGAACTTTCCTTTCCCCAGACCTGGAATCTACATTTATGCAAGGAGGCCTGTATCTTTTAGTTGGGACAGAAATTTAAAAACCAAAATATAAATCCCATCTGCCATTATTTCTAGACCTTTCAGTGGCCAGAACTAGCGATGTGTGTTTGTGTATATGTTTAGTATTTACATACAGTTTTGTATATACACAGTTACATATGTTTTATACACATACACGGTGCTTCATGTTAATGATTGGGATTGTAGGTAAAAGGTGGGGGAGAACTCTAGGTCTGCGCTGCCTTTTGAGTTGGGCGAGGGCCCTAAGTTTGGGTTTCCATACAGTGTCGCTGAGAGGGAATCTTTTCAACACAGAGCCTGTGCCGCGAGCCAGGTGTGAGCCAGTCTGCGGCACAGCTGACCTCCCTCTCAGCATCGTGTTTGTTCTTCGGGAGTCGGTACAGTGTGTGTGAGCTGTCGAGGTCGCAGGGCAGAGGGGCGGGGGCTCCTGGGAGGAGGCGGGTTTGAGCAGGAGGGCAAGGTGGGTGAAGGTGGAGGCAGAGAGCGCCTGGAAGGTCTGGTGCCCCCAGGGAGCTGGTGGGAGTCGCGCTTTCCTGAGCTGGGGCACAAGTGCGCGCTGATTTCCTGAGCCACGGGCACCTTGTCCCCGTCCTCGGCTTCCAGAAGGGAGGTAGACTGCCTGAACTTAGCAAGTGACAGTGTCCTCGGCGGGGACTGGGGCTTGTGCCGCTAAGGTGAGGAGCAGAACTCTCCAGGTACCCCCGGTGTGTTTGTAACCATCCCCTCGGTGATTAACACGGAGGATCGAATGCCTTTACAAGTAAATGTTTTTGAAACAGATGTTGTTTCTTTTTAACTCTTGATAGAAAAGCTCGCAGACCAGGTGATGCAGAATCCTCAAGTTTTGGCAGCTTTGCAGGAACGACTTGACAGTGTCTCCCACACTCCTTCGAGCTACATCGAGACGTAAGTGCGCTGTGAGCGAGACGACACAACTTTAAGAGACAAAGAGGAAACCTCTCCTGGTTCCTTAGACTAGGAATAAGTATGTTTTTCATTCAGTAGACCTTGCCTGCTGAGAGCCAGGCTCTGGGGTCCCGAAGGTGACTGCTGGGGTCAGAGCCTGGTAGAGGCCACAGGCCTGTGAGGGCCAGGGTAGTGCGGTGTGTCAAGTTATGGGCGAGTGTACGGTGCCAGCCTGCAGGGTGAGAGGCCTTCACAGGTCCCGTGAGCAGGTGGACTGGGGCGTCAGCAGGGGGCGGAGGTACAGGCAGATGGGGCAGTGCTTTCTCTTCATGGTGGCTCCTGGTTCGCTAAGAGACCCAGTCCTGCCTGGCTCACCTACGTGAGCCTGCAACAGCGAAACGTGGCTTATTTGGACGAGGTCTGTGTCTTTGTTGTACTGCACAGTGAACACCGTAAGGATGCCCGCCCTCCAGGCCCTTGGACTGCTCGTCTCGGGGCCTCAGCTGCTCCGGGCTTCCCTCCTCCGGTCAGTGCACGGCTGCGTCTCAGAGAGTCACCCTGCGCACACACTAGCTGGCCCACGCGGGGCTGGGGACAAGGGGGCACAGAGGGGGCACGCTTGGGGTCTGCTCTGCCCGTAGAGAGGGTTCTTCGGGGGGGTGACCTAGTGGGGAAGGTGGGGTGTGGTGATGCTGGGTGCAGGTAGGAGAGCTGAGTGTAAGTGGTGCTTTCTAGTTTCTGGCTTCAGAAACTGGGTGAATGGGATGGGTGGCATTCACTGAGAGGAAATGGGGTAGGGGAACAAGGTTTTGTGCGATAGAATTAGTTCCACGTTCCATGCTGTACGTGACGTGCCTGTTGTGGGGAGAAGAATGGTGTGTAGTTACTCTTACTGTCTGGAGGCTGGCTGGAGAGGATATCTGGGTTCAGTTGGCTTAGAGGTCCTTGTATTTTTACTCCATTAGGAAGATTAGAAAGTTAGGAAATAACGTTAGGTTGTGTAATTAATGTAGAAAAGAAGTACAGATGTTAATGTATTCAGTGTTACTAAATTCTTACTCTGCTTTTTCCTTGTTCTCTAACTAGCAGTAGTTCTAGAACGGTTTCTGTAGTTGGCAGTCTGTAGTGAAGGACCTTTGTCCAAACTGAGGTTGCCGTGGGTATGATTATTACCAGGACAGGGTCCTTCGTGATTCAGGGCTTTTCCACTACACTTGACCCTCTGTATCCACGGGTTCCCTGGGTTGTAGATTTGCAGATTCAACCAACTGCGGATCAAAAATATTGGGGGAAAACTTTTCCAGAAAGTTCCAGAAAGCAAAACTTGAATTTGCCTCACGCCAGCAACTATTTACATAACATTTACATTGTATTAGGTGTGGTAAGCAATCTAGTGCTGAGGTATAGTATACGGGAGGAGGTGCCTAGTGTGCAAACACTGTACCATTTTATATAAGGGACTTGAGCATCCATGCGTTTTGATATTCACAGGGTTCTGGAACCAGTCCCCCTTGATGGTATTTTCTAAACAGTGCTGTGCTTGGGAGCTGCCTGGTACTGTATACCATTAGACTAATGCCAGCCCTGCCCTTGAGGAGTCAGCCCACGTGGAGGAGGACTCAGAGGGCAGGACCCAGGCCCACCAAGGGGGATAGTGTGGGTCTTTGTGGGGCCCAGGAGTCTGCTCTTTTTTTAAAAAAATTAATTTATTTGGTTGCACCGGGTCTTAGTTGCGGCAGGCGGGCTCCTTAGTTGCGGCATGTGGGATCTAGTTCCTGACCAGCGATGGAACCTGGGCCCCCTGCATTGGGAGAGCAGAGTCTTAACTAACCACTGCACCACCAGGGAAGTCCGCAGCAGTCTGCTCTTTGTTCCAGATTGTGACTCAGGACTTCAGGTTAAACAAATGATTTTAATGGGTTTAAAATGTTTTTTCCCTTCTGATTTATAAAAGTAAGGCATACAAACTAAAATGTTTCTTAGAAGGTAAAAAGTATCAAAGGGCTAAGGAGCTGGTAGTTGTCTGACTCTAGACTAGAATGCACGCCTTGTCTCTGTCGTCTCTGGTTTTTCCCTTGCCGTGTCTGACTAGACTAGAATGCACGCCTTGTCTCTGTCGTCTCTGGTTTTTCCCTTGCTGTGTCAGCAGGAGCTCATCCTGTGGTGCTGAGTATTCCTTGAGGACACGGTTGTGGACAGGCCCTGTTTTAATCCTGCTCATCTTGTCATTGTTTCCAGTCTTTCACTTTTACAAATAATACATCAGTGGTCACTCTAGCACATAAACATTTGGTTATTTCCTTAGGATAAATTCTTAGAAGTAGATGCAAAGAATATTTTCAAGGTTCTTGTTTACCCTTAAGAAAGATGAGTCAATTAGAGGGCCTCTGCCCTCAGCCTCATCAAACCTGGGAATTTCTAAAATTTTCTTCTCTCCTTTATTTAAAAAAAATTTTTTGGCTGCACCTCGAGGCTTGCGGGATCTTACTTCCCCGACCAGGGGTTGAACCAGGCCCTCGGCAGTGACAGTGCAGAGTCCTTAGCACTGGACCGCCAGGGAAGTTCCCCTGGGAATTATTTTTTAATTGCCAATTTGGTAAGGAAGAGATAGCAGTTCTTTTAAATTTACATTCTTTTGGATATTTCATGAGATTGGACCTTTCTTCCGTGTTTCATTATTTGTATTTTTTGTGAATTATCTTTCAGCTTCCTCCTCTGCCACCACCCTGCTTTTGGTGGGGGGGGCGGGGAGGTGGTGTTTGTCCTTAATGATTTTTAGGAGCTCTTTTTCATGGTACGGGTGTTAATTCTATGTTAATGTTAATTTATTTTAGTAAAAAATAAGCATGCCGCCTTATTTTGCAGGCATATGGATGTTTTATTTTTTATTCCCTCTCTTTTAGTTTACCTAAAGCAGTAAAAAGAAGAATCAACGCACTGAAACAACTTCAGGTGAAATGTGCTCATATAGAAGCCAAGTTCTATGAAGAAGTTCATGACTTGGAAAGAAAGTACGCAGCATTATACCAGCCTCTCTTTGACAAGGTAGGGAACTCTTGTCAGTAAACTTAATTAGTATATTTCAGAAAGTTCTTCAGGCAAAACATCCAGATGTACCCAGTGAATCGTTGAATGTTACTCTTTTTTTTTTTTTTGACATCTTTATTGGAGTATAATTGCTTTACAATGATGTGTTAGTTTCTGCTGTATAACAAAGTGAATCAGTTTTACATATACATATGTTCCCATATCTCTTCCCTCTTGCGTCTCCCTCCCTCCCACCCTCCCTATCCCACCCCTCTAGGTGGACACAAAGCACCGAGCTGATCTCCATGTGCTATGTGGCTGCTTCCCACTAGCTATGTTTTACATTTCGTAGTGTATATATGTCCATGCCACTCTCTCACGTCGTCCCAGCTTACCCTTCCCCCTCGCAGTGTCCTCAACTCCATTCTCTATGTCTGCGTCTTTATTTCTGTCCTGCCCCTAGGTTCCTCAGAACCCATTTTTTTTTTTAGATTCCATATATATGTGTTAGTGTACGGTATTTGTTTTTCTCTTTCTGACTTACTTCACTCTGTATGACAGACTCTAGGTCCATCCACCTCACTACAAATAACTCAATTTCGTTTCTTTTTATGGCTGAGTGATATTCCATTGTATAAATGTGCCACATCTTCTTTATCCATTCATCTGTTGATGGACACTTATATTGCTTCCATGTCCTGGCTATTGTAAATAGAGCTGCAGTGAACATTGTGGTACTGACTCTTTGAATTATGGTTTTCTCAGGGTATATGCCCGGTAGTGGGATTGCTGGGTCGTATGGTAATTCTATTTTTAGTTTTTTAAGGAAGCTCCTTGCTGTTTTCCATAGTGACTGTATCAATTTACATTCCCACCAACAGTGCAAGAGGGTTCCCTTTTCTCCACATTTATTGTTTGTAGATTTTTTGGTGATGGCCATTTTGACTGGTGTGAGGTGATACCTCATTGTAGTTTTGATTTGCATTTCTCTAATAATTAGTGATGTTGAGCATCCTTTCATGTGTTTGTTGGCAATCTGTATATTCTTCTTTGGAGAAATGTCTATTTAGGTCTTCTGCCCATTTTTGGATTGGGTTGGTTTTTTTTTGTTTTTTTATGCGGTACGCGGGCCTCTCACTGTTGTGACCTCTCCCGTTGTGGAGCACAAGCTCAGCGGCCATGGCTCACGGGCCCAGCCGCTCCACGGCATGTGGGATCTTCCCGGACTGGGGCACGAACCCATGTCCCCTGCATCGGCAGGTGGACTCTCAACCACTGCGCACCAGGGAAGCCTGTTTTTTTTTGATATTGAGCTGCATGAACTGCTTGTAAATTTTGGAGATTAATCCTTTGTCAGTTGCTTCATTTGCAAATACTTTCTCCCATTCTGAGGGTTGTCTTTTCATCTTGTTTATGTTTTCCTTTGCTGTGCAAAAGCTTTTAAGTTTCATTAGGTCCCATTTCTTTATTTTTGTTTTTATTTTCATTTCTCTAGGAGGTGGGTCAAAAAGGATCTTGCTATGATTGATGTCGTAGAGTGTTCTGCCTATGTTTTCCCATAAGAGTTTGATAGTGTCTGTCCTTACATTTAGGTCTTTAATCCATTTTGAGTTTATTTTTGTGTATGGTGTTAGGGAGTGTTCTAATTTCATTCTTTTGCATGTAGCTGTCCAGTTTTCCCAGCACCACTTACTGAAGAGGCTGTCTTTTCTCCATTGTATATTCTTGCCTCCTTTATCAAAAACAAGGTGACCGTAGGTGCGTGGGTTTACCTCTGGGCTTTCTATCCTGTTCCGTTGATCTGTATTTCTGATTCTGTGCCAGTACCATACTGTCTTGATTACTGTAGCTTTGTAGTATAGTCTGAAGCCAGGGAGCCTGATTCCTCCACCTCCGTTTTTCTTTCTCAAGGTTGCTTTGGCTATTTGGGGTCTTTTGTGTTTCCATACAAATTGTGAAATTTTTTGTTCTAGTTCTGTGAAAAATGCCATTGGTAGTTTGATAGGGATTGCATTGAATCTGTAGATTACTTTGTGTAGTATAGTCATTTTAATAATGTTGATTCTTCCAATCCAAGAACACAGTATATCTCGCCATCTGTTTGTATCATCTTTAATTTCTTTCATCGTCTTATAGTTTTCTGCATACAGGTCTTTTGTCTCATTTGATAGGTTTATTCCTAGGTATTTTCTTCTTTTTGTTGCAGTGGTAAATGGGAGTGTTTCCTTAATTTCTCTTTCAGATTTTTCATCACTAGTGCATAGGAATGCAAGAGATTTCTGTGTGTTAATTTTGTATCCTGCTACTTTACCAAATTCATTGATTAGCTCTAGTAGTTCTCTGGTAGCATCTTTTGGATTCTCTACGTATCGTATCACGTCATCTGCAAACAGTGACAGCTTTACTTCTTCTTTTCCAGTTAGGATTCCTTTTATTTCTTTTTCTACTCTGATGTAGCTAAAACTTCCAAAGCTATGTTGAATAATGGTGAGAGTGGACAACCTTGTCTTTTTCCTCATCTTCAAGGAAATGGTTTCAGTTTTTCACCATTGAGAATGATGTTGGCTGTGGGTTTGTCATATATGGCCTTTATTATGTTGAGTTAAGTTCCCTCTATGCCTGCTTTTGGAGAGTTTTTATCAAAAGTGGGTGTTGAATTTTGTTGAAAGCTTTTTCTGCATCTATTGAGATGATCATATGGTTTTTCTCCTTCAATTTGTTAATATGGTCTATCACATTGATTGATTTGCATATATTGAAGAATCCTTGCATCCCTGGGGTAAACCCCACTTGATCATGGTGTATGATCCTTTTAATGTTCTGTTGGATTGTTTGCTAGTATTTTGTTGAGGATTTTTGCATCTATGTTCATCAGTGATATTGGCCTGTAGTTTTTTTTCTCTGTGACATGTTTGTCTGGTTTTGGTATCAGGGTGATGGTGGCCTCATAGAATGAGTTTGGGAGTATTCATCCCTCTGCTATATTTTGGAAGATTTTGAGAAGGATAGGTGTTAGCTTTTCTCTAAATGTTTGATAGAATTTGCATGTGAAGCCATCTGGTCCTGGGCTTTTGTTTGTTGGAAGATTTTAAATCACAGTTTCAATTTCAGTGCTTGTGATTGGTCTGTTTATATTTTCTATTTCATCCTGGTACAGTCTCGGAAGGTTGTGCTTTTCTAAGAACGTTTCCATTTCTTCCAGGTTGTCCATTTTATTGGCATATGGTTGCTTATAGTAATGTCTCATGATCCTTTGTAATTCTGCAGTGTCAGTTGTTGTTCTCCTTTTTCATTTCTAATTCTGTTGATTTCAGTCTTCTCCCTTTTTTTCTTGATGAGCCTGGCTAATGGTTTTACAAGTTTATCTTCTCAGAGAACCAGCTTTTAGTTTTATTGATCTTTGCTATGGTTTCCTTCATTTCTTTTTCATTTATTTCTGATCTGATCTTTATGATTTCTTTCCTTCTGCTAATTTTGGGGGGTTTTTTGTTCTTTGTCTAATTGCTTTAGGTGTAAGGTTCGGCTGTTTATTTGAGATGTTTCTTGTTTCTTTTTCTTTTTCTTTTTCTTTGTGGTACGCGGGCCTCTCGCTGTTGTGGCCTCTCCCGTTGTGGAGCACAGGCTCCGGACGTGCAGGCTCAGCGGCCATGGCTCACCGGCCCAGCCGCTCCGCGGCATGTGGGATCTTCCTGAGCCGGGGCACAAACCTGTGTCCCCTGCATCATCGGCAGGCGGACTCTCAACCACTGCGCCACCAGGGAAGCCCTGTTTCTTGTTTCTTGAGGTAGGATTGTATTGCTATAAACTTCCCTCTTAGAACTGCTTTTGCTGCATCCCATAGGTTTTGGGTCGTCGTGTTTTCATTGTCATTTGTTGCTACGTATTGTTTTATTCCCTCTTTGATTTCTTCAGTGATCTCTTGGTTATTTAGTAGCGTATTGTTTAGCCTCCATGTATTTGGGTTTTTTTTACATATTTTTCCCTGTAATTGATATCTAGTCTCATAGCGTTGTGGTTGGAAAATATACTTGATATAATTTCAGTTTTCTTAAATTTACCAAGGCTTGATTTGTGACCCAAGATATGATCTATCCTGGAGAATGTTCCATGAGCACTTGAGATGAAAGTGTATTCTGTTGTTTTTGGATGGAATGTCCTATAAATATCAAGTCCATCTTGTTTAATGTATCATTTAAAGCTTGTATTTCCTTATTTATTTTCATTTTGGATGATCTTCTGTCAATTGGTGAAAGTGAGGTGTTAAAGTCCCCTGCTATGATTGTGTTACTGTCGATTTCCCCTTTATGGCTGTTAGCATTTGCCTTATGTATTGAGGTGCTCCTGTGTTGGGTGCATAAGTATTTACAGTTGTTATATCTTCTTGGATTGATCCCTTGATCATTATGTAGTGTTCTTCTTTGTCTCTTGTAATAGTCTTTATTTTAAAGTCTATTTTGTCTGATATGAGAATTGCTACTCCAGCTTTCTTTTGATTTCCATTTGCATGGAATATCTTTTTCCATCCCCTCACTTCCAGTCTGAATGTGTCCCTAGGTCTGAAGTGGGTCTCTTGTAGACAGCATGTATACAGGTCTTGTTTTCATATCCATTCAACCAGTCTGTGTCTTTTGGTTGGAGCATTTAATCCATTTACATTTAAGGTAGGTATCGATATGTATGTTCCTATTACCATTTTCTTAATTGTTTTGGGTTTGTTATTGTAGGTCTTTTCCTTCTCTTGTGTTCATGCCTAGAGAAGTTCTTTTAGCATTTGTTGTAAAGCTGGTTTGGTGGTGCTGAATTCTCTTCGCTTTTGCTTGTCTGTAAAGGTTTTAATTTCTCTGTCAAATCTGAATGAGATCCTTGCCGGGAAGAGTAATCTTGGTTGTAGGTTTTTCTCTTTCATCACTTTAAATATGTCCTGCCACTCCCTTCTGGCTTGCAGAGTTTCTGCTGAAAGATCAGCTGTTAACCTTATGGGGATTCCCTTGTATGTTATTTGTTGTTCTTCCCTTGCTGCTTTTAATATTTTTTTCTTTGTATTTAATTTCTGATAGTTTGATTAATATGTGTCTTGGCGTGTTTCTCCTTGGGTTTATCCTGTATGGGACTCTGCACTTCCTGGACTTGATTGACTATTTCCTTCCCCATATTAGGGAAGTTTTCAACTATAATCTCTCCAAATATTTTCTCAGTCTCTTTCTTTTTCTCTTCTTCTGCGACCCCTATAATTCGAATGTTGATGCGTTTAATGTTGTCCCAGAGGTCTCTGAGACTGTCCTCAATTCTTTTCATTCTTTTTTCTTTGTTCTGCTCTGCAGTAGCTATTTCCACTATTTTATCTTCCAGGTCACTTATCCGTTCTTCTGCCTCAGTTATTCTGCTATTGATTCCTTCTAGAGAATTTTTAATTTCATTTATTGTGTTGTTCATCAGTGTTTGTTTGCTCTTTAGTTCTTCTAGTTCCTTGTTAAACGTTTTTTGTATTTTCCCCATTCTAGTTCCAAGATTTTGGATCATCTTTACTATCATTACTCTGAATTCTTTTTCAGGTAGACTGCCTATTTCCTCTTCATTTGTTTGGTCTGGTGGGTTTTTACCTTCTTCATCTGCTGTGTATTCCTCTGTCTTCTCATTTTGCTTAGCTTACTGTGTTTGGGGTCTCCTTTTCTCAGGCTGCAGGTTCGTAGTTCCTGTTGTTTTTGGTGTCTGTCCCCAGTGGGTAGGATTGCTTCAGTGAGCTGTGTAGACTTTCTGGTGGAGGGGACTGGTGACTGTGTTCTGGTGGATGAGGCTGGATCTTGTCTTTCTGGTGGGCAGGACCGCATCTGGTGGTGTGTTTTGGGGTGTCTGTGACTTTTTTATGATTTGGGGCAGCCTCTCTGCTGATGGGTGTGGTTGCGTTCCTGTCTGGCTAGTTGTTTGGCATAGGGTGTCCAGCACTGGAGCTTCCTGGTCGTTGAGTGGAGGTGGGCCTTAGCGTTGAGATGGAGATCTCTGGGAGAGCTTTCGCCGTTTGATATTACGTGAGCCCGTGAGGTCTCTGGTGGACCAGTGTCCTGAACTCTCCTACCTCAGAGGCCCAGGTCTGACACCCAGCTGGAGCACCAAGACCCTGACAGCCACACGGCTCAGAAGAAAAGGGAGAAAAAAAGAAAGAAAAAGAAAGAGACACACAGAGAGAGAGAGATTTATTAAAATTAAATTATTAAAAATTAAAAAATGTTTAATTTAAAAAGAAGAAGAAAACAAGAAAGAAGAGAGCAACCAAACCAAAAAACAAATCCATCAATGATAGTAAGCGTTAAAATCTGTACTTTAAAAAAAAAAAGGACAGACAGAACCCTAGGACAAATGGTAATAGCAAAGCTATACAGACAAAATCACACAAAGAAGCACATACACACTCACAAGAGGAGAAAAAGGAAAAAAAAAAAAAAATATATCTACATATATTAAAAAAGAAGGAAGACAGCAACCAAATGAATAAACAAATCTACCAATGATAATAAACTCTAAATACTAAACTAAGATAAACATAAAACCAGAAACAAATTAGATGCAGAAAGCAAACCCCAAGTCTACAGTTGCTCCCAAAGTCCATCCCCTCAATTTTGGGATGATTTGTTGTCTGTTCAGGTATTCCACAGATGCAGGGTGCATCAAGTTGATTGTGGAGCTTTAATCTGCTGCTCCTGAGACTGCTGGGAGAGATTTCCCTTTCTCTTCTTTGTTCGCACAGCTCCCGGGGTTCAGCTTTGTTTAGGCCCCGCTTCTGCATATAGGTCGCCTGAGGGCGTGTCGCTCATACAGGACAGGGCTAAAGGAGCCACTCGTTAGGGGGCTCTGGCTCACTCAGGCTGGGTAGAGGGAGGGATACAGGGAGGGATACGGAATGTGAGGTGACATTACAACAGCCTGAGGCACACTGTGTGTTCTCCCGGGGAAGTTGTCCCTGGATCACAGGACCCTGACAGTGGCGGGCTGCCCAGGCTCCCGGGAGGGACGGTGTGGATAGTGACCTGTGCTTGCATACAGGCTTCTGGGTGGCAGCAGCAGCCTTTGCGTCCCATGCCCGTCTCTGGGGTCCCCGCAGATAGCTGCGGCTCACAGCCGTCTCTGGAGCTCGCTTAGGCAGTGCTCTGAATCCCCTCTCCTCGCGCACCCCGAAACAATGGTCTCTTGCCTCTTAGGCAGGTCCAGACTTTTTCTCGGACTCCCTCCCGGCTAGCTGTGGTGCATTAGCCCCCTGCAGGCTGTGTTCACGCAGCCAACCCCAGTCCTCTCCCTGCACTCTGACCGAAGCCCCCACCCGTCCGGCGGTGAGCAGGCAAGCCTCTTGGGCTGGTGAGTGCCGGTCAGCCCTGATCCTCTGTGCGGGAATCTCTCCGCTTTGCCCTCCGCACCCCTGTGGCTGCGCTCTCCTCCATGGCTCTGAAGCTTCCCCCCTCCGCCACCTGCAGTCTCCGCCCACGAAGGGGCTTCCTAGGGTGTGGAAACCTTTCCTCCTTCACAGCTCCCTCCCCGAGGTGCAGGTCCCATCCCTATTCTTTTGTCTTTGTTTTTCCTTTTTTCTTTTGCCCTACCCAGGTACGTGGGGAGTTTCTTGCCTTTTGGGAAGTCTGAGGTCTTCTGCCAGCGTTCAGTAGGAGTTGTTCCATATGTAGATGTATTTTTGATGTCTTTGTGGGGAGGAAGGTGATCTCTGTGTCTTACTCCTCTGCCATCTTGAATGTCTCCCCGAATGTTATTCTTTAAGCCCCAAAACTTAGAATCTTAAGCTATAAAAGCATCCAGTTTTCAGTCTTTTTATACACATTATTTACAGTTTCACTGTCTTTACTCTCAAGTTTCTGAGTAACTGAATGTAATGGTAAGAAGATCTCGTTTTTACTTAGAGAAGGGAATTCATCACTGGTGATGCTGAGCCGACAGACGCAGAATCCGAATGGCACAGTGAGAATGAAGAGGAGGACAAATTGGCCGTAAGTTTTTTTTAATGAGTGCCACTTGTGTTCTGTTTCAATGCTGTTAGAAATAAGATGGTTTGGGGTGGTGATCTAGTGGTTAGGATTTTGCACTTTCACTGCTGTGGCCTGGGTTAAATCCCTGCTCTGGGGAACTGATACCCCGTGCAGCGCGGCTGGTGGGGAAAAAAAAGAAATTTGATGGTTTTCTTTTACAAAGAAAAGAGCTCCTAACAGTAGGTGCGGTTTCAGCCTTAGGTTGGTTGTTTAGATTTCTTTATGACAGTGAAACTGGACAGCTTGGTTCTGTTAGTTAATGTGGTGAGCCAGACACAGCCCCCTTTCTCAGCCGTCTGTGGCACCTCTGCACAGTGGTGCGGTGAGGTAAGGGATCAGGGGAGTGGAGATTGAAACATCAGAAAAAGTCTTAGTCGAGAGAAAGCAAAAACCCATAAGGGAGAGCACAGCTGTGTCTGTAGAAGGGCAGATACTAGAGGGTGGGCTGTGGTGGGGAGAGCATACTGGAAACATCCGTGCCATCCCACTCGGGGACCAGCAGTGACAGTGAAGTAGCCCCAGTGCATCTCGCCACTTTACATTGGTAAATGGTCCTTTTGGTGATGTGCCCTGTCCATCACCTGCTTGCAGCCTTTTTTTTGGTGACGGGTATCATTCCAGTGCCACGGAAAGTCCCAAAACGACAAGGTGAACTTTGTTGACCTGATTTTACATTTGGGAGTGGCTTTTCTATCCTATAGTATAAACTTCCGGGGTTTTTTTGTTTTTGTTTTTTTAAGTGTATGTTAGTTTTGGTAGCTATACATCTTTCTGATCTTTTAAAAACATGTAGAATCTGGCGTAGTTGAAGCCATATCTGTGGATCGATATAGTTGTGACTCAGTTCTTCATTGTGCGAGGAAAATCTGCCCCTGTTAACTTAAAAAGCCCCTTGTCATCATGTCCTCCTAAGAATCACATGTCAGGCCTGTGATGTTAGAAAAGACTACCCTCCTCTTGGCTACATCGCCTTTCTCGTCACCCCCCTGATCTTCGCATGGTGCCTCTGTCCCGACGTCTCCGTATCATTGGACGTGCAGCTTGCGGGGCAGTTTCTTGTTGCTGGAGATCCTGGAGTATCCCTCTGGTGGTTATCCCAGGATAACCACCCCCCAAGTGCCCCCCAAGTCGGGTGGGCATTGTATCAGCTCTTCAGCTCTTTTCCCCTTGGTCGGGAGTTACATCTGGCTGGAATGCCTTAAATGCTTTGTTCCTCAGAGACGTTGGAAACTGTGATGGGCACAGTGGTCTTGGAGATGCAGTTTCAAAGAGCAAGGGTTTTTGATAGAAGTTTACATGGGATTCTGAAAATATGGTCTGTATTAAGCCATTCAATTATTTGTAAAGTTGTTGCTTCATGATAAGTATCCAGTTTTGCATCTTATTTTTCTAGGGAGACATAAAGAATAAAGCAGTCATAGCGGAAAAAGAAGCAGCAGCAGCAGAAGAGCCAAACCCAAAAGGAATTCCAGAGTTCTGGTTTACCATCTTCAGAAATGTAGATATGCTAAGTGAATTAGTTCAGGTAAGCAGAGGCACATTCCCACTTTAGAAGAAGACATTATTTATTTGTGAACTTTCAACCGCATGTCTAGCAGTTGTTGATTGTGGGTGGAAAGGCGCCTTCTGTGACCATAACTCAGAGGAGTCAGGGTCCCCGGGAGGCCTGGCTGCAGCTGGAGCCCCCGTGCACCCTCGTGTAGCGGCCCTCACGGAAAGGCCTGCCACGCGGAACCTCAGCCGAGCTTAGGGTCGCTTTGTCTCCTGTAAAGTGTCCCCAGGAAGCTTGTTAACAGATTCCAGACCCTTCTCTACCTCACAGTGATGTGGACAAGCGAGAAGCGTGAGGACGAAGGGCGAGAGTGGAGGAGTTGATACTGAGTGGTGAAGTGTGCGTGTGTGTGTACACACGTACCCATGAGCGCGTTTACACACAGGCGCACGCTCGCTGGCACGCAGTCTTCTGTTTTGATTGATTTTTGAAATTTGAAATGGGCCTATTGTGCCACCTTGCTAGTTGTACAAGTATTTAACAAGTTGCTAATAATTTCTAATCATTTTCCTTGAAAAAGTCTTTTTTTTTTTTTAATGGGAATGGTCAAACTTTGTCTTGCCTTGTTGAGCTTTCTCTAATGAAATGGTGAACCAATTAAAAGGTAACAAATGTGACTTTCCCTGAGCTCAGTTATGGTAGAAGTTTCCAGAATTCAGAAACAGGTACTGCTCAGAAGTCCACAGAGGGGGCCATCTCTGCATTTGGACTTATTCCAGACGGGTCAGCACAGTGCTTTTATATCAGAGCACGGCCACAGGTGGCGTGCAGCTAGCTCACTCTCCTGCAGTTTGCAGAGGTTTCACAGCTGCAGTTAGAATGGCTCAGAGAGTTGCTGCGTTGCTACGTCTGCTGCCTGCCTTGTTCAGTACTTATCTGTAAGCCAGAACTGAAGAAAAGGTGGAGGGGATGCGTTTCTTACTCCCCTTCCAGACGGGGGGGAACATTTAAAATACATGACTTAACAATAGCCTGTGTTTTCTTGTCTCATGTGAAAAGGTGCGGTTTAAGAATACTAGACTGTTGGGAATTCCCGGCGGTCCAGTGGTTAGGACTTGGCGCTTTTACTGCCAGGGCCCGGGCTCAGTCCTTGGTTCGGGAACTAAGATCCCATAAGCCGAGCGGCGTGGCCAAAAAAAAGAAAAGAAAGAAAGCATACTAGACCAAGAATACTAGACGACTAGAACGCCATGAGCCAGAAATTTATTGGGAAAATTGAGTAATATATGCTAGAACCAGATTCTCACCCTGCCTATAGGTTAGTCACTTGGGCAACTTTTAAAACTAAATAGCAGCATCAGTGCCTCCCCACCCACAGGTCAGCGAGAGTTTGAGGTGTTCTTAGAAGCTCTCTCATGATTCCGATGTACCCCCAAGGGTTGAAAATCCCCATGCCGGCGGAGCAGATGGAGAAGGGTGTGTGTACCTGTCACTGGGACGTCTCGTGGAAGTGCAGGCTCTGAGTCAGTAGGTCTGGGTGGGGCCTGAGGATCTTCGTTTCTGATGTGTCCCCCAGGTGATGCCCATGCTGCAGGTTGGGGGCACACTGTGAGTGGTGGCAGGGGTGTCATGAGGTAGGCTTTTTGGTGCCGTTAGGCGACTTGATTGGGAGACCTGGCTCCTGGTGTTGCCCGGCCAGCCAGTTAGTAACCCAGGGATGGCGCTGCTGCTTCATCTGTAGCATTTCTCTGGTTTCAAGTACAGTCAGCTGTGCCTGAATGAGATGTCTCTTCCATTCTCCCAGCACCTCTGTCTTAGTATCAGTGCTTCAGCATTTATGCCGCAGGGTGTCTCGCTGCTTTTTGTCTTACAGTTGTCAAAAGGTGTCCTTTCTTGAGTACTCATGCAGTATGCAGGGAGTGATGAAATCTGGTTCGGGCCGTTTATAACCTGAAGCAAGTAATGGTAGTAGGTTCCATTTTGGTCAGATGTTAAATCCCAAAGGTGGGTTTGGCTGTAGGTCCTTGGGTTCTCTGTTGGTGGTGGCCAAGATAGGTCCAAAAGCAGAGTTTTGAAACTTAGGGAGAGCAGCTTTAAGTCAGTCCCTGAGTTGCTTCCATTGTTGGCCCTGAGTTTTGAGCCTGCTAACTTAGGGCTTTCCGTTGTGGTCTGGACCACAGAAGGTCCTTGGCCCTCAAGGCATGAGGCTGTTGGAGGAGATCAAGAGCATCGTGGCCGTCTCCTGGCTATGGGGCGGCACCAGTGGTGCTGCTAGCTTGACTGCAGTGGGCTTGAAGGTCCCAGTGCCGCGTATTTGGAAAACATACTGGTGATACATTCGCCTTGGTGATTCTAGAACTAGGCATACGTGCTCAGTCAGTGATACACGTGATCTTGGAGCCAAGTGTTTTCTGGTTCTAAAATTTAGGATTTGACATCTCAGACTGATGTGGCCTTCTTTGAAAACTGCTTTGGACTTTCTGTCTAGAGACTTGGAAGGTGCCTTTGTTACTGCTTTTTTTTGGTTTGTTCTATGCAGGCAGACCTCGGAGACATTGTGGGTTTGGTTCCAGACCCCTGCAATAAAGTGAATGTAGCATTAAAGTGAGTCACATGAATTTTTTGGTTCCCCGGTGCGTCATAAAAGTTAGGTTTACACTATACTGTAATCTGTCTACTAAGTGTGCGATAGCATTATGTCTCAAAAATGTACGTACCTTAATTTAAAAATACTTCATTGCTAAAAAGTCCTAACCGTTGTCTGACAATGCAGGGTTGTCACAAACCTTCAAGTTGCAACAAGAACAACAACAAAAAAAACCCCAAAAACCCCACCAAAATATCTGTGAAGCACAGTAAAGTGAAGTGCATTAAACGAGGTCTGCCTGTGATGTAGAAAGAATTTAAAATTGGGAAGTTGGTAGTTATCAGGCTCAGCGGAACCTCAGAAAATCCTTTCGGTCCAGTCCCCAGACTTCCAGGGTGAAGTGACTGTTTCACAAATAAAGCACCTCTCGTGAGTATGTGGTCACTGGGTTTCAGGTCCTGTGATTTTTTTTTTTCTGAGTTTTTCTCAGTTGGTCTTTCTCAAACGACAGGCCCTGGTGAACTGTGTTTGCATAACGATGACTCGTAAAGGCATAGAGCCATCGTTAGAGGCTCTTCCGTAGTGCCTGCCATCAGGTCTCAGACTTGCTTTGTGAGTGTCCTTGACTGTGTGTGTTGTTGGATTTGGGATATTTATCACCACGTGCCCTAAGCGAGGGGAATTGGCTGCCAAGGTCAGTAGCTTGTCCAGGCATTTCTTCTGATTCTGTCTCTTAGGAGATGCTGAGGACCAGCAGTCTTAATTGATGGCATTTCCGACCCTGTCTATACTGGCAGCTGGTGGGGCTGTGAAATCAGTCAGGGCTCTTGCCCCTGGCAATGAGCGCGATGACCTTCTGGCTTGGCATTGGTGGTTACCAGTGCTCCGTGCCAGACTAAGGTGGCACCTCATTGCTGCCACCCTAAGACTGCTAGTGACTGAACAAATTTGGGTGGCTTCCTGGGAGTGACAAGGACAGAATTCCAACAGGGCTAATTATCCAGTGTCTCGGAGTAGGTGCAACAGTGACTCAGTGAGAACATGTGTGTTGTCTGTAAAAGCTCAGCAGAACTTTCTTTTCTGCTCTTCATGGTTAGGAATATGATGAGCCAATTCTGAAGCACCTGCAGGACATCAAAGTGAAGTTTTCAGACCCTGGGCAGCCTATGGTGAGTACTGATTGTTTGAACTCCTGGCTGGTGTCAGAAAGGGTCAGGCCACTAAGGGTAAAGGGCTTAGAGCCAGAAATCCACACCCGGCCATTCACTTGCTGGGTGACTGGAGTGAGACGTGTGTTCTCACATTGCACCCCTGGGCGTCACCCGGCAGTGTGCACAGCCGGACAGTCACTCAGTCCTCCAGCTGTTCGGGGGCAGGCGCAGGAGGGGCCTCCTCCGGCGCGGCCTCCACTGTGCCATGCTGTGGTTTCTGGGCTAATTTGTTTCCTCTGTCAGATGGGGCGATGTCCTCCTTCTCCTAAGCGTCTCCCAGGTTTGTGAGGGTGGAATGTATGTAAAACAGGCTGCAAAGGGTGGTTGGTACGTATTCAGATATAAGCAGCACTTTAACAGAAACCCAGGATACGAGTGAAGGAAATGTACTAGGTTTCACCTTCAGGAGTCACTGCGGATAGATAAGACTGAAAAAATGTTTCCCTGCTCTTTGATTTGTCTTGAAACACATCTATCCAGAATACTTGCTCTCGTAGGCTGCCTACCAGTTAGTGAGGGGAGTTTGACCTAAGCCAGCCTGTCCTTTTCTGTGAAGCAGCCTTGAGACGGTGGTGCCTGAGCTGGGGTCCTCAGGGAGCACTGTTCGTGACCTCCCAGTCTGCCTGTGGCTGGTGGGTTCCATTCCAGTGCCACAGCAATTCCAGCACCACACAACTGACTGCCTGCCTGGTGGCTCTTGGTTTCAGGTTTTGAAGACACAGTGCCTGAGGGCCGTGGGGCTGAGGCCCGGTCTCTTCCCACTTCCCCACCACAGAGCAGTGTGAGCGGGATTCCCTCTACCCTGGCCTGCGGGTGATGTCTGCTGGGGGCAAGGGGTGGGGGCACACACACCTGTATCTGTCCCTTTCCTGGTCTGCTCCACTCTGGAGGTGACATTCACTCATCCCTCCGCAGCAGGTGGGGTGTGGACACCAGCCAGAGTGATGCCTGCTCACAGGTTGGGGGTCACTCTGGTAGCTGAGGGAGCCCCTTCTTTCCTACGGCACCCAGGTTATTGCAGCGCCTTCCTCTTGTCAGTTTTTTCCCAGTAATCGCTCCTCACCTGTGCGAGGCTTGGCCACAGCGTCCCCTAGAGGCCTCCTGTGGCAGAGTGCTGTAGTTTGCTGTGATGGGTGTGAATTCTCTTTCCGTGTGTGTGTGTGTGTGTGTGTTGTGTGTGTGTTGCACGCACACACACACGCTCGCACCTGTTTGATGATTTCCTTGGTCCATTCCCTTTCTTCCTCAACCCATCTGTCTTATATTTTCCTCGGTCTCTTCTGTGGCCCATAGACAGGCTGGAGCCCTAGCTGTGGTAGACTGAGTCATTGTGAAAGTCATGCGTGCTTGCATAAGAAAAGTTAGACGGTACAGAGAAGCGTACAGGACGCTGCGCACTCTTTTAGAGATAACTGTCAGCAGCTTAGTGAATTTACCCATAGTCTCTGCGCTTTTTAAAATTGTTATGGAACGGGGTCTTCCCTGCTTCCACATGCCGTGGAGCAACTAAGCCCATGCGCCACAACTACTGACCCTGCGCTCTAGAGCCCACGAGCCACAACTACTGAGCCTGCTCTCTAGGGCCCGCGAGCCACAACTACTGAGCCCCTGTGCCACAACTACTGAGCCTGCGCTCTAGAGCCCGCGAGCCACAACTACTGAGCCCGTGTGCCACAACTACTGAGCCTGCGCGCCTAGAACCTATGCTCCTCAACGAGAAGCCACCGCAATGAGAAGCCCGCGCACCACAACCAAGAGCAGCCCCCACTCACCGCAACTAGAGAAAGCCCGCACAGCAACAGAGACCCAACGCAGCAGTCAATCAGTCAATCAACAAATAAATAAAAGGTCTAAAGAAAATAAAATGAAACCACCTTACTTCAGAGGGAAACACAGCCAGGGTGTTTGCCCCTCCTCAGGGTCACTCTCCAGGGTCACCATGTTTGTACCTCAGCGAAGTGGAATCCCAGTGTGTGGACAGTGTTGCACTGCTCTCTTCACCTCATGTAGGCCCTGCAGGGTGGAAAATAGTTGCTGCATCTGTTGGCTGTAAAAAGGTTCAACAGGGCTTCCATGGTGGCGCAGTGGTTGAGAGTCCACCTGCCGACGTGGGGGACGCAGGTTCGTGCCCCGGTCCGAGAAGATCCCATATGCCGCGGAGTGTCTGGGCCTGTGAGCCATGGCCGCTGAGCCTGCACGTCCGGAGCCTGTGCTCCGCAACAGGAGAGGCCACAGCGGTGAGAGGCCTGTGTACCGCAAAAAAAAAAAAAGGTTCAACATTCCCCAGAATATGCCACTGCCACCACCACCCCGTTATAAATTGTTGCGTTATGATCAGCTTACTTGTGCCCCAAGCTTTTGTTTAAATTTCTGATGATTTCCTCAGTTTAGGTTCCTTTTAGTATAATGACTGGGTCGAAGGAGGCAAACCTTTATAAGTCCCAAAGGTGGTTCAATTTACACTCCTGATGATGCTAGTGGTATCTTTTTACACTTTTCTTTTTGTAATAACATTTTTTGGTTTCTTTCTATGTTGAAATAATTTCAAGCTTAGAGCAGCACTGCAGCAACAGTACAGAGAATCCCCGTATGTCGTTTGCCTGGACTTGAGTTGTCTGCTTTGACCACATGGGCAGCATTGCCTGGGGACCGCCTCCTCTCTTCTCAGCACAAGTGTCGGCAAAGACAGTAGCAGCCGTGTTTACTTTGCTGGGCGGAAGAAATGGAATTGTACACTTAATTGCGAGTGTGGCTGGGCATTTGTCATATGTTCATGGCTGACTTGGCTGTAGCGGGGTGTGAATGAGGTCGCTTCGTCCTTGGGCCCTTTTCTGTTGGACTGTTAGACACTTTCTTTAAATCATCCCCAGTTGTGTTTGACTCGTTCTTGACTAAAAAGAGGCCTAGGGAAAGAAGGAAAAGTAGGAAAATATGAAGAAAGGAAGTAGCACCCTTGGTTTGGAGAAATGGCAGGAGAAGGAAATGGGGAGAGAGAGAGGGAAATAAATAATTCTGTCCATATCTGTATGGACGCAGTGAAGGACGGGATAGAACAGTGCCATTCGTTAGCCCAGCCCAGTCCCCAAGGTGGGCCATCCACATCTGTGGTCACCACCTCAACAGTTTTCAAGTAATAGCAGTCTCCACTGACTGAAGTCCAAGATAAAGATCGGGTTTATGGGGCCTGGGGTCAGGTTCAGGAGAGCCACGGAGAGGGATTCCGCCGATGTTCTGATTCCCTATAGCTGCCTTCCTGTCCTCGCTGCACTTTGGTTTTGCCAGCCTAGTGACTTGTGGGTGTTGACCTCCCTTCCCCTCCAGCCCACACCACGCTGGCAGGGGTCAGTGGAGACCTGGCCAGATCCCTGCCATCCCTTCTGAACACTGACAGGACTGCCTCCAATCCTCTTGGCCACTTGTGTCTGTACTTCCCAGGCCCTTGCGGCCCTTCTTTTCCTCATCCCCCTCTTGGGGGAGTTCTTATTTCACTTCCCCTTGTGGAAGTGGCTTGTTTTTAGTCTTCTTTTAGAAATAGAAATAGCTAACATTTAGCAAGTAATGCCTGTAAACCTGGCCCTGTTCTAAGTGCTTCCATAGATTAATCCTCAAGTGAACTCATGGAGAGAAAGGGTTGTTTATTCCATTTTGCAGGTGAGGAAACGAAAGCATAGGGACGTGGAATAGCTTCCCAGAATCACGCAGCACTGACAGGCAGAGGCTGGCCAGACCCAGAGCCGGTCCTTTAGACTGTTACTTACTTCCCCCAGGTTGTCTTGTCAGAAGGGCTGAGGTCAGTATCTTTGCACATGCTGCTGCATCCATCCAGGCATCTTCCTGAAATAGGACACATTCCTCAAAACAGAATTATTGGGTCCCAGAATGTTTTTTATTTTGTTAATTTTTTGATATTGCCAAATTGCCCTTCACAAAGCCCTTTACAGTATATGAGTGCTCCTGGCTTCCCAAAACACTTGCCAGTACCATGTGTTCTTTGGACATTTTGCACAGAAAGGGGCCGTCTCATTTTATTTTTCATTTATTTTGTTACTGTGCACACGAATATCTTCTGATTTGTTACTACTGCTCTGTACACCCGTTTGTCCATTCCTCCCATGCGTGTCTCTAGGTCTGAAGAGTGCTTTGTGAGTGAAGGGTGAACTTGTCCTTGGTGTGGTTTGAAGAGGCCCAGTCAGTGCCTCCCCTTCTCTCCCCACGTGGAGTCTTGGCCCTTTTGCTGCGCGGCAGAGAAGGAGCTGCTCTGCCCAAGAGAAAGGAGAGGGAGACAGGGTTCTGCTGCCGCCTTCTGCCTCCAGACCCCCGCCCTGCTGTGCTCTTGGGGAAGGGAGGGTGGGGCGGCAGGGAGAAGCCACACTCCTCAGGAGAGCTTGTCCTCCCTGGGAGGGGAGGTGGTGGGGCCCGAAGGGTGATGGGTATTTGCCCGCCTGCTGCCTTGCTTTAACTCTGTGCTGGTGCTTTTGCAGTCAGCAAGTTCTTATGTGGCAACACCTGTTGAGCTTTTCAGTCATGGTTTCTGCCTGTGGTGTCATGCTTAGGGAAGAGCTGGGTTCCAGTAAGTACTGTGTGATTCATAAAGTCGGTCGCTAATTAGTCATAGATTTTAAGTGGTGCTTAGCCCAGTTTTTGTCTTTTTTTCCAGTCTTTTGTATTAGAGTTCCACTTTGAATCCAACGACTACTTTACCAATTCAGTCCTGACAAAAACGTACAAGATGAAGTCAGAGCCAGATAAGGCCGATCCCTTTTCCTTTGAAGGTCCTGAAATAGTTGACTGTGACGGGTAAGGAAATGCCATTGCAACTTCTTTTTCTGAAACAAAAGCAGGAGGTGGTTTTACAACTTTACAAGTAAGATGGAAGTTAGGAATAAAGCAGAAAGCCTTTAATCTGTTTAAAAGCCCAAAAGACAAAGATGGAAATTAAAGAGTCTCTCTGGGAATATGATGACTGGCGCTGGGAAATGTATCATGTGGTTACGTGGGCCAGGGTTTGGGGTGGTGGCCCGATTTCCTCGTTTTAATGAGGGCATTGGGATCTCCAGTCACCGTAAGTGAAGCAGTGATCATTGAACTGATAAATTCCTCTCAGCGGGTATTTGTTGAGTGAATGAATGAGTCAGTGCAGGGCAGCACTGACCACGGTGAGGCAGCATGAGCGTGGTTGGCCTCAGGGCTGAGCGCCTTGGTGATTGCAGCCTGTGGACCACCAAGGAGAGTGGCTTGGAGTTCACTCCTCTTGGGTGGTTTGAGACGGTTTGGGAAATTGTTTTATTCTTGATTGAAACAGTTATCCTTATTCACTGAACCAAGTACTTATCCTGATGAATCTCCCTGTGTGAGTAATACAGAACTCTCTTAAAATCCTGCTAGACTTAAATGGCCAGAGTAATGTAGATTGTTTCCCACGGCCAGGCCATCGGGTAAGAAGGCCTGCCTTTCCAGGCATGTCCTTGAGCAGACGCTATTCAGACACTGCCAGGGCTTACCTGTTGGTCCAGGGTGATTCAGAGCGCGGTCCCCACCAAGGGCCGCTCAGCACACTTGGAACATTGTGTCCTGCTCCAGTCACCCGTATTTGCGGTAGCCACCTGCTTGCTTTCTCCAGCTTGTCCCACTCGCTTAGCTAGTTGTCTTGAGAATTCAGGCGCCTGAGTGGGTGGCTTCCTGTGCGCTGTGGGGTCTGTGACGGGGCAGCAGGTGACAAGCCCTTGAGCGGGTGTGGTCACGGGAAGAATGTTGGAGGATCCCTGCGAAACGTCTGGGGGTTAAAGCTGTGCAGCTCCGGGAGCTGCCGCGCTGACAGCCTGCCTGGCGGGGCCCTCCGCCTTCACTGGCCTTCGCGTGAGCTCACCGTGTGCCGAGTGCTCGCTCGCAGGTCGTTAAGTTGTTTTGGGGTTAAGCACAGAGCTGTGATTTGCTTGCTGGACACACGTGTGACCAGTTTTTCTCATGAAGTGTGTACCCCCGTGATCACGGTCTTGTCCCTGTAGGTGTACCATTGACTGGAAGAAAGGAAAAAATGTAACAGTCAAAACCATCAAGAAAAAGCAGAAACATAAGGGCCGAGGCACCGTCAGAACAATCACCAAACAAGTCCCCAACGATTCCTTTTTCAACTTCTTCAGTCCGCTGAAAGGTGAGTGGGCTGGGTTGTGACTCCAGGTTACACACAGAATGACTGTTAACATCAGGAAGGCGGTTCTGGTCCTCTGGCAAGCGTTGAGGGGCGGAGCCGTGGCTGTGCGGGCGGGCCCACGGGTGCCTGTCCTGGCAGGAGGGTGAGCCTGGGCAGCTGTCGGAGCTGCATGCCCCCGCCCCCAGGGGGAGGGGTCCGTGTGGCTGCTCTGCTCACACCCCTACAGCCTGCAGGGCGTCGGCCCACCCCTCCCTCTCCCCTCCCTCTCAGGTGGGTTTTTGGTTTTCTCTTCGAGCCTTGGTGTAGAGCACAAGGGGTTTGGGAACTTACATATTGTGACAAACACAGACTTAGGACAGAATCATAGCTTGGACGCTTGTTCTCTGCTCCCTGCTCCCACCCCCCAGTAAAAGAGAGATGGAAGTAGTAATGGCTCAGCCGCTGGTTTTGAGGAAAATTACTTGGAAGTCTTCACATAATTTCCTAATCCTGAGAATTCGAAGACCAGACCCGCTGGCAGCGTTAAAATATTGATATGAGGGGAAAACATTTTCTCTTTATTTTCCGTGAACAAAAAACAGTTGGAGATAAATGGCAGCTCTGATCTAGGCCATTGGTGGCCCTTTGGGTTGTTTGTCGGGGCCACGGGGTGGCTTCCGTCTTCACTCTGACTCTCGTGCCGAGTTATCAAGCTGCCCATCACCATGCAGTCCATCGTTTTTCACTGTTGTGGCTATTTTCCGTGACTTTGTCTTTGAACCTGGAAGATGCCGATGTATATCAGTTTTGGGGACAAGAACAGCCATAAATGTAGTTCTTAAATTTCCTTTTTTGGGAAGATCCCTTTCAGAGCCTCACATATGGGAGGCTTCCTGTGTGAATTCACTGTGAAGCAAAGGGGCTTTGATTCCTAAATTCAGTGGCTTTTTTGGATGTTTTAAATAATTAATAACAATTAAAATGGAATCAAATGGATTCAAGAATTTGGGGGTGATTTGGGGGGTTCTAAAACTGTATTGTGGTTGCACAAGTCTAAAAATGTATGAGAAGTCATTGGATTGTATACTTAAAGTGGGTGAATTTTATGGTATATCACTATTTTTAAAGTAATTGAATAAACATAATATCAAGTGATATGCTCTATGAAAAGGAATAGAGGATGACAGTGGGGGAGGGGTGATGGAGTGGTCAAGGAAAAAAACCCAAACTGCTGAAATGCTTTTTGAAATGAAGGAAATAAAAGATGGCTAGTCCAGCAACCTGTTTGGCTTTAATCCTACAAACTGGCCCAGAAGTCAGGTGAGGAAGTCCTTGCTGTGATTGTTGCCGCCCCTGAGTCCAGAGGCCCCGAGCCTGCATCTTAAACAGCAGGTGGGGCTCTTACACGCTGAGGCTCGGGCCCCCCACCGCCCACGGGGAGGGGTGCTCACACCAGCACCCGCTCCGCCGTGGCTGAGATGGCGCGTGCCCCTCTCTGTGCTGGCCACGGAGACAGACCTTGCAGCAGAGGGGCGACAGGGAAGACACAAAGGCAGGGTGAGCCCGGCAAAGGGGACGCGATGCCTGGCGAAGCGCCACTGGGCTTCACTGAGCGTGGTTTTAAGTCTGTGTTTTCTTGGTTCCGTGTTGGGCTGTAGTTCGGCACCAAGGTCTGTAGGGCCGTGGGTGCTGGAACCGAATCTCAGCTCACCTTTTGTGTGGAGCGCGGGCCTCTGCTGTGGGTGTCGGTGAGTAACGTTGCCCTGCGTGCTGCAGTGTTTGCGGGAGGAGCGGCTCCTCACTACCTTCTCCTTCCCCTTTGCAAGCAAGCAGGGATGCAGCTTCCACCTAGCTGAGATGCAGCGCCTCAGTCACACTGAGGACTTACAGCCTTAAAGTGCTTCCTGTTTCTCTACCGAAATGTTGCTTATAGTTTTGTAGGACACGAGTTAAAACTCCGCTTAAAACAAAAATGCCCTGAACGGCCACAGTCTGGGCAGCCGGTGCACCTTTCCATCTGCTAATGCTTTAAATGTCTGTAAATTCTCTTCTGAAAGTGGCCTTCTCCAGCTGGGCCTGTGAGCATTACTGGGTACTGGCCTTTGGCCCTTGATTGGGGGTGGGGGGAGGGAAGGGGGCCTGGTGGTGCTGGGGCCACAGCTTCAGCCTGCAGCAGGTAGGGGAGTGGGGAGCCGGCCAAGGGGAGGCACAACGCTTAGGCAATTTCTAGTGAGATGTTCCATTTTATTTGTCAGCTGAGCTTCCTGCGTGGGCTTTAGAAGGTTTTGGTTGTCGATGTAACGCAGATGTGTTTTGTCTTTTTTTCTAGCATCAGGGGATGGAGAATCACTGGTAAGTTGTGTGTCATTATCAAAAAAGTATGTTGTTTTGCTGTTAAGGTCCTTATTTCCTGAGTAGTTTGCTACTTTCTTTTTAATCTGTTCTTACTGCCTAAAAACCAAGGGTGAATTTGTATTCACTGCACCGTGGGGGTGGGATAGAAGCGCATGTTCCGTGGGTGGACCTGAGGGCAGGCGTATCCTTGAGCCTCACCCCCTCGCACATGTGGCTCTGGGCCCTACGCTTTCCTGCCATTTGGCTGCAAGGGTTCCTTTAATGCGGCCTAACCTCAGAGATGCCTGTCACCCAGCAGTGCCCGCACTGGGTGCTTTATAAGCCGAGTCACTGGAAGTGGGGGGGAGGGGTCAAGCATGGGCAAGGGAATGTGATGTTTACCCCGCTGAAGCAAGTTAGCACTTCTCTTTTCCCCTCAGGATGAAGACTCCGAATTCACGTTAGCCTCCGACTTTGAGATTGGACACTTCTTCCGTGAGCGGATCGTGCCGCGCGCTGTGCTCTACTTCACGGGGGAGGCCATAGAGGACGACGACAACGTAGGTGGCCTGTGGGAGCCGCTGGGGTCAGAGCGGGTGCTGGCTTGGGAAGCCCAGCCGAGATTTTCATGACATCCTCCACCAGGTCCACGGGGCACTGCCCTCTGGAGTTTGGAGGAAATAGACTGGGCAGGGAGATGGCAGAGGCGGGAGAAGCAGGTCTCTCTGAGGCATCTGAGCACCACACGCCCACGTGGGCCCGGCCAGTGACTTGTTTCCGAATGTCCTCTAAGGACCCAGGGGTTCGCTGCTGCACACGAGGTCTGTGGCTTTGGGTGACTTCTGAACACGGGGAAACTCCTGTTCACCAAGCAACGGCCAGCACAGCCGAGTCGTGCCGGCATGTGGCATATCGACCCCAAAGAAATAGAACCCCACACTCCACAGAAAAACAGCCCGGCTGCGCAGGCCACCTTCCCCTCTGCTTGAAGGAACTCGCCCTCCCACAGTCAGAACTTGGGGGCAGGACCCCTGAGCACAGCCTGGCCAGCTGCCCCGGGCTGTCACCTGAAATGGTTCTCCATCGTGACCAAGGCCCGGTTGCCGCGGGCCCTCTTGTGTGGAGATAAAGGTCTGTCCTGTGGCGTGTTGCTGGAAGTGTGCTTAGGTGCTGTTTGCTCCCTTGTGTTGAGTGCTCTGAGGTTCCTTTCTGGCGAGGTCTGTTGTGGCTGCTGGACAGGTCCGAGCTGCTTCGTGCCCTCCTTTGTGCTGAAGGCCCCCACGCAGCGGGAGTGGGCCAGCCCAGGGCGTACTGGCTACATCGCCTGACACTGGTGAGCTTCTCAGGTGCGGCCTGTCCATCCCCGGGCTGGGAGGTACTTGTGGGAATCCGGGAACACGGACACACACAGCACAGCGCAGTTTGGGGTCATCTTAGCGCTCAGGTAGTTGCTCAGACTTAAGTTTTAGGAAATGCTGGTTATGCAGCAAATTCTGGACCAGCGCTGTCCAGCGCACCTTCTGTGATGAGGGAGCTGTGCTCTGCCCCATCTGCTGCAGCAGGACTGGCACCACGTGACGCTGGGAGATTGAAGGTGCGGCCCTTGGCAGCTGAGGAACCAGGGTTTGCATTTATCTAATTTGACCAAAAAAGATCGAGTGGCTACACACAATGGGAAACTCAGCTCTAGACCAGTGGTCTCAAACTTTTTTGATCATACACCCATCAGTGTAAAAACTTAATTAGCAGCTCATGTATATTTATTTATAGTGTAGGCAGCATAGCAACTCCTGGTGAGCAATACAGTGTGTTTGCCTGTAACATCCGTGTCCATGCTCATTCATAATGCCTTTGGTGCAGGTACCGCAGGTGCAGGCACCGCAGGTGCGCAGTGTGGTCCAGGGGCTCACGTCAGCCTGCGTCTGCTGCAGCCCCAGCTCTGCCAGTTGCCACGCGTGGACCGGGGCTGGTGGTCGTCACTCCAGCTGCTCCTCAGGCTCCGGCAGAGGAGGCTCGGTGGTACTGGGACAGAGATGAGTGCACTGACGTCAGACACGCTAGGGACGATGTGGACACTGGGCATCGTTATGGGGTGAAGTGGGCGGAGGAGGAGTCCCGGTTTCGTCTTCCACACTCAACGTGGGTCACCTCACTCGTCCCACGGGCTGCACACCCCACTCTGGAGCCTCTGCTCTGCCCGAGTGTGAGATGCCCGCACAGAGCTCGCTCAGAAGATGGGGCCAGGGTGAAATGATGGACTTAGAACCTCAGAAAATGGGCACTTGAGCCTGTGTGAGGCTGATTCCAGTGCGACCTGAAATGCTGCAGTGAGAGTCTTGTCGACTGCAAGACACTGAAAGGTCTTCTTTGTCAGAGGCCTGGAGGAAAAGGTGCCAAGACACGGTCAGATCCCAGGCCGACCGCACCAGGCCCTGCCCACACTGCGCTCTTCTGAGTTCCCTTTGAGTCGTTGCTGACGAGGGGGGGGGCGGGGGGCTCCAAGAAGAAAGGGTTATAAGAGAAAGCTTGCTGACTCTTCATGTGTGTGTGTCAGTGCAGCCACCAGGGACGAGGGTTATTTCGTTTTGTTTAGCTTTTGACAGTAGTCTGATATTCGGGACTTGGCTGAGAGCCTGGCCAGCAGTGTCTTTGGACACACAAGACATTGAATTGAGACGTTCGTTCAGCTACAGTGTTGGAGTTTCTCCCATGCACACTTTTTCTGACTTATTTTAAAGATTAAACACCAAGATTTTATTACATTTCTAAATGCAGATTAAAGATTTCCCCTTGTCTGAGTTATAAAATGACATTGAAAGTCCAGTATGTGATAAAATTACGCTACTGGTTTGCTTAGATCAACCAGTTTCCCAGTTGGACCCAGCGCACACCCAAGCCAACGGTTTCCTTTCTTCACCCCATCTCCATCGGTAGTCTTCGTTTTGAGTGGTTTTCGGATACCTGGTATCCTATTAACATGGCAGGGCTTGTGAGCAAGCGGCCCCGCAGTTCTGGCCCTGGCTTGGAGCAGAGGTGCCGGCGGCAGACTGGCCTCTGCTGAGAGGCCAGGCCACTTCCCGCTCTCCTTAGGCCCTATACCCCCCTGTGGGCGCTTGACGGGCTGTGTCTGGGTCAGGTTGCCATCACGCTTTATAAAACCTAAAAACGGGCTTCCCTGGTGGCGCAGTGGTTGAGAGTCCGCCTGCCGACGCAGGGGACATGGGTTCGTGCCCCGGTCCGGGAAGATCCCACGTGCTGCGGAGCGGCTGGGCCCGTGAGCCATGGCCGCTGAGCCTGCGGGTCCGGAGCCTGTGCTCCGCAACGGGAGAGGCCACAACAGTGAGAGGCCCGCGTACCGCAAAAAAAAACCCCAAAACCTAAAAACCTGTTTCCTTTCTTTTCAGTTTGAAGAAGGTGAGGAAGGAGAGGAGGAGGTAAGACATGGTTTTTGTGAGACATCATACCCCGAGGTTGCTTTAGGCCTTCTCTGTTTGAGTGGATGAAGGTTTTGAAGTCAGGGGACCACTTTAGACTCGTCTCGTGGGAAGCTGCCTTTGAAGCTTTCAGCCCTATTGAATACTATGGAAAGACACGGCAGATGGGTAGCAGTGTCCGGTTTGACCCTGCAGTTGGCTTATGAAAATGCATCTTAGAAAATAACCATTTAGCAAACCAAATCCACTCTTTCAGCAGTATGTTTATTTCAGGGTTATTTGCTAGAACAAGAAGTGTCCAAAGGAGGGGATTTAAAGAAGTATGGCTAGCAATGATTGTAATTGCTTTCCTTCAGAATCAGAGTATTGCTTTATTTGTGGCTGGTGGATCCACAAGAACTTAAGTCCTGTCTGTTCAACTAGCTCTCACTCCTTTTAATGCAGGAATTAGAAGGTGATGAGGAGGGAGAAGATGAGGACGATGCCGAAATTAACCCCAAGGTTAGTTATTTGGGGCTTCCCACGCCTGTGTATGCTACACTGTGGACCTCTTAAAACCCGTTCCCCGCTTTGAGGTAGTGGTGTTACAAATATGTACCTGTCATTCTCTAATTAGGAAAGTTAAAATGTACCAGGAAAACACTTGAATGGGGAGCCATTTAGACACCTGGCATATAATTTGAGCGTTATATGAGTGCTAAACTGCTCGCCCAAGCTGCATCTCACTTGTATAAACTTGCTCAGTAGAGCGGCTCTACATTCCATATCTTTAACTCTTAGGATAATGATTTAACTGACAACGTGAATAAGCTTTTTTGTTTTGTGTGTTTGTTTTTGGAAAAGGTACAGAGACGGGGCCTGGTGGGGGGCTTGTTTTGTTTTGTTAATGATAGGATAATGGAGTTGTAGGCATAATTTTACAATTGTACATGGGCTGAGAATACTCAAAAGACATGGCTCGATAGCTCAGATAATTTGAAATAAATTAGGAAGCTTTGCAAAGAAACAAAACAAAACAACCAATTAGGATGAGTGGGCGGTCCCATTAATCTTACGCCTGTCTGAGTTTTTACTTACGGACTCAGCTGAGCGTACATCAGGGACTTTTTGCCACTTGACACATATTTTAAATACAGAACTGTTCTAACGCTGTCCTGAAGCTGTAATTGCTCACGTGAAATTTATAGTTCACCTGACTCTTAGGACCAAATGTATCACGGGCTGTCAGAATACTAACATCACTTGGCATTGTAGAATCTTTATCTCTATTTAAGTAGACGTTGTTTGTTTGTTTGTTTACCCCCGTTGTGCCTGAAGTGGACCGTGCACTAAGCTGTCATTGTATAGCTGGGTCTGATCACTTTATAGCACCAGATGTTCCTATGAATGCATGCTTACAGCAGTAGTTCCTTCTGGGGAAGAATTCGTGGTGGGTTTAAATCCTCAGTGTGCCTTATAGATACTGCTCTGGGAGTGGGCTCGGGCATGTTCATGTTTTCAAAGCCAGCCTGTCTGTCGGGGCGTCGCCGTATGGACGGCGCACCTGTGCTCAGTTCCTGGGCTGCGAGCCTAGGGCCCTGCTTTGAGGGGGTCGCCCTTCGCTGTCGGGTAGTGACAGAACCGCGCCGTGCCCGGCCCCAGGTGTCTGTATCTGGCGGCTCTGCGCTGGGGGCACTGATGCACACGCTCACGGTGGGGTTTCTAGAGCAGAGACGGCTGGTTACCGCGTCCACTGCTGGACTCAAGCGCCCTGTCTCTGGTCGCTTGTCTCACTGACAGCGGCTGCTCTGTTCCCCATTTCTTGTTGTTTCCTCCTGTTGTCTGTCCTCTCTCTCCCCTTGCCAAACCTTCTGTCTCCTCTCACGTCTGGGTTTTCTAGAAGAGAATTCTCACCAAGTGATCACAGATAGCTTAACAGAAAGTAGAGACATGTCAGTAGTAAGCCTTCGTGAAGCCTTCGGTCTGTTGTGTTGGCTGGGAGTGGGCGAGGTGCCTGAGGAGGGCCCTTCGGTCAGCCACGTGCAGTCGAAATGCCCTAGTCCTGTCCCCTGGGGTCGTGACGTGACACTTCTGTTCCTCCATGTGCACCTCCGCAGAGGGCGCAGTCACATCACAGTCTGTACAAGCACAGGAAGATCAGGAAGAAGTGTTGCGGTATTAAAGGTACAGATCTGGGTGTTGAGGTTTCCCATCTCGAGGTCGATATTTTTGCAGCCCTTTGTATCATGAGAAATGGTGGCTCCTTTCCTCCTGTATAATTTTGTGCATTTCATTTTCTTTCATGCTGACAGTTCCTTTCAATTTTTTTCCCCATTTAGGTGTAATTTTTGTCTGTTAATCATTCATACGTTTCTAGGTAAGGTGGAATTCCATTCATTCCTAACTTCCAAACTTCTGGTCTGTGCTTTGTAGCAATGCCATGTTGTCGTGACTCGGTGGAGCGTCCGGGCGCACTCAGCACGTGCGGGCCTGGACAAGGGCTTTCTGAAGAGCAGTGTTTTTGTGCAGGTGTCTGTCGTGTGTGCTTTTAAAACCGACAGAAACCACGTCTGGCTCCTACTTGCTGAGCCCAGTGTTTGTCGCTGACCAAGTAACAGAGATGTAACTGGTGTGAAAGCTTTGTTGGTGATGGGGCTGCCGCCCCCCTCCCCACACCCCCCACACCCGGGAAGAGGACAGAACAGGAGGGCCCTGGGACCAGGATGCACAGGTCCCCCAGCCATGCTGGCCTCAGCAGGACGAGGTCTGCTGCCTGCTGTGATTCTTCTCGACGTGTGTCTGTTGCTTGTTTATACTTTTTAAATTCAGGTGCTTTGCAGACCGATAGATAATAAAGGGGTAACTTGAACGCGCCAGGATCTTCTCTCTCAGAAGCTGCTGGCACCGGTTTTCACAGCAGCGTTAGTAAGTGCTGCTGAGGGGCGTACTGCTCGAACAAGCAAAGGACCTGTTGTAGATCCAAGTGAGCGCTGCAAGTCCCAGGAGCCGCCCTGTCCCCCTCCGGGGGTCATGGGTCCTCGTAGCTCTGCCCCAGTCATTAAGTCCCTCTCGTACGACACCGTCGGCTTTTGTGGAGCAACGGAGGAAGGTGCAAACAGGAGAGCCTGTGAGAAGCCAGGGCGGCAGTGTTAGCATCTAGGAGAGAGCAGGGGCTGCCCGCGTTGAGCTAAGCAGGCCAGCAGTGTGGGAGCGGCTCCTGGGAGAGCAGAGCTGTGTCTCTGCACCGCAGAGCCGTGGTCTGGGGGTCTGTTAGCCCCATGCCTTCGAGGGTCCATCTGCATCGCCTTCCTGTCTTACTCGGGCGGCTGGCTTTCTTAGAAGACTAACGGGCAGGTGGGCAGACTTGGGCTAAAGGAAGCATTTTAATTAGATGAAGTGAATGTACACCTGGGATCTTTTCTGTTTTAAAGGGTCAGATCTGATCATTTAGAATTGTGTCTGCTTACTGTCTGATTCCTGCTGCCCTGTGTGTCTGAAGAACGTGTCAGCCAGGCTGGTTTGGCCCGAAGCCCCACTGCTCCCCACTCTACCCGTGACTGCGAAGCATCCATAAATGGTCCAGCCTGTACCTCTGGGCGAGGAGGACTCTTCTGTGGCAGAACCACAGCCGTGCCGTCTCGCCTGTGTCGTCAGGCGCCCCGTGGAGGGGGTCGTGTCATGGGCTGTTGGGCAGGCGCTCGGGCCTCGGGCCCCCAGCCCTGAGGCCATGGTGGTGGCGTGTGCTTGCTACCATCAGTGCAAGCCCTTCTTTTCAGTGCCTGCCCCCACCAGGCAGGGTGTTGAGTGTTAGTTTGTGCCTTTGAAGCACCGACTCCCGTCCCTTGACGAGCGGCAGCGTGAGAGACTGGGCTTCCAACAGCTTCGTGCCGTGGGGCAGAGGGCGCTCGGGTTTAGTGCAGTGTTGCTCTGCCCTCTGTCACGGGCCGAAACTGTGGTGTCCCGGTGATGAAGCTCACATGCGTGGCTCCAGGCTTCTGCGCTGGTGCCAGGCTGGGCTGAACGTGGCCCTCGGGAGGTGGGATGCTGCCTGGCAAGCCCCACCTTCTGCCTCCTTCTAAACACAGCGTCCCCACCCGGCTCCCACCCTCACAACAGCCCGTCCTGGTCTTGGTTTTGGCGAGGACCCGTCCCTCTAGCAGTCTTCAGCACCCGAGGAAGGAGTTCGTTGTCAACAGACAGATGGTTGATGCCTTCTCCTGGTTAAAGATAGATGTGATGTCACTGAGACAGCACATTGTAAACCGTGTGCCACTCTGCATTCATGGCGTCCTGTACGTCCCGCGTATGTATTTACCCAGAGGCTGTAGAGCAGCAAGCCCACCGCCCTGTGCCGCCCGCCCCGCCATACCACAGCCATGACACCGTCCCACTCCCTCAGCTTCAGCTTCTCTCACCTCCTTCCTTTCTGCAGATCCAGTTATGGAAACCCACACACTTCTCCCCCGTCCACAAAAGGCTGCACGCCACTGCCCGAGCCCCTGCCAGTAATGTCCCAGTCCTGGGGCACCTCTGCACCTCCCCAGAGAGTCTGGGGCCACAGTCTGGGCCACCTCCAGGTCTCCCCTTGAGACGACAGAGTTTGAGTTAGGTCTCTTTCAACTAGGATTTCTCGTTGGGGTATTTGTTTTGGTGCCCAGGCTCTTTCTTCAGCAGTGTTTCCGGTGAGCGTGTGATGGGCCGGTGCCATTGGCCCAGTGCTGGGCAGTGCTGGGCCGAGACCCGAGCCAGACCTGGAAGTCCCAGCTTGTCCCTGTGCTGTTACACTTACAAACAAGGAGCTTAGCCCAGGGCCCCAGATTATTGTTTTGTCTTTATGCACCCTTTACACATCATCTTTTTCATCCCTTAGGTGTGATTTCCCAAGGAATGAACTGTAGCCCAGCTTATTCCATGCAAGGTGTCAGTTGTGTTATCCCAGATGGTTCTTCTGAACTGTGTGGTGCGGGTTTTTCTTAAGACTCCGTAGATGTGCCAAGTTGTATTCAAGAGTAATCTGTCGTCTTCGCAGCCAAGACCATAGGTGACTGACGAGTAAATTCATTTGCTAAGAAGTACTGGTAAATCGTTACCTGTCTCTCAGGCTGCTGTTGGCCTCCACACAGCATTCATGGGGTCGCTAAGTGGGTTTCAGCGACAGGAGACGCAGCTGCCAGACCACACGGAAGTGCGTCTCCTCCTTGTCTCGCTCGCGCCTTCTCTGAAAGGACGGAATTCCCAGCCGAGGGGGCTCCTGGGAGGACTGGGGCCTGGCTGTGGAGTTCTTGGTGGCCTCTCATCCTTTGTCGGGGCGCCACGGGCCAGTGCAGGAGAGGCTTTGCTTCAGGGCCCGACCTTGGGGCAGGTGTGCTCCAGGCAGCGCCGGGAGCCTTGTTCACCTCGGGGATGGAGGGGAGCCAGCGCTGTTCCCGGCCTGCTCACCCCAGAGCTGAGGCGCCTGCCAGCTTTGGGACGAGGGCACTGCTGTGCGTTTAATTACTGTCTGCCACCCGAGGACCTCCCTCACCCGGAGACCCTCCCACTGAGAATTAGAATGTCTTTATATAGAGAGAGGCAGCCCCGCTGTGACCTTGTTACTGGGAAGTTAGCTGCTTATTTGTTACTATTTTTAAAGTGTATTTGTAGTGGCCATGTTTTCAGCAAGAACAAGTGAATACTTGAGTCTTTGTTTTCATTGTTGGTTGGAGATGCCTGGTTGATGGAATTGCTCGGTTCTCTACAAGTCTTGTTCTCTCTCATTGACAGAAGGAGCCCAGCCAGCCCTCGGAGTGCAAGCAGCAGTGAGGCGCCGCTCGCTCGTGTGGACAAGTGCTTACGCCTAACTTGTTTTCAAGTGCATGATTTTCACTTTAACTTCTCCTTTTACTTTATTATTTTGCTTAACCTGTACAGTGGCAACTCAGATGCATTTCAGAAATAGGAGGTTTAATTCCAGCACGCCCTACGGCCTTGGGTGCAGCTCAGTGGACCCGCCCAGCCCTGCCTTAGGGAGGGCCTCGCAGACCGCTGGGGCGGTGGGGTGGGGGCGGATCACTTGACGCTGGGGGCACGTGTCCAGGGCGCAGTTCCAGGGTGTGTAGATCCAGTTCACCCCTCCCGCCATCAGACGGGATTCCTGTTTCTTTGGAAGAAACCCACATGCAGTTTCCAGTTGTCTCGGGAGAGCCGGCCGGGGTTGGCACTCATCCCGCTCGCCCTTTGGCTTTATTTTCCTCGGGGCTGGGGTGAGGGTCGCGGCGCCCACTGAGCCTGAGGCGCGAGCTTGTGTGATTCATCTCGTATTTATTTCTCTCACGCTTGTGAGGGCTTGGGACGTGAGCTGTCCTTCGAGTTTCTGAGACCCTGTGGGCACCAGAGACCCGGTGCCCCGAGCAAGAGTTGGTGGTCCGCCCGCATGGAAGAAGGCCTCCCTCCTGCCAGCCGTGGGCCAGGGCTGGTTCTCGGGACGCACGGACCATGCTTGGCGCTGAGGACGGGGGGGTGGGGCTATGGGCAGAGCCAGGTTTGCCAGGCTTCGCGGGGAGGGGCTCGGGCAGGAAAGTACAGCTTTCCCACGTAGTGTGTAAAATGTCTTGCTTTCTCGGTAGCTCCAGTTTCTCAGCCTCACATTCACCTTGTCTTAAAAGCCCTGGGTTCCGAGCGACCCGTTCTTGGCTGGAATGTGGGTGTCGAGTGTGTGACCTCTGGCCCCAGGGGCATCCACGCTGTGGCCAGGCTGTAGACTGCTCAGCCTTACTTAAGATACATTTGTAACTGAACACGGTGTTTTCAATTTGTACAGACTAGTTAGAATATTCTATTAAAGTTGTGAACTGCGAGCCCAGTGCTGTGTGTGTCTTCATTGCAGGAGGCCCGGCGGGTTGGGGCACTTGGGGCGGGTGGGGCTTGGATGTGGTTGCGCAGCCTCCCAGACCCCGGGTCGGGTCTCTGGAGCCCCGGGCGTGGGCAGATCCGGGACTTCCGGGCTCCTGGTCTTCTGTTTTGATTTTGAGGCTTTAAAGCCCATCTTGAGTTAGGCTTGCAGGCCCACTTCACCGTCGGGGTGGGTCTGGGGTCCCCGGGTCGGCCCTTTGCTGCCCCGAGAGAGCGTCTGCTCCTTCCCCCAGCAGAGTCGTTTCTCCACGTGTGCGGGGCTGGGCCTTTCCGATGAGAAGGTTCCAGGAGGGACACCTGCTGCGCCTTGGCCACGTTCGGCGTGTCTTCTCGCTGGCGCTCTTCTGGTGCTTGCGCCCTCCCTGCTTCCCTTCATTAGTGGGGAGACACCTGGTGCCCGGGCTCTCGCTCCAGCTGCCCATCTGGGGATCGGCCCAACCCGCATGCAGCACAGAAGCCGGTGCCCAGCTCGCCCGGTGCTTCCTGCCGGCGGGGCTGGCTTCTCCCGGGAGCGGTCAGAGAGAGCACACCGGGGGCCACGAGAAGGGCCAAGCAAGGCTTAGAAAGAAACGTGCTTTCGGGGTGTCCAAGACGACCATAGAGCCAGAACGTCGTCCACTCCTGAGGCCCCCGGGCCGGCCGGGTCAAGACCCCCCAGAGGTGGGCGGTGGTGAGCCTCTCCCGGGCCTGCCCCGACGGCCACCGAGAAGAGACGGGGGCACCAGGGGGGCCTCGTTCCTGCAGACACGCAACAAAAACCCCATCCTTGGAGGGTGCTCGGAGGCCTGCACGCCCCCCACCCAGTCCCCTCGGGCCTCCAGCAGAGCTACCATCCCTGCTGACCCCAGGCCCTCAGAGTGACCGCGTTTAGGACAGCGGAGTTGACAGGTACCTATGGGGTCAGATACGGTTGCACAAAGTGACGTGCGCAGGTAACTTGCAGGGGGAGAGCGGGGACAGTTTAGTGCCGGGAGCGCCTGTCCCTCTCCTGACTGTCACCAACGGGTGGCGGTGCCGGGTTCATGCCCAGGGCAGTGACCCTGCACTCAGGCACGTGCAGGGTGCTGGCGAGTCAGGTGAGAGGCTGGCTGTCTTCGCGCCGATCGGTCGGGGGCAGTGAAGGTTTGGCAGGTGGTGTGACGAGAGCCTGAGGAGACTGTTGGGGCCTCCGCCCAGCAGTCTTTGGGGCTTCAGGAGAGGAGGCGTGTGTCACCCATGTGCCAGCGGGTGGACGGTAGGTGTCGCCGCAGTTTGAGATGGCCAGGGGGTGGGGGAGGCCCTCGCTCACCCCCCAGGAGACACGATGAGTCAGGTCCCACACCCAGGGACTTCTCTGGTGGTCCAGTGGTTAAGAATCCACCTTGCGGGCTTCCCTGGTGGCGCAGTGGTTGAGAATCTGCCTGCTAATGCAGGGGACACGGGTTCGAGCCCCGGTCTGGGAGGATCCCACATGCTGCAGAGCAGCTAGGCCCGTGAGCCACAGCTACTGAGCCTGCGCGCCTGGAGCCTGTGCTCCGCAACAAGAGAGGCCACAATAGTGAGAGGCCTGCACACCACAATGAAGAGTGGCCCCCACTTGCCACAACTAGAGAAAGCCCTCGCAAAGAAACGAAGACCCAACACAGCAAAAATTAATTAATTAATAAAAAAAACTTCCTACCCCCAATATCTAAAAAAAAAAGAATCCGCCTTGCAATGCAGGGGATGCAGGTTCAATCCCTGGTCGGGGAACTAAGATCCCGCACACCTCAACTAGAGAAGCCCGCGCACCACAGCGAAAGATCCCGCGTGCTGCGACTAAATAAAAAGATCCCGATGCAGCCAGATAAACATTTAAAAAAAGGAAAAAGTCCCATGCCCACAGTGGACTTTGTGGCCACAGAGGACAAGCGCACCTGCCTGCCAATGGGGAATGTCTTCTGGGATGTGTTGAGAGGAGCAGAACCTGTATGGTGAGCGCACCTGTGCGTGAGTGCACACCTGCGTGAACACAGCTGCATGTGGGTTCCCAGTCAGAGGAGCTGTGTGCCTGGGGGAATACCAGGCTTTGGTGGACCCCTTTCTGCGTTCTCTGTGGGCAGCCGTGTGACGTAGTGACCAGACACAGTGGTTTTACGTCAGACCAGTGTAAACGGGGGCAGAGGGAGGGGTGTTCAGATTGCTCACATTGTGGCACCAGGTTTATTTCCCCCATGGGTAAGAAGGGTGGGCGAGGGTGCCACGCTCGCCTGGGGCGCTGGGGCCTCAGTCTGCCACTCAGCTGTTCTGGGTACACTTGGTGGTAAGGCTGCAGCACGAAGCCCTGAGGCTGTGCCCTCCCCAGCCACGCGCTGTGGCTCTGACCCCACAGCCATGCACCCTCCTGTTGGACCCTCCGGTGCCTCGGAGCGCCCTGTTTCACCCTGGGTGCTCACAGGCTCCAGGGCTCCATCAGTCCTTGCCACTTGTGCTGGAAGGTCACGGAGCGTCCAGTAGGTTTGCCCGGAGCCGTCAGCCTGGAGGCAGCGGGAGGGTAGCACTCCTGGTGGCCGGCTCTGCCTGGGAGCTGCAGCTTCCTGGGGCCCAGGCTGCTGTCACCACGGGACTGCAGCACTGCCTGCCTGCTTGGCCTCCGTCCCCACTGAGCCTCTGGACTGCCGCAAGCTGGGGAGGGCTTTGATGACCAGGCCTCCCCAGCCCTGCTTCGGGGCCCCCTCTGGGCCTGGCCTTCACGTTGCTCGTGAGGGGCCACCTCCCTCCCGTGGCCTCTGCCACCCCTGCCTGCCCCCCTCCCTGGGTTACTCTCCCCAGGCCGCCCTTGTTCTGTCGCAGGCCGCAGGGCCTGGTTCGATGCCTCTCCCACAGGGCCTGGGTCTTGTCTGTCACACACGCTCAAAACCAAAGGGCTAGGACTTCCCTGGCCACACAGCGGTTAAGAATCTGCCTGCCAACGTGGGGGGCACGGGTTTGAGCCCTGGTCTGGGACGATCCCACATGCCACGGATCAACTAAGCCCATGTGCCACAGCTACTGAGCCTGCGCTTTAGAGCCTGCGAGCCGCAACTACTGAGCCCTTGTGGCACAACTGCTGAGCCCGCGCACCTAGAGCCCGTGCTCCACAACAAGACAAGCCACCGCAGTAAGCCCGCGCACCACAATGAAGAGCAGCCCCTGCTCGCTGCAACTAGAGAAAGCCTGCGCACAGCAGCGAAGACCCAATGCAACCAAAAATGAATAAATTTATTAAACCCAAAAAAACCAGGGACGACTCCAGGCCCAGCTGCCATCCTGAGCCCCCCCCCCCCCCCGCCCGCTAGCCTCGGCATCCTGACTTCCGGGTGGCATGTGGCCTAGTGCCCCGGCCTTGGGGAGCAGGGGCTCCCTGCCTGAAGGTGGGGCGGCAGCAGTGTCTGTACCCCACACGGACTAATCCTTGGCCATAGGAGCCCAGCAGCACGGGGCTCTCGAAAGCATCACCTGAGCGGGGCCTTCCACGACGTATCTCTGACTTCCAAACCTTCCAGGCCGCACAGTGACCACGGCTGCCTGGGGGTGGGCCTGGGGCTGTCCAGGGCGCTGTCTGGGTTGCGTGTTCGCTTGTCAAACTCCTCAAAGTCCCTCACGTGGGGACGTTTGGTTTTACGTATGTAAATTATACTTTAGGGAGGCTGATTTTTCAAAAGCCCCACAAGTTGGGGAGATTCCACTTAAAACTCTGGTTTTCCCCTTTAGGAGTTGGGAGTTGTGGCACCTAGGGCCTGGGGTGGCGACAAAGCCTCCCAGGCCCCTCCGCCCCCAGTGCCCAGCCTGCTCTGCTGGTCCATGGCTCCCACTTGGTGGGGCAGGGGCCAAGCAGAGACCCGACCCCCCCATTCCAGGGCCCCGCAGTCCCCCCAGGCCCAAGGGCTCTCTTCTTTTTTTTAAAAATTTGTTTATGTATTTATTTTTGGCTGTCTTGGGTCTTGGTTGCTGCGAGGGCTTTTCTCTAGTTGCAGTGAGCAGGGGCTGCTCTTGTGCACGGGCTTCTCATTGCGGTGGCTTCTCTTGTGGAGCACAGGCTCTAGGCGTGCAGGCTTCAGTAGTTGTGGCATGCGGGCTCAGTAGTTGTGGCATGTGGGCTCAGTAGTTGTGGCTCACGGGCTTAGTTGCTCTGTGGCATGTGGGATCTTCCTGGACCAGGGCTCGAACCCGTGTCCCCTGCATTGGCAGGCAGATTCTTAACCGCTGTGCCACCAGGGAAGCCCAAGGGCTCCCTTCTTTAAGCCCAGGCTGTCACGGGCCAAGCTGGGCTTCTGCTCCCTGAGCGCTTTTGTGGGGGCCGTGGGGGGTGGGGTGGGGTTCCCTCCAAGCCTTGCCCCAGAGGTGGGCAGCTGGGCTGTCTTGGTAGTGCTGCTGACCTCTGATCTGCCCTCTGCTCAGACTGTCTCCTCCACACCTCCCAGCACCGCCCCCCCCCCCACCTCTGAGTGCCCAGTGGGCTGGGCAACGCTGGGTGGGCTGCAGAGGCCCGGTGGGAAAGGGGCCACCTCCAGCTGCACCCTGAGGGGGCCCCTGGCCACCAGCCAAGCCCCTGGTTGCAGCAGGGGCTGTCTCCGGGGCTGGGGCTCTGCTGGAGGGCACTGTCCCAAGCGTGGGTGGCCCCCGGCTCCCTGCCAACGGCCTGCCCGGCACAGCCACACCTGGGCTTTTGGCCCCTGCTTCCGAGTCCTTCCGAGCAGCTTCCTTCCTGTGGAGGCGGACACGTCCTCCCAGCCCCAAGCTCAGAGGGCAGAGCCCCGTTGGGGGCGGGAGCCCATGACCTCAAACCCAGCCATTCAGGCCCCTGACAGCAGGACCTCCAGAACCCCTGCCCGGCCCTGGCTGAGCTTTCGGTCCCTCTGAACTTGGTGTGATTCTCCGGGTACCTTGTCTGCCTGGGATCCGCCTCACAGCCTCGGAGCCTGGGACCCTCTGTCTGTGGATTCCCACTGGGCGCTGACCCTGGAGACCCCCTTCAGCCCTGCCTCCTCAGGCCGCCGGGAGGGTGAGGCTCGCACACACCCCGAGGCCAAGTCAACGTTGGTATGCCTGGGTGGAGCCCCCGTCCGCCCCGAGGTGTCTCCACCCGGCCAGTCACTGAGCCAGCCTGGCCACGCAGACTCAGCTCCAGGGCGGTGGCCGGATGTGACTTTCCATGGCAACCTAACAGGCCTGGCCTGGCCCGGCCCCAGCTGGGCTCCAGGCTCGTGGGGTCTGTGGACCTTGCCCAGGCCCAGGAGGACAGGGACAGGAGACCCCACAGACACGCCCTCTGCGGGCTCTTCCCTCTCGGGCCGGGGACTTTCTCCAGGGCCCCTCTGCAAGTCTGGGGGTGTCCACCAAGCCTCAGCCTCCCCGGCTCACGCATCTGGGCTGTGAGGAGACCCATCACTTGCCACCCTGGGGATACGGGAGAGGAAGCCTGTGCGTGAGGCCAGAGCCGCCCTCCTACTCCGACCCCGGGCACGGGGTAGGGCTGCCCACGCCACCTCCCCAGTGCCTGCCAGTTGGGAGCTCTGGGCCTCAGCGAGCCTGGAGCGTGCGTCTCGGGGGACGGGCAGGCACTGGGCCAGCGTAGTCTGGGCTCTTCTGCCATGGCCCCGTTTTTGGCAGGGGGCTGGAAGGTCCCAGCAGAGCTCCTGGAGCTGCCCTCCCAGGGACCAGGACCCTGACCTCCTGAGAAGGAGGAGAACCAAGTAGAGGATGGAGCCCAGCCCCCAGGCTGTGACCCAGAGAGGTCACCTTTCCCAGCTCTGCAGTGGAAGTGGGGGAGGGAACCGTGAGAGGCACCCCCAGGCCCGGTCCTTGGGGTCCCGTCACAGGGCAGGGCTGAGGGGCTCCAAGGACGATGGGAGGAGACTGGCCCTGAGGAAGGGGCTGGGCCAGGGTCTTTCCTCAGGCTTTCAGCACAGCCTTTCTGATCTCCAGAACTGGAAGGTAATAGACCTGTGTTCTTCACAGTGTGTGGTCATTTGTTATAGTAGCCCCAGAACACTCGTGCAGATGGCCATAGGCAGCCGGGCTAGAGGCTGGGACAGGAGTTGCGCCGGCGGGCAGGTGGTGGTACAGAAGCAGGAGGGTGGACTTCAGGAAGCAGGGAAGAGAGTGCCTGGCCTCTGGCCTTCAAAGTGGGAGGCACAAGGGGACACTGTTTAGAGCATGAGATACCTGGGGTGGTGTGTAGGGGGGCCTGGAGACCCTGGGCCAGGACGCCCAGCCCCTCAGCAGCTCATGGGTGGGGGGGCCAGGATGGGGCTGGTGGATGGGAGGGGCCACGGGCACAGACCAGCCCCGAGACTGCGGTGCCTGGTGAGGGGCTGATTGTCCAAAGAAAGCACAGTCTCTAACCAGAGGAGGGGCCGAGGGGACCCCCTAACCAGGTCCCACCGGCTCAGGCCCCTCTGAACATCCCAAACCTGCTCTCCTGGCCTCTGGCTCTCCTCCTGGCCAGGAAGTACTTCCATCTGGATTTCCAGACATCCGAGGAGCTCCGTCTCCTTGTCTATGCCTGGGGAAACCAGGTGATGTGGAGAACTTCTACTCATCCTTGAAAACCCAGCTCAGAGCTCACCGGTGGTCCCTGGGAAGCCTGCACCTCACCACCCATGGTCAGCTAACGACCCCATCACTCTTGTCCGGTCCCCATCTGCCATCAGACTGGGCTGCAGGCCCAGGAGAGGGTGAGAAGGTGTGGATGGGAGGGCGGGGCAGGCTCAGCACCAGACTCCCTGGGGGCTGTATCAGTGTCCAGGGGCTGCTGTAACTGACCACAAGCTGGGTGGCTTAAAACAAACAGAAACTTACACTTTTACGGTTCTGGAGGCCAGAAATCCAAAATCAAGGTGTTGGCAGGGCCACGCTCCCTCCAGTGGCTCTAGGGAAGGGTGCTCCTGCCCTTTCCAGCTTCTGGGGCTCCAGGCATCTCTGGGCTGTGGCCGCGTCCCGCCAGCTTCTCTCTGTTGTCGCGTGGCCTCCTCTTCTCCTGTGTCTCTGATGAGGGCACGTGTGCTGGCATTCAGGCCCCTCGATAATCCAGGAGCAGCTCCTCCTCTCAAGGTCATGAATTTAATCGCATCTTTTGCCATATAAGGTCATCACCTCCATCCATCTCCAGAACTTTCCATCTTCTCAAACTGACGCTCTGTCCCCGTTAAACACTCACGCCCCTCCCCTCCCCCAGCTCCCCCAGACTGTCCCCAGACAGTCTACTTCCTGTCTCTGTGAATGACAACTCTGGGGACCTCACGTGAGTGGGACCCTATTCACTCTTTTACTGTATAAGGTCACATTCACAGGTTCTGGGATGACGACGGACACATCTGTTGGGGGAGGGCCACCGTCACCCCCTACAGAAGCTGTTCAGACAGACACAAGCATGTGAAGAGCAAAGACGGCAGACACATGGGGCTCAGAGAAACGCCCCTGGAGACTGGACCCCGTTTTGGGCCACAGTTGGTAATACAGAGCATCCATTGTTCGGCCAGCTTTGGGGAAACGGGCACCCTGACTGCCAGGAGGGCTGTAAATTGGTTGGCAGGCAATCTTGTCAGAGTTGTGACATGTTTAACTCAGCAGTTCATGTCCTCCCAGCTGTCCTGGTGAAACGCCGCACACATGGGTATGGTCAGCGTCACACAGACACTCCGGCAACATTGCCCACGGGAACTGCAGCCTGAGGCCCAGCACAGGAGGTGATTAGATGAGAGTGTGGCCGGTGGAAGGGAGGCGGACTCATGGGGGACACCCACGACCTAGAAGAAAACAAGACCTGTCCCCCTTTCTATCAAACAGATTAAAAATGCAAGCTTGTGTCTGCAGACATGGATATTCACATTTTCTCAGTTGTGCTAGAATACACATTACATACAATTTAGCATCTTGACCATTTCTAGAAGGTTAGCCAGCTCAGTGGCATGAAGTTCATTCATGATACTGGACAGCCATCCCCACCATCCGTCTCCAGAACTTTCCACCTTCCCAAACTGACACTCTGTCCCCATGAAACACTCACTCCTCTCCCCTCCCCCAGCCCCTGGCCCCCAACGTCCTGCTTCCTGTCTCTATGGATTTGACGACTCCAGGGACCTCGTGTGAGTGGAATCAGACAGAATTTGGCCTTCTACGTCTGGCTTATTTCACTGAGCATAATGTCCCCAAGGCTCATGCACGTTGTAGCCTGCGTCACGATTTCCTTCCTTTTTAAGGCTGAGTAATACTCCATTGTGTACATGGACCACGTTTTGTGTATCCGTTCATCCATGGACGGGCACGTGCTTCCACCTTTGGCTGCTGTGAACACGGGTGTGCAACCATCTCAAGTCTCTGCTTGCTTCTTTTGGGGACAGACCTGGAAGTGGAATTGCTGGATCACATTATAATGCTATTCTTAATCTTTTGAGGAAACGCCAATGCATTTTTTATTGGGTTGGCCAAAAAGTTCTTTTGGTTTTTAAGTAAAAACACATTTTTCATTTTCACCAAGAACTTTATTGAACAACGTATTCACCGTTTCGTTCCATTTACCTTCTGCCGTTTTTCAGGCAACTTCATAATTCCATCTTCCCAAGACTTTTTATCTTTTCGAGCAAAGAACTATTCCAGGTGCCTTTTACAGTCTCCTAATGAATTGAAATTTTTTTCCATTAAGGGAATTTTGTAAAGACCGAAATAAATGGAAATCCGAAGGTGCAATGTCTGGTGAATAAAGCGGATGAATCAGAACTTCTTGGACACTTTTCATCAATTGAGAGCAGTATCTGTTGGAATTAATCGTTTGGCATTCTGCAAGGAGCTCAGAACAGAGGACTCCCTTCCAATCCCACCCTATACACAACATCACCTTCTTTGGATGAAGACCGGCCTTCGGTGTGGTTGGTGGTGGTTCATTTCGCTGCCCCACGATCTCTTCCGTTCCACGTTATCGTACAGTATCCACTTGTCATCGCCCGTCACAACTTGTTTTAAAAACGGGACGTTTTCGTTACGTTTATGTGGAGAATCGCACGCGGAAATACGGTCAAGGTTTTCTTCGCTTATGTGGAACCCAAACATCAAAGCGATTCACATAACCAAGCTGGTGCACATGATTTTCAGCGCTTGATTTGGGTATTTTGAGTCTGTCGGCATATTTTGAGTATGTCGCCTATCTCCCGCGTGGTATAACATTGATTTGTTCTAAATTAATGTCTCGATTTGATCGCTCTCAACTTCAACGGGTCTGCCTGACCGTGGAGCATCGCCCAGCGAGAAATCTCCAGCACGAAACTTCGCAAACCACTTTTGACACGTTCCATCAGTCACAGCACCGTCTCCATACACTGCACAGATCATTTTATGCCTTTCAGTTGCATTTTTACCTTTCTTGAAATAATAAAGCATAATATGCCGAAAATGTTGTTTTTCTTCCATCTTCAGTATTAAAATGGCTACAGAAAAATTCACCAATTTTGATAAGTTTTTTAAATGCACGCTGATATGACAGCTGTCACAATACAACCTAACAAAATTGTTTTGGATACAGTTAAAGACAACTGAGCGCTACCAGAGCCATCTCACGGAAAAAAAACGAACACTTTGGCCAACCCAGTAAAAAGGATCAAAGGTCACTTAACCGCATCAAGAGTGGACCTGAGGTGGGGTCGCGAGAGAGGAGCGCTCAGAACTTTGAAATAGAGCTTTGAAATCATTTCAGCCAGTTTTTACTTTTTATGTCAACAATTGGTAACTATTTTGGTAAATGTTTAAAGTAGTAAAGAACTTGATTACAATACACATGACAGGGACTGCCCTGGCGGTCCAGTGGTTGAGACTCCGTGCTTCCACTGCAGGGGGCACGGATCCGATCCCTGGTTGGGGAACTAAGATCCTGCATGCTGCACAGCACGGCCTAAATAAATAAATAAATAAATAAATAAATCTTTAAGGAAAAAAAAAAAATACACATGACCGAAAAGAGAAAACAAAAATACACATGACAGGGTCCCACCCCAGACCTGCTGCACAGACTCTGGGGTCAGGGTGGGCGGGAGCAAGATGTTCTGTCCTGTGATGACGCAGCCCAGGCAGTTGCAAGGGCTGAGCACCGTCCAGAAGGTGGTGGCCATGCCTTGCCCACTCGCCCTCCCCCCTTTCCTGTATTTTGTTCATACATTCATCCGAGATTCCAGAAAGGTCCCTTGTCCCCGTGAACCAGGCCCTGGGCAGTCTCTGCTGAGTGACAGGAATGACAGCTGGCTCCCCTACCCGCTCCGCATTCTGTGATGATGGGAGAGGCCCCTCCTCTCAGCTCCCCCAGGCCTGGACCAGCCTGGCCCTGTCCCCGCCACCAGACCCCCCCCATCCCGCCCCGAGGTGTTCTGGTTTCACAGACAAGCAAACAGTCTCCACCGACATCAGTTGCTCTGAGCAGAGAGCTGGGTCTCTTGGACAGGGAGGTAGATGCTTTTTAGGCCCACTCATTTCCAAAAACACTTCGCGAGTGCCTGGGCTGAGCCCTGAGGGCCCCAAAGACTAAGACATTGTCACTGCATTTTAGGAGCTGGTAGTGACTTCTGAGCAGGGTACTGAGGGATGAATGGGCGCTTGCCAGGACCCAAGAAGTAAAGGCGCTCTGGGTGGTGTGTCACTGTTTCTCATTCGATCCCCAGCGCCTTGTGAGGTGGGGCCTGCCTGTCGGACTCCAGCTGAGGGGCTCAGGGAGCCAGACAGAGGGATGAACCTGAGAGACCAAGGCCAGGCTGACAGTGAGAGCCTGAAACCAGGTGGGGACAGGTGGCCTGCCTCCCGCCCTTGGACCTCTCACTTTTCCCAGGCTGCAGCTTTGGGGAGAGGGACTGAGGGCAGGCCTGAGTCACAGGCCACGGCCAATGGGCTATGTTGGGCTCAGGTCAGGTGACATCAGGCCACTTCTCAGGTGCTGCAACTCCGGGCAGCTGGGGCCTCCCCCCCATCCCCGCTGCCCCCGGCCCTCCCCAGGCTTGCATGGAGCAGGCAATGGAACTCCAAGGCCTGGCAGTCACGTGGCTGTTGGGAGCAGGCCCGAGGGTGTGCCCCGGCAATCCCAGAAGGCTTCCTGGAAGAGGCAAGAGGTGGGGGGGGGTGTCTTCCAGGCAGGGGAGCAGGGGGCCTGTCCTCAGGGCTGTCCCTGAGCACTGCCACTCACAGGAAGAGCCCCAGGCACAGGGGCTGCCCGTGATGCACAGCTTCCTCATCTTTCTTTCGCCAGGCTGGTTGGGCCAGAGCCTGGAGGGCCTGGCCTCGTCACCGCTGGGGAAATGACCTCACTCGGGGAGTTTCGAAGAGGTGTCCTCTCTCTGCCCCAGCTGCCTGACATCCTCACCCAGCTGGAAGGGATGACAGGTGTCCCCAGCCGGATGTCTGGGGACCAGTCTCGTCTGCCTGGTGGGATGGGGGGTGGGGGGAGGGGGTCTCCTCAGGCTCCGCGTGAATCCCGGATGCGGCCCTTGGATAAATATTAGTAAACTTGGCTCAGACCTACGCTCTCTGATGCCACTGTCTCGAGGCAAGGCCCCGCACTGGCCCCTCCCCGTCTGAGAAGCAGCCACCGAACATCCCCAGCCCAGAACCTGCTCAGCCCTTCAGGCAGAGGCTGGTTCCTGCCCCCAGGCTCGGGATGCAATAGGATGAATCTGAATCCTACTGGCGGGCTGGGTGACCTCTGCTGAGCCACTTAACTTCTCTGAGGAGCCCCACCCGTTCCTTGCAAACACCAAGAAAGCAACCCAGCGGCCCCCGCCTCATGGGGTGACCCTGAGGACGAAAGCAGGGCCCACACGGGCCTCCCCGAGGGTGCCAGGCCCCTGACCCTCAGGCTGGGGCTCCTCCCTCCCCAGCACCAACCTGGCCTGGCACCCTGATGGGCCGCAGCCCGCATCCGCACCCGGGGCCTCGGTCCCCTGCAGGAAGCCAGTCTGGTGGGTCCTCTGGGCTCCTAGCTATCAAATGGCTCAGGGGTGTCTCCCCGAGAGGCCTTCGCTGGGGTTGCAAGGTCAGCGCTTTGCTTCCTCCTCATGTTCCAGAGGGACCCTCAGACGGGCCTGCTTCAGGCGTGGGGACAGGGTCCCCTCCTTGCTCTGGGTTCCTGCTGGTTTGGCCAGGCGGCCCACGGGCCTCTGGCTGGAGGGGTTTCCAGGCCCCCCGGGGCAGGGGCGTTGGTGGTGAAGCTGCCTGGGGGGGATTTCCACCAGCCCATCCCCATCCTCCGGGGAGAGTGGCAGTGGGCTCCCCACCCCCTGTGACCTGCTTTCCCAGCTCCCGCGGACGCCCACCTGTCAGGCCACGCCCCGCCCCCCCAGGTCATTGGTCACCGACTGACTCTCCCCAGAAAGGCCTGGCTGTTGGGGACAAAGAGAGGAGTGCTGGGTGGGCATGGCGAAGTGCACCTCACCTGGCCTCACCTGGTTTTCAAGGCCTCTCACATCCCTTCCTGTCTCTCTTGCCCCGCCCTCCCTGGGGCCTCCGCTACCACGTCTGTGAAAGGGGGCTGGAAGAATGCCCACCTTGGGCCTCGCTCACCTGGGCTCCTTGGGAATCCCCCTGTGGCACCCCGCCCTCCCCATGGAGACCTCCAAGCTGTCCTCTTGCTCACCCCCAACCCCGTACTCCCCAGGGCAGGCAGGGCTTCTCCCCTCTCCCCTCTCCTCGGGGTCCTAGCACCAGCCAGGCTTACAGGCACACAGTAGGTGCTTAAGCAGTGCTGAGTGTCTGTGGTTTGCCTGGCCCTGAGGTTCCGATGACTGGCCCCCGGGTGGGGGAAACGGGCTGGTGGGCCTCGGAGGGGTCCCGGCAGAGCGCTGGACACCCAGGGGGCTCACAGTGGCTTCCTAGAGGCAGCAGCCTGGCCCCTGGGCTGCCTCTCCCGTGGCCCCGACAGCCCAGGGCCCCCTCAGGACAGAGAGCCTGCGGGAAGGCGGGTCAGCAGTCTCACCCTGCCTGATGCTGGAAACCCCTTTACCAGCTCTGCTGGGATGCCTGTAGTGATGGGGAGATCGCCCCCTTATAAGTCTGCCCTGTGTTGCCTTGAGGGGAGATCTGTCTCCCCACCCACCCACCCTGTGCTCCCTTCACCCTCTGGCCTGCCACCCCACGGGCCTGCCGATTCCAGCTCCGCCCCTTCCCCCAACACTGACCAGCATCCCTATGCTTGTCCTGTGCTCCCTCCCGCAGGCCAGAGTCCTGGGCACCCCCTGCCCTCTGCCACACCGCTGACAGTTGCCCTGGATGCACAGGTGGGTGTGTCCATCTGCAGAGGCCTGGCCCAAGCCACTCGTCTGAGCTAGCGGTGCACCTTATTCCTCACGGTGACCCTGAAGCGCCAGGGTTGGGACTTGCCCAAGGCCTCAGAGCGGGGGCAGGTGGGGCAGGGTTGGCTCCACGGCCGGCCGGACGGGCCCGCACCCAGAAGGTCCCACATTGGCTTTATGCTCTGCCTTCACAGTCCTGAAAATATCATTAATACTTTTTGAACCAGGGTACCTGCGTTTCCATCTTGCACCAGGAGGGGGCGTGGCTCTCACAGCCCCAACGGACTCGTGCCCTCCTTGCTCCCCCTTGCTTTGCACCACCTGCCCAGGTCACAGCCCGGCGGGGTGTTGGAAGGTGCTGGCCCCGGAGCGGCTGGGGCCCCCGTAGATTCCCTTCTGCCGCCACCGCCCCCCGCCCCCCGGGAACCCTGGAGGAGCCAGCGATCACTTCCTGTCAAACCCTTTAAAGGAAGAGGGTAAAAAAAAAAAAAAAAGGAAGAGGGTAAATAAAAAGACTTGTCCTGCTGGCAGGGCATGACTCAGCCGCCCCCGGCCCGGCCCAGGCCGAAGGCCCCTCTGCCCCCCACGCACCAGCGCGCTCCGCGCCCCCTCGGCTCCCAGTACCTCTGGCGGGTCCGCCGGTGCGTCCTCCCTCCCCCCACGTACAGCCGCCAGGAGGGCCCAGGGAGCGGGACAGGCCCCCGGGAAGGGAGCTGGGAGCGGCCCTCACACTTACTGAACACTAAGGGGAGCTGTTCTAGCATTTTCCGTGCGTTGCCTAATCCAACAAGTGTCATCGTCCCCCATTTTACAGAAGAGAAAACTGAAGTTCAGAACATCTGCTCTCCCGGTCGGCCCGACGACCCAGGGGGAAGAGGGCAGGTCGTCCCAGGCGCGCCGGCCGGCGGGTGGCAAGATGGGAGATAAGGCCGGCTGGGGCAGGGCCACCGAAGGGTCTCCCCGGGGGCCTGGGAGGAACTGGGGCCGCGACTGCATCTGCCCCACGAGCGGCAGGGCTGGGTGTCGGCGCGCCTGGAGGGTGGGGGTCTGAGCCCCGTCCCCGGCCTCGGGCGCTTCCCGCGGCTCCCCGGCAGTGAGTCACCGCGGGCAGGGCGGGCCGCAGCGCATTCCTCCGTGGGGCCGGCGTCCGGGGCGGGGTGGGGGCCATTGAGTCGCTCCACGGGGCCACGGGTCTGGGGCGCCGGGGGAACGGGCTGCAGACAAGGCGAAGGGGGGGCGACCACGGCGACCCGGGGTGAGGGTGCGGCGCGCAGCACCGGGGTGGCCAGGCTGGGGGGACCGGGGCGGGCTGGGCCCAGGAAGGGGGCGCGGGGCGTGGCCGAGAGGGGGCGTGCCCGGGGCGGGCCGGACCGAGCGCGTGGGGCGGGGCCGCTATAAAGACGGCGCCGGGGCGCCGGGGCGCATTGCAGAGGCTGCCACCAGCGGAGCGCCTTCGCTTCTGCGAGCTGCACCCGGCCGACATGAAGACCCCCGGGGAGGTGTTGCGCGAGGGCGAGCTGGAGAAGCGCAGCGACAGCCTGTTCCAGCTGTGGAAGAAGAAGCGCGGCGTGCTCACCCCTGACTGCCTGAGCCTGTTCCCCACCGGTCCCGGCGCGCGCCCCAAGGAGCTGCGCTTCCACTCCATCCTCAAGGTGGACTGCGTGGAGCGTACGGGCAAGTACGTCTATTTCACCATCGTCACCACCGACCGCAAGGAGATCGACTTCCGCTGCGCGGGCGAGAGCTGCTGGAACGCGGCCATCACACTGGCGCTCATCGACTTCCAGAACCGCCGCGCCCTGGAGGACTTCCGCAGCCGCCAGGAGCGCGCCGCGCCCGTCGGGCAGCCCGAGGCCGGGACGGCCCGCGCGCCCTGAGCGCCGCCGCGGTGAGTGCCGCCCGCCCGCCCGCCCGCTGGACGCGGTCCTCGGCGAGGCTGATGTCGACCTCGGACGTCGGGGGGAGGTCCTGCCCCGTCTAGGGAACGCTGTCGAGAGGGGACTGGGGGCCTCGACAACGCGGCGCGGCTGGGGCGCGCGGCAGGAGCCGTCGCTTGCCCCTTCCGTGTCCGGGCCTCGGGAGACCCACCAGCTGGACCGGCTCGCTCAGCCACCGGGCTCGGGCACAGCTCCCTGAACCTCCCCGCTCTCCCCACAGGAACCACACACTGGACGGGTCGGGCCGGACGCGGGCCGCGCCGGCAGGAGCTCAGGGAATGCCCGGAGCGGCAGAAGCCCCGGCGGCGCCCAGCCACTGACCACGGCGAGGACAAAGGCCGGGGCTGCGTCCTGCCCGGCAGAGAAGGACCCTCCCGTGCGGAGCCGCAGAGCCTCGCCCCCGCTGTGCGGGTGCATTAAATTATTGGACTATCTATGTATTTATTTTGATGGTATTTGTGTTAAAACCATCTGTCTTAATATATATACATATATATATGTGTATATATGTGTGTGTGTATATATATATATATATGTGTGTGTGTGTGTGTGTGTGTGTGTGTGTGTGTAATCAATGTGTCCATTCCAAATAAACTACCTGACTTGTTCTCTTTTCTACCAGCCGGTGTGGTGCAGTGAGCTTCCTGTGGGAGGCGAGTGGGTGGCCCCTTCATTCGGTGTGTGTTAGTTGGGGGGAGCGGCCAGGCCGCCCCAGGTGTCCGAAGGGCAAGGAAATGCTCTTTGAATGAACACCGTTATCCGCTGGACCCTGGCCGCACCATCGCTGGAGGCGGGGAAGTGCCCTGGGAGTGGCTCTGACTTCCGCTCCGGGGTGTGGAATGGGGAGGACAGGGCCCCCGGCTTGCTCCCGGAAGCCACTCACAAAATGCCCCTGTGAGGTCATCACGCCTCCCCCATCTGAGCTGCTCTGGCCCTCGGTGGGGTACCCGACCCTAGCTGCCCCCTCCCGCCCCTGCCCAGCCCCCTGAAAGGAAGCCTTCAGGCCTCTGGCTGCCCACCGGCCGCACTCCTCTTAACATGCTGCCAGCCAGTGCCTGACGTGCTGGGCCAGCAAGGTGGGCAGTGCTTCTGGGCCAACGGGAGACAGGCCTGCACCATTTCTGCCGGCGTGGCAGGAGGCTGAGGCCCCCGAGTGGCCCAGGATGTGACATCAGGATGGGGAGGCCCAGCTTCTGCCCTTCCTGCCCGCTGGGACCCTGTGCATCCAGGGTCGCCCCCAAACCCCCAGGCTCCGGAGGGGAGGTGTGCCCCTCCACCTGGAAGGGCTGTGGGTGATGAAGAAGCCTAGCATGGAAGAAAGGGACAGGACGCTGATCCTGGCCTAGCCAGGGGACCTTCATTTCACCTTTGTGGCTGGAGGGAGCCAGGTGTAGGGGGCAGAGGTGAGGGGAGTGAAGGACCAAAATTGGGCCCTAATGTCAGTCACTTACCCTTGATGCGGAGGGGGGGGGGCACCATTACAGGCCTCCTAACCGGGTGGCAGGGGTCAGACTGGGGAGGGGCAGTCCCTCTGCTGGGAGGCCTGCAGGAGCCTGGGTGCTGGGTCCAGAGAAGAAACCATTCCTGCCATGAATTTTCTCCTGAACAGCACTGTGAAGCCCCTGTGCAAATGGGGAGGGGGCTTCTTCAGAGAGTAGAAAAGACCAACCCCAGGGTGCACCCCCATGCTGCCCTACCCTGGAGACCCCTCCCACCAGACCCTCTGGGTGAATGACCAAAGTCAGAGGGTGGGACCCCAGTTCCTGGCGGGGCTCAAGTGGAGTCAGGGTCTGGCCTGAGCCCTTGGGCCGGGAGGGTGGGCGGACCTTGGCTCTCTGAGGCCCCTCCAGTTGGGACGTGAAATTCTGAGGTTGGGGTTTCTGAGTTTAACAGCTTCTTTTAAAGGCAGCCTGTGGGGGAGGGGTAGCCTTCCTGGTCTCAAGGGCGTCTGTAGACACCTGACAAGGTTGTCCTTTCCATACTGGTCATGGGGCACGGCAGCCTGCTGGCCTCCCTGTGTCTGGTACCCCTTCTCTGTAGCACCTGAGCTGGGAGGCGGGGGGAGGGGGAGGCACAGCTCCCCAGTTCTCAAGCCTGGATGCCTGGTCCTCCCCACTGGGCTCCCCAGCAGTGAAATGAGGGTTCTTTTCCTAGATCTCTTCCCAAGCCTCAAAAGTCCTGATCTTTTCAAACAACCACGTCCTCCTTCTGTTCATGAGTGGAAGCAATTTCAAGGCCTGAGGAGGGTGCGGGCAGCGCGTGCTCGGCCCCAGGCCGGGGGTTGGTGTGGGGTGGGGGGTGTGAAGGGGTGAGCACGGAGCTCCCTGTCTCTGGGGACGTCATGGGCAGAGCTATCTGGGTGGCAGCAGGGGGTACTCCTCACTGGCCTTGGTGGCGGACTCCGGGGGGCAGGACCCACCTCCCACGGGGATGAACTTGGGCGATTCTGCTCTCCCTGGAGCCCTGGGGCACAGCTGCAGGCCCTCTCCTCCAGGAAGCCCTCCAGCATCCAAGGCTCCATCCTGCCCTCGTCCCCAGGCCCCCTGCCCAACTGATAGAAATCAGGCTGGAAGAGGTCCTAAGGGAGTTTATTGCCAGTCTGTGCCTGGGGGCCACGGTCACCAGGCTTTGTCCATCTTTGGGGGCACAGGCTGCCTCCAGAGGACCAGCAGGACAAGGAAGTTGACGGCGAACTGCACGTGGCCGAAAACAGGGACTCCGAAGCTGTGGTACAGGAGGCCTCCCAGGGTGGGCCCCAGGGTTCTGGTCAGCGGCTGCACAGAGGCGCAGAGGCCCAGCATGGTTCCTACGGCAGGGGAGGGGAGGGTCTCTCAGCATCACTGCCCCAGCCGCCCACGGCCTTGACACAGCTACAGCCTCCCTGTCTCCCCCGCCGCCCTCCACGCCCCCGCCCGCTCCCTCCCTGCAGAGCCCCCAGCCACGCAGGGGGAGCGCGGGGCCCTCTCGGATGAGGATCTGAGCCTCTGCCCTGCTCCAGGTTGTGGGCCAGGCCCCCCCCCCCCCCCCCGCACCAGGCCTGCCTGAGAGGTGGCATCCCAGCCAGGGGCCTCCCGAAGCACCGCGGTGAGGGCTGGGCCACCACACACCCCTGTCACCTGGCTCCCGCCCTCACGTGGACTGCAGGGAACTCCCCCCAGGGCGGGGGAGGGGCTTTAGGGCGCTCGAAGGGCCCGCACCTGCTTCTCTGCACCCACTTCCCGGGCTCGCCTCGCTGCCTGCACCCCTCTTACCTGACACCCCTACCTCCACGCCCCTCTTGTCAGCTGTGCCCTATGAGGGCCACCAAGCGTGTGGCTCCTGTCAACACTGCCGTCTGCCCCGAGGGCCCCAGGCTCCAAGGGCTTCACAGCCCTCGCTCTGGGAGCTGGAAAGGCCTGCCCTTGGGTCAGCTGGGCGTGGCCAGCCTCTCCCGACGCCCACATGCCCTCTCTCCTTCAGAGCAGCCTCTCCCAACGCCCACATGCCCTGCAGACACCAGGGAGCAATTACCGCCCCCTCTGTGGTTTCCGGTTCCCAGGCTGGTGCTGGGAACCGGCTCTTGGCTCCTTCCAAGCTGAGGGATGGTGCCTCTGGCACATGGGGCCCTGGTGGACTGGATCTGCCCCGCCTTGCTCCCTCTCAGGCTCCGCCCTCCTCCCTCTCAGGCCCTGCCCTCATCTCTCGAGGCCTTGCTCCCCTCCTCTCCCCTCCTGGCCTCTCACATCTGCCAGCCCACAGCCTCCAGGAAGCCCTCCAGGACCAGTCTAGCCTCCCAGGACCACAGAGCCGCACGCAGGTCTGGCCGGCCTTGGGGTCCCCAAGGCAGTCCTGAGAAGAGGTCTTGACCAGCAGCCTCCCCATTTTCATCAGGGCCTCTAGACCTCAGTCTGACCTTCCCAGACAGGCAGGTAGATGGACGGAGGGTCAGCCAGGGCCCTGAACTTTCTGGCCCTGCTGCCAAGGAGGGAGGTCCTTGACCTCAACCGGCCCACAGGAGCCCTTGACCTTGACCTGCACCATGCCCGGGGCAGCACGGGGGCAGAAGCCTGGGCAGCATCGGGCCCAGGGACCCCCAGTCTGGATGCGAGACTCCTTGGCCTCAAGAAAGAAGGCCAGGTGCAGAGTGGGGGGACTGCGGGTCCACCTCTGGGGGCGCCTGAGTCCCACTGGGTGGCCCGGGGGCAGCACTCACTCCCTCACTCGTTCACTCAGGAGGCACCTGCACATCCCGTGCGCAGGGAGGGAACAGGAGGTGCTCCCCATGCTAGCCACCCCCTCTGGCCTCTAGCCATTCTCTGCCCATGCTTCAGAGCCAAGCCAGACGCCACCTCCAGGAAGCCCTCCTCCCGTCCCCCAGGCCTGGCCCTGGACCGATCAGCAGGGCCTGGTGCAGGGTTGGCTGGGTCTGGCTGGGCTGGGTGGTGGGCAGGATTCTCTCCTGAGCCCTCTTGCAGCCCGCCATCCCCATCCTGCCCACTCAGACCCCCAGCCGCCCACCCTACTCAATGCCCACTGAGTCCAGGCAGGTCCCACATTAAGGCAGCTGCTTTGCCGCAAACTGCTCAGCAAGCTTCCCAGAGAGGAGGGCCGGGGTCTCCCCAGGGCCTGCCCGTCACCCGGCCCGGGATGCCGCACTCACCCGTGTCTGAGGCCGAGACGGCATTGGTCAGCATGCTGTCGGTGACCACGTTGAGGGCACACAGGCTGAAGACCAGGCCGGGCATGAGCAGGCACAAGTGGAAGACGTTGGCCATCAGCGCCTGCCGAGGGGCAGAGCAGGGGTCACGGTCACGGGGGCCTTGCAGGGCCTCGCGGGACCAGGGTGGAACTGCCCATCCCTGAGGTCCCACTGAGGTGGCCCTGGGTTGGGGTAGAGGGGGCCAGGGGTCCCAGGGGCTCAAGTGCAAACTGGGCACCGGCAGAGGGTCAGGGGAGCGGGCCTGGGACCCTGCTCTTTGCGGGGCAGCCAGAGGCGGGAGCTCTCACCATGGCCAGTCCCACCACGCTGAACACCAGCACGCTGGCCCGGAGCAGGGCTCCCTCAGAGAAGTGGCTGCTCAGCCACCCGATGACCAGACCCTGGAAGACCTAGGTGAGGGCGAGAGGGTGGAGGTGGGCGCAGCCGGGCCTGGGGAGGGGGGCTGGGCTGCGGCCAGCTGCGGGACCTCCCCCACCACCTGCAGCCCCTGGGGCCGCTGCCACCAGCCACAGCAGGCTCCAGGCGCAGGGCACAGGGGTGAGCCTGTGGTACCCACGATGGCCTCAAAGTCCCAGGGGAGACGGGGCCAGCAGCCTGGGCGCCTCTCACACACGCGCGCACGCACACGCACCCACGCACGTGCACGCATACATGCACGCACACGCATACGTACATGTACATGCACCTGCGCGCACACACGCGTGCACAGCCAGCCACTCAGAGGTCCGAGTTCCACATTCAAAACTAATCCCTGCAGTTTCAGGCGTGATAAACGCATTTTAATCGAAGGGCCGGTTAACTCCTGGTGGGGGTGGGGAGGCCACGGCTTACGGTGCAAAAAGCTTCTTTGATAGGAAAATGCTCCCAGTGTGGCCCCGACTCCAACCCTGGGGACCCTTGGGGCCCTGGGAAGCCCCCTACCGTGTCACCTGGCCCCCATGTGCCCCATCCTGGCCAATCACTCGTCCTCAGCCCCCTCTTTGGCTGTCTCCTCTGGGAGGTGGGACCTGCCCCATTCACAGATGGGGAGACCAGGGCACAGAGGAGAGGGGGGCTGGATTGGAACCCGAGCTCAGAGCCCTGGTGCCCATGTGGGGTCGCCCTCCCAGCTGGCCCTGTGGAGGCCTGGCCCCAGCAGGCGGGCACACCAGCTACTGTCAACTGGGGCCAGGGACTGGGCCAGGAGCCTTGTGTCCTCCACATCTCAGGAGGCCACAGCTCCAGTTACAACTGGGTAAACTGAGGCCCAGAGGGTGGATGTCACTTGCCTGAGGTCCCAGAGCTGGCCAGGAGTGGGGCTGGAGCCCAGGGCAGTGGGCTTGTCCTGAGCCTGGGCAGGTAAGCAGGGGGCAACCAGTCTCCCCAGATAACCCCCACTGTTGCTCCGCCCTCCACTCCCAGCTCTGTCCTCCTGGCCGCAGCCCCCTCCCCCGGCCCCAGGGTCAGCCAGCCAGGAGCCAGGTTAAGGTTAAGGCTCCCCTTCCTGCCCTCGTGGGGGTGGGAGGAACGGCCCAGAGCAGGGACACCCTTGACGCTGGGGATGTGACTCAGAGGGCAAACCCAGCCCTCGGCCATCCCCAGGCCAGGGGGAGGAGGCTCCCTACCTGGTCCCCTGCCACCTCCACCAGGCAGACAGGAAGTGCCCGGGGCACAGTGGGTTTGGAGCAGCACCCCCTGGGGCTCGGGTCAGGCCGGGGCTTCACCCTGTGACGGGGCGGGCCCACCCCTGCGGAACAGGACGGGCCACTCCGAGCTGCCTGCCTGGCAAAACGAAACTGTCTCAAACCAGCACCAAAGATGTCCTTCTTTAAAAAAAAAAATCCTACTTTCACACTTGCTTATCTTCGTTTTCGTTTGTTTAAAGGGAAGATCTACTTGGCAAGCGTCTTGTAGTGCCCTACACCCCGAGAGGAAACCACCAAACCAGGAGAGAGGTTTCAATCTGCCTCAGCTTTTCATACAGAGCCAGAGACCAGGACCCTAATGGACTGGGGTCGTCTTTCCATTTTCCCATTAACTTAAACAAAGCCTAAACTTTCGTGCCTTACGGGTTATTACATGAAACTAGAGCTACCAAGCACACCAGAAATTTCACTTTCTCCCAACCCTCCCATCTGGAGACCCTGTCTGCTCACCTGTCCTGCTCCCCGCTGCCCTGGCCCGAGCCACCTCCACCTCCCCGGAGGTCACATCGGCCACAAGCACCCAGTTCCCCAGCAGGGGGCTAGTAAGACCACATCCAGCCTCCAAATGGTTCCACCCACTCCAAGTAAATCTGAGTAAATCTGGGTCCTTCTTGGCCTTGCAGACCATGCCCCACACGTCTTCAGAGGGCAGTCCTCTCCCCTCAGGCCGGCCCAGCCACCCCAGGGCCTTTGCACCTGCAGCCCCTCCCTGTCTGAAGTTCTCTCCCTCCAAGCCTCTCCATGGGCCAGTGGAGAGCCTACCAGCCCTAACCCTAACCCCAACCCTTACCCCATCTGAAGCAGCATTTCTGCCCCTCCAAGGGCCCTGATTCTCCTTTGAGGTTTTGTCGCCCCTGACACACCAGATGCGCCAGTGGTTGGGGGCTTGCCTCCGTCTCCCCCACCCCATACGACGGAAGCTCCCTATCACTGCAGTGGCGCTGTGCCTGGGGCACAGATGAAGGCCGAGTGGGGGGCCCTCACAGGAGGGTCCTAGAGGGACAGAGGGCTGCCAGCCCCCCGGGGGAAGGGTGACCACCATCCCCTCGTGTTAGGACCATCCGGGCTGCCACCCCCTGAGACCCCAACCCCAATGATCCCTGTACCCAGGGGGCTGGAAGGGGATGCTGGTGGGGGGTCGCCCTTGGGATCAGGTGGCAACCACACCTCAGGTGGGGCAGGAAATGGTCTGCAACGGAAGCAGCAGGTGCAAGAGCCGCTGTGGGGGGCCAGGTGGGAGGCATGGCTCACCCAGCGGCAGGGCCGCCTCCCCAGACCCTCGGTGACCAGCTCTACCCTGGCGGGGCGGGGAGGGAGGCACCCGACGAAGGTGGCTTGGGCCTCCCCTGCAGACGCATCTCAGGCCCTCAGCCGCCTCCACCTTCCCTCCGCTGGACTTAGGGCCTGGGGCCTGGCACCCCACACCGCTCCGTGGGCTCCCTGCCCTCCCCAGGCTCCTCCACCCGGTCGGCCTGTGTTGGGGTCCCCAGCCCCCCACCCCCAGGCACTTTCCCGAATCCCACCGCTGCTCTCCAACCCTGTCCACCACCATCCTCACAGGTGCTGGAGCCCAGGTCCGTCTCGGGCAGGCCCACCCTCATGCCTGACCAGGCCAGAGGCTACCAGGGTCTGTCCCTGAGGGCCTCGAGGGGTCTGCCGGCTTCAACCAGGGTATAGGCTTGGTCTCCTGGTCCCAGGGAGCCCAGGACAAGCTCAGGCTGGTGCTCTGGTCCCAGGCAGGCAGGAGCAGCCGTTTATTTTATTTTAAAAATTATTTTTTATTTTTAAGATTGTTATTTATTTCTTTTTGGCCGCAATGCACCGCCTGCGCGGATCTTAGCTCCCTGACCAGAGATCGAACCCGTGCCCCCTGCAGTGGAAGCATGGAGTCCTAACCACTGGACCTCCAGGGACGTCCCAGGAGGAGCCGTTTAGAAGAAAGCTCCAGTGGCCCCCAATTTAGAGTACTATTATTGTTGTTGTTGCTTTCTGTTTATCTCTTTTCCTCCACCAGGCTGGCACTTCCCAGCCCACCCAGCTAGGCCATCTTGGCCCACGGTGGGGTGGGGGGCCAGCCCCTCCCAGGAGTGGCTATTTTAGAACCAGAGTCTAGACCAGTCCTGGGCCCAGAGGCACGGGCAGCAGATGGCCTGGAGGTGCTGGGAATGCCACTCGCTTCCGGAGAGCGTGAGCTCTCTCCCCCGCCCAGGCAGGTCCCGGAATAGCCCCTCCTGCGCTCCGGCTGTCAGGCAGATGTCCCGGGTGGCGGCTGCACGTCGCCACCTGTCCCCGCCATGCTCACGCGACTGGCGGGCAGGCGGGTGGGACGCAGAGCCCGGCCATTCTCCTTGTAACGCGCCCCACCACTGGGGTCTGCCCCCTTCCCGACCTGTCCACCGCCGGCGCCCAGATGGACACGCGGCGGACCACGGGCCTCCGCCGTGTTTCCCAATGGGAGGCCAAGGGCTCGCCAGCCTCCACTGCGGATGGGTCTCCCCTCTCCCCTCTCAGACGGGACCTCCGGGCAGATGGGTGGGCAGACAGACCCAGGCGTGGGAGCCGCGAGCAGGGAGAGGAGGACAAGCCAGAAGCTAAGGTGTGGATGCAACACCCAAAAGGCGGGCATGCAGGACGGCACCTGCGCTGCGGAGAAACCGGGTGCCGGTGGTCTGTGAGGTCCTGGGACCCCAACACAGGCCGACTGCCCAGAGGACCCTGGGAGGGCAGGGAGCCCACAGAGCGTGGAGTGCCGAACCCCCGCCCACCCTGTGCGCCCAGCATCCACTCACCATCTGGAGGACCCCGAAGAAGGACATGAGGTAGCCGGCCTGGGCGGCCTCCAGCTGAAAGAAGTCCATGGAGATGAGGGAGAACATGACCATGAAGAGCCCTGGGCGAGGTGGGGGGTCAGGGGTGAGGGGTCAGGGCTGCGCAGTTGTGCCCACACCTGCTCCCCCCATCAGGTGACCATCACGGTGCCGGGGCTTGGCCGCGGTGACCGGCTCAGGGAAGACCAACGTGAACCCTCTCCGAGGTTGCCCCTGGCAGGTCCACCCCACACAGCTGCTGTGGGCCGTGAACAGGAAGGTGCCGGAAGCTGCCCCATGCACAGGGTGGCCACAGCCCAAGGCCGTCTGGGGGTGGAGGCTGGGAGATGGGGGACCCTGGGCTGATAATGTAGGAGGATTTGGCCCCAGAACTGACGTCGGTGACCTGGGTTCCCGTCACTGTGCCCCACTGAGCCATCCTGAGTCACAGATGGAGCTGGACGGGGGGCTTGCCCAGTTTGCCTGGACAGAGAACTTCCTGGGCTGAGGGACTAACCCTTTAGCGCCAGTGTGGGGGCACCTGAGCGCCTGTCAACCCTGCCTCGCTGACTTGTCCTCTGCACTGCTCCCCTGGTTGGAGGACCCCAGATGGGGGCTCTGAGCAGTCACTACTGGGCATGACTGTGGTCAGGGCTGCCCTCAGTTCCACCGAGAATGTGTGCGTCCACCTGCAGACGTACCGTCTTTCCCACCTCCCGGACTGTCCTGAGAGGCCCTGGAAGCCACAGGCCGGGGCAGCGAGACCTTCTGTAGAGCAGGGGTAACTGGGACCCGAGCAGGGCCCTGGGGGGCAGGAGGGAAGGACGGAGACCCTCACTTCTTCCTCCTTCTGGCCTGTGCAGCCACATCTGCATGAACCAGTGGGCTGTCACCCTCTCTGGGACAGATGTGACTGGACAGGGCCCAGTGGAGTCTCGGAGCGTGGGGCACAAGGCAGCGCGAAGGGGTGACGCGCGGGCTGCAGACCTCCGTCTCCGCGGCCCCGAATTCTCAGCCACACAGGGCTCTGGACGCTGGCCGGGCGGCCGGGACTCACCTGAGGGGAAGCCGCAGATGACCTTGACCAGAAACACCGGCAGGACGCCGGGCTGCAGCAGCAGGCAGGTGATGGCCTTCAGGTCAAACACGCTGGCCTTGGGTTTCCCTGAGGCACCCGGAGAGGCCACGGTAGCACCGGACAGCCCGCGCCCCAGGGCCCACTGGGTGCGGAGGAAGCACTCCGGCTGCCCGGCGCCCCACACCCACCGGGGATGTGAGCTCGTGCTCAGCGTGCCTCCCACCAGCACCCTCCCCCCCCCCCCCACCGTGAGCCCCGGGCAGCTCATCACACTCAGGACTGGGCCTCGGGCCCTGCTGACCCTGGGGACCTCTGAATTCAGGGGGCGGCCTGGCCTGGACCCGGGCTCCAAGTGATGGAGGCTCTCACTCCCCAAACCCGCATGACCAGGGCAGCTGCTGCCTGCCTGGCCCTGGATCTGGGCGACGGCATGACAAGGCTGGTGAGGCAGCCGTCGGCCAGGAGCGGCCGCTCTTGGTGGCTGCGAGCGGCCACCTTACCCTGATCCGGAGGACGCTTGGGTGCCACGTCATAGCCTCCCAGCTGGGTGCGGCGGTGCCCCCTGCTTGCCTCTCCCAGGTTCTCCTATGCCTCGGCCCTTTTCCTCTGTCTCTTTGCAGGCCAGGCCCCCACCCAGGCCCTCCCTCTTGACTCTTTCTGGGCTGTTCCATCACAGCCAGGGCTCAGGGGCCTCCTGTCCCAGGTGGGTCTCTCCAGAGCTCTCGGTCACCCGGCCAGGAGGCATGGGGTCCCTGTGCCAGGCCAAAGTGGCTGGGCTGGGACGCCCTGGAGGGGACCCCCCTCTCGAGCCCTGACCGCTCCTCGTGGGGCCTGGGAGGCACGTTGAGCCCACAAGCTCTAACCTGACTGTGCTCTGCCCCCCGCCTCGGCACCCCGCCCCGGGAGCTGTGCTCCTGAAGCCGGCACCCTCACGTCCCCCCATACAGCTCAGTGACCGACTGCTCTGGGCCTCAGGATCCTGGTTCACCATGCCCGCCCCACCCCAGGTCCCTCCTGGTCCTTTCCAGGCTCAGCTCCAGTGGGAGATGCCCAGCATCCTGGAGGGGCCCAAGGAAGGAAAGACGGCTTGAGTGGCCCCGAATGCCCCAGGCCCATTGTCTGGAGCACATCCCCTCTGCCCCCCGCAGATGAGAAGCCACCGGGGATGCTTTGGCACATCGTGGTCTTGGCAAAGCCTCCCTGAAGGGTGGGCCGGGCTGGGGGAGGCCTAGCCTGAGGTCCAGGGTGCTGGCTGGTGGGAGGGGAGGGCTCACACTTCACTCTGGCCAAGCATCCGGAAGTGGCATACCTGGTGGGGTGTAACCGGTGAGGTGTGTCTGGTAGGGTAGACCCAGCGGGATGTACCTGGTGGGGCCTACTTGTGTGTATCTGCTGGGGTGTGTCTGGTGTAGCTTACCTGGCAGGGCAGCCTGGGCACGGGCGCTGGCCCCTTTGGTGCTGGTGGGGATGCAGGTGAAGCTGAGGATGGCTCCCAGGAGGTTGACCACAAGAGCCACGATGACCGGACACTGAATCCTGTGAGCGACAGTTGTGGTCACACAGGGCTCAGGCCCCAGGGCACAGGTGTCGCCTGCGGCATCTCCCCCACCTGCCCCTTCAGGCACACTCAGGCTCTGACAGCTGAGGACAGCTCAAACCCCACCACTCATGTCCTCGCAGGCTTCGAACTGGAAGCCAGGCCACGGGACCCTCAGGGCACATCAATGAGGTGATGGATGAAGAAACAGAGGAAGCTCTTGCCTTCCCGACCCTCAGGCTGTGGATACAGCATATGCGTCCTGGCGGCCTCTGAGCATGGGTGGCAGTGGGAGCCAGAATGTGAGCCCCAGAAGGGCTGGGCAGGGGCCTGGGGCGGGTGGCGATTCTCCAGGGGACGTTTGGCTCCCAGGCTGCTGAGGGGTGAGAAAGGCCCCCGAAGGACCGGGCTGCTGTGTGGTGTGCACCCACTGCTCCCGGCTTGGACGGGGGTGTTAGAGGCCTGGGGGCTGTGTTCCGCGGAATTGGAACCAGCAGGGAGGATGCTCCCCAGACAGCCCTGGCAGCGCCAAGGGTCCTCCGCACCCTGTAGAGCAGGAGACTGAGGCTCCCGGGGGAAAGGGCCCCGTCCCCAGAACCCTCAGTCCTCCGGGCTCTGGTGGGACTGGAGGGGCCGCCTGGGGTGGAGGAGGGCAGCTGAGAAAGTGACCATTGCCCTCAGTGGCTCAGGTGAGGTAGGGTGCTGGCTCACGGTGAGCAAAATGCCAGGTGGCACTGGGGCCAGGGCGCCAAGAGGGGCTGGAGAGACGGGGGCTGACGTGCCCGGTGGGCAGGGGCTTGGGTTTGAATCTCAGCTCCACGCACCCACATGGAAGACTGTGGGACCCCCTGCAGCCCCATCTGCGTCCTGGGGATTGTCATGCCTCTTTCTCCTCCTGGGGGAGGACAGGCCTGCCCTTAGGGGGCCTCAGGAGCACCCCACCACCACTTCCTGGAGGGGGCGGGGCAGGCTGGGCCCATGGGGTAGGGGGGCGTTTGGCCCCCCGATAAACCTAGGACACAGCCCTCAGGGTGCCTTCCCGCCTGCCCACAGCGGCACCAAGGGTTGTGACTCAGGCACTCAGCTGTCACTTCTGAGGGAGCATTTCCCCTCCATGAGTCACTACATGGAAACTCAGCCCTCAACCTCTCTGGACCGCACGGGCAGACCTCTCGGCCTCCAGCTCCAGGCAGCCCGTGTCACCTGGGGACAAAGGCACTGGGGCCCAGCCCCTCTGATTGTCACCGTTTCCCCCTGAGGGCTGGAGGAAGACAAAGAGTGAAACAGAAGATTCATACTGAGCCGGGCTGCTTCGACCGCCAGGCCTGTGCACAGCCGAACACCCTGCCCCTCTGAAGCACGGAAAACTCCTATACATCCTGCAAAGGCCCTCTCTGTGAGGCCCTGCCCCTCTTCCCCAGTGGGCGCCCTGTCCTCTGAGAAGGGCTTGCTCTACTCCAGGGCCAGTATCCACCCCCGAGGGCAGGTGGGCCTGGGTGGGACCCTGTGCGGAGACCCCAGTGGGCATCAGAGCGTGGACTAAATGGACGACAAAAGTCCTGCCCCAGACCTTGTCAGTGTCCTGGGAGACGCCCTCCGCACTTTCACGTGAGGCAGCCATAAGCTGCCTGTGACCTTCCTCCGAGTTCAAGGAGAGGACTCCCCCGCCCCCACTCCACCACAGGTGCACACACGCGCACACACCTGCACACATACACATGCATGGCTCCTGCGGGAACCCCAGGCAGGGAAGCCAGTGGGGACTCTAGCACCAGAGAATGGGCCTCGGCAGCCCCTTGTTTCTGGGGCTGGGACCTGCCCGGGCTCACACAGTTGGTCAGTGCTGCAGCCGGCACTGTCCAGTCTGCATGTGCCACCGACCTCTCCCCTCCCAGACGGGCCCATCTCTGGCCCCCAAGCCGATACCCACTGCCCAGGATGCTGGACATTTGGGCTTTCTGGCGGCAGGGGTTCCGGACAAGTGGGCGAGTCCATTGGCTGCCAGGTGGGAAGGGTCAGAGGGCACTGGACCCCAGAGTGAGGCCTCTGCTCAGACCCAGGGGAGGCATGAGGCCGGGTACGGGCCCCACAGGCCACCGTCAGAGAGAGGGGCCCTTTCTTCAGGACTGTGGCCTCACAGGCCCGCACGTCACTGCTCCGGGCCTGCCTGGGCAGGGACAAAACCAGCTTTCTTTGCCAGATGCCCCGGAAGTGCGTGAGAGCAGAGGCGGACACTTAGATGGCTATTTTGGGAGGCTGGTGACAAGTGAGGGGTGGTGGCAGGGAGCCAGGCCCCTTCTCCAGAGACCTCTCCTGTCCCTGTGTGGCGGCCAGTGAACCGAAGGGGACACGGGGACCCTCGGGGGCCCCGGGAGGGTGTCGGGGCCCACAGCTGCCCCAGGGGAGGCTTGGGTGTCCTTCCCCACCCAGAGTGCTCTCCGACTCCCCCAGACAAAATGGCAGAAAGGAAAGTGGACAGACGGCAGCAAAGCGTGGCAGCCCCGGGTCCCACACGGGGGCCTTCTCGGTGGGGACGCCCTCCAGCCTCGTGCCCCTACCCACTGCTGCTCTGTCGTCCGAGACACAGCTCGGGAGCCCCTCCCCGGGGGCCTCCAGTCAGCCCACCCCCAGAGTCTGCCTCTGGCCCTGGGGACCTCTGGGACGCCAATCGCGCAGGATGGGGCTCTGGGCCACCTGTCCACTGGCTCACTGGACTGTTTTTACAAACTGGGCACTGACCATGAGGCAGGCACTGTTAGCGTGTCTTTGTCTACCCACCCCCTTTTATTTTTGGTTGAATGCATGGACGGGAGACTGGACGGATGGACCCATGGACACCCTGAAAGGGCCCCGGGCCAGACTCAGGGCACCCGAATTCTCTGTCCCTTCTCTGTAGCTACCCTGCTGGGTGACCTCCTTTCCTCAGATGCAAATGAGGGCTAGACTCACAGGGGTCACCCTCCAGGGACCCCCTGTCCCACGCCAAGGCTGTCCTGGAGGCAGCCCACCCCGAGTCCAGCCGATGGGAGGCATGTGGAACTGACCACGGCTGCCACCGGCGCTGGTCAAATGGCAGCGGACACAGACGCCACTTTTATCCTTATCTCGAGGGCCCGGAAGTTGCCGACGTGACGTTATCAGGAGGGTGGCAGGCCTGGCCATCTGCCCACCCGGTGCGGACTCTGAGCCGGACGCCGTCCATCTCCTGCCCGGCTTGGAGGGGACAACTCCTCCTGCAGCTGGAGCTGCCCTGTCTCCCCGCGTGCTCCGGGGCTCCCAGAGGGGATGGCACTCGGCCAAGGTCCCCAGGCCTGGCCGCAGGTGGGGCTCAGGGCCTCCTGGGCTGCGTACCCCTGTCCTGTCCAAACTGAAGGGCAGGCTGGGGTCAGCTGGCTTCATGGGATGTCTGGCCGTGCGGGGATCCTGAGAGGCACCGGGCATCCAGCCTGAGCTTGCGGGGGAGAAGTCCCCCTGCCTCTCCTGATCCACAGTCCCTGGCCCTGTGGCTAGAAGGGTGTCTGAAAATGGACGTCTTGTGGGTCCACCCCATCTTGTGGGACGTCAGCCCCCCTCTGGTTTCCGAGTCCCAGAAAAAGGCCCTAACGCTGTGTCCGGCCTAACCCTCTGCAGCCCTCTGTGTCCCCTGAGCATCTGCCCACACAGGCCTCCAGGCAAGCCCCAACCTCCTTCCTGCCCCGGGGCCTTTGCATGGGCTTCCCCTCTGCCCGGAACACCGTCCAGCTGACAGGTCTAGGCTGAGGTTCCCAGCCCCACTGCTCTCAGCCATTTGTGCCCTGTCCATGGACCTCCTAGTGCCTGAAACACCCGGGTTCTGTCTGCAGGGGCGGCGCGAGCCCCGGGGTGGGGGGAGACCTCCACGCCCTCGGGTGGAGGGTCACCCAGGAGGCCCCGCGCACCCTCGGTGAGCCATCTCCAGCACCAAGTGGGGTAGGCAGCCTGGGTGACCCGTGAGTCACCCCTGTCCCAAAGCCACTCAGGGCAGCCCTAGATGTCTACTCATTAACTCCAGGGACACTGCCGTGTCACTGGGGTGGAAACCTTCCGTCAGCAGGATAAGGGTTTCCCATTCCCTCGCCCGGACCAAGGGCCGAGATACGGTTCTCGGGTCGACTGGCTCCCCCCAGGCCTCCAGATAAGCAGTGGGGTCACACCAGCCGAGTCACCAGGGCCTGCTGGGTGCGGCGCAGGGCTGCAGTCAGAGCGGGGCCACAAGCCGGCCAGTGAGTGCCCAGGAGGGCCAGCCGGTGACACTGAGGCCCCGGTTTGCCTGACCTCAAGGGTCTGTGGCTGGACCTAAAGGAGCGGCCACCCTGGTGGGCCACCTCCGGGGGACAGAGCCTTTGGGGGCTGGACTGCGGGCCCAGCTGTACCTGTGGCCTGTGTGCAGCACCTCAGCGCTCAGAGGAGCAGGGGGTCCTGCAAAGACCCCCCCACACACACTAAGTCCAGCCATCAGGCCTGGGCTCTGCCTGACCCCACCATCAGCGGCGTCTGACAGGTGGCCCCCCACTTCTCAAATCCCTGAGCACCCCCGACCCGGGACCCAACTCTGGTGGGCTTAGCAGGTTGGTGCCGCCCACCCCAGAGGCAAACGGCCCACTTGGGGGAGGGGATGATAGAGGCCTCCGCAGGCTGTGAGGTGCCAGGCTCGGGGACATGAGTCACAGAGCTGCCCCCTCACCTGCTAAATGACTCAGGACCCAGGTCTGGGTCCTCCATGGGAGCTAGGCCTCCCAGCCCTGAGCTCCAGACTGGGCCCAAACCAGTTATACCACTACCCAGCCCACGGCAGTGGCTGCCAAGGCCACTTCCTCCTTCCACCTGCTTCCCAGCAGGGGGTGGGGCACGGCTGGGACTTTAGGGGCCTTTAGGGGGCCGGGGTGGAGATGGGCAGGGAGGAACAGCCAGGGAGACCTCACACCATGCCTCAGTTTTGATTGAAGAAGGCTGGGGTGGGAATGTGGCCTTTACATCTTGCCTGGGCCTTGCCAAGAGGCAGAGCAGGCTGTGGGCCAGCAGAGAGGCTGGACAAGGGAGATGGGGCATCTGCCCTTGCCTTGGGGCATCAGGGTCCCGGAGCCCACCTTCCCTGGGCCTTGGATGGAGACTGGGGGCTCCATGGGGGAGTCTTACCCTCTCCGGGGTCTCGGTCTCCCCACCTGTCAAAGGAAGTGTATACAGCACCTTAGATCTTGGGATGAAAGAAGGGAAGCTAGTGGGATGCTCAGGAAGGTGAGGGCAGGGGTGGGGGTGAATTTGGAGGCTACTGGGAGGGAGAGGGAAGTGAGAGTGCCTTCTGGGTCAGCAGCTGGGCTGGAGCAGAGGGCAGGAGGGAACGTGGGGTGGGGCTGGCCAGAGGAGGCCTCTGTGTGTGGTGGTGGGGGGAGCGGGAGGGGCGCTGGCAAGGTGAGGAAGGTTGCCCACGGCCCACAGTAGCAGGTGGCTGGGCTGGGAGGTGAACTCCGAGTCTGGGCGCTGAGAGCCCCGTTGTGAGGGGCAGCTAGCGGGGCTCCTCCCTGCGTCGTCTCTCCCTTCCCAGCACCCTCCTCACGCCCCTGGTGCCCCTCCTTACTCTGCAGCCGCTGACCCTCTTTCTTTCCTCCCGGGGGACAGAGGTCCTCTTTCTCCTGACCCTGGTCCATCTACCAAATCAGGCTCCGCCCTCATCGCACATGGAGAGAGGCAGCCCTGGTGCAGGCGGAATCCGTCACGGGCGCAGGGTTCCATCCTTGACCCACACGCCTGGATCGCCCTCCCTTCTGGTCCTCCTGGTACCTTTTCCTGATCCCCGGCTTCTAACATGAAGTGCCGGGCACCAGCCTCCATCTTAAGCAGTTCCCAGGGCTAAGAAGCCACCCACTCGAGGACACAGCCCCACCGTCCTCCAACTCAGACTCCCCCACCCAGCCACCCACTCTGGGGTTCCTTCAAGTGTGTGCTGAGCACCAGACTCATCCTGACGGAGACCCAACTCCTGCTGGCACCCTGGCAGCTCAGACCTCAGCGAGGCCCTCGACTCCCCCAGGGCCAGCCCCAGAGTCTGGGCACGGCCTTGAGTTCACACTTACACCCCAGCCATCAGCAAAACCAAGCCAGAACCTGCCCCTGCCCTCTCCCCAGCACGGCCATCCCTTGTCCACCTGCCGTCCTCTCCCACCTGGACTGATTCAGTAGCCACCTCTCTGGTCTCCCTGAGGTGGCCCTAGCCTCCACATTCTCGACACAGCAGCCAGGTCATCCCCTGCCCCTGCTCATGCCTCCCAGGGCTCCATGGCCTGACCCACTGCCCACCCCTTCTCCTCCACTCCAGCCACACGGGTCTTCTCGCTTCCCCAACCTCAGGGCCTTTGCACTTGCTATCTCTTTGCCTCCCCAGATGTCCGCCAGCCTGACGTTATAGGAATACACATCATGTTCATTTCATCTGAGGACTCGCCTGTCCTGTTCACCACTGTATCCCAGAACCTGGAATCCCAGGGGCACTTAATAGGTGTTCAATAAACATCGATGGGGAAATGAATGAAGCAGTCCTGCCCTCTGCACCCCACCCTCCTGCTCACAGCACTTAGCGGAGCCGGCCACCCCCAACCCAGCTCTGAGGAAATGATGGGGCGGGGGTGGGGGGCGGAGGCCTTGAACAGACCTCCCTCGAGAGAGGGAGCTGCCTTGACAAGGCCACTGTGCCCTCCTGTCCCCCAATCCCTGGGGCTCAGCCATCATCGACTCTCAAGTCTGGGGCTGGTCTGGGGGCACTCAGGGAACCTGGGGAAACTCAGGCCCCCAGGGGCCCCGGCATATGGTCGTTCAAGATGGCAGGGCCAGGTGCTGGCCTCATGCTGAGCGCGTGCATGTGTGGTTCAGACACCAGGAAGGCCCCTCGGCTGAATGGAGGCCCAGGGCAGCTCATCCAGGCCCAGGCAGGGTGGGCGGGTCACCAGCTGGCACAGGGCCTCCACCCACAGCTGGGCCGGGCACCTGGATCCCCAGAGCAAAACCAAGGTCTTGGGCCTGAATGAAGGTAAGGTGCAAAGTCCATTCCTATGTAGGAAGCTAGCTTTGAGTGGGTGTTGGAGCGCCTGGGGGAGGAACGGGGGTGGGGCAGCATAGGGGGCAGCAGCAGAAGCTTTCTCCCTGGCCAGGCAAGGCCTCTCCAGGGCCAGGTGTCCTAAGTCCAAGGGTATGCACGCCTAGGGCCACTGGAACAGACGGCTCTGTGCAGTCCCACTGCAGGGTCTGTCCCTGGAATGGGGTCCACTCTGCAGACCACATGTGAGAGCTGCCGCCCACAGGCTCTCAGGACGCTGGGCAGGAGTTGAGTTTAGCCCCCGGACCCCTGGGTGCGCAAAACTCGGGGGGGGGGCAGTGAGGGCAATAGAGACCTTTAGTTCACACACGCTAGCTTTTTACCCCCCGCAAGCCACCCTCGCTCCTTCCGGAGGCAAGGGGTCTGGCTGCCCACAGCATCCCCATCGCAGGGAGGTGAAGGCACCATCACCCCGCCCCCAAGGCCTGCCGTCTGGTTCCTTTAGGTTCAGTGTGGGACCTCCCAGGAATGAGCAGCCCGAGCGCACGGACCTGGTGCCCCTGCAGCATGCGGCGACGGCCCCGCCCACGTCTTCCTGCCCCGTCCATGTCTTCCTGCCCCGCCCACGTCTTCCGGCCGCAACCCCACTGCTGGCCACGCCCGTCTGCCGGCCGCGCTGCCCCCTGCTGGCCACGCTCACGTCTGCCGACCGCACTGCCCCCTGCTGGCCACTCCCTCATTTGCTGGCTGCACTGCCCCCTGCGGGCCGCGTCCCCGCGGGCCCTGCCCACCACTCCTAGCTAAGCCCTCGGACCCCGCCCACCGCAAGGCCACGCCCCGGATGGCCACCCCCAGCTGTAGGTTCCTGCAGGTCACCCTCCCATGTACCCCACCCGCTCAGCGTGCACATGGGGAAACCAAGGCCCGGAGAAGTGGCGGGGCTGGGCTGAGGGCTGGAGCGCGGCGCAGAACCGACCCAGCCTTGGCCGTCCTGACCCGTACCCACACCCCGCCTCGTCGGCCCGCCCCGCCCCCCCACGACCGGGTCCCCGCCCCGGACACTCACCCGCACGTGCTGCTCAGGGTCCCGCCGAGCAGGGAGCCGAAGATGACGCCAACGCCGAAGCACAGACCCAACCGGCCCAGGGCCGCGGGCCGCTCCTCAGGCGCAGACAGGTCCGTGATGGCCATCTGGGCGGCTACGGGGTGGGACGGGGGTGCTGACAAGCGCGGCCCCCTCGCCGACCGTCTTGTGGCCTACGGACCCAGGCCACGCCTCGCCATTCCCGCACCCCAGACCCAAGTCACAGGCCACGCCCTCACACCACTCCACTCCTCTGACCTGCCCCCCCCCCCAGCCCCCCCCCCACATCACCCGCGGGACCCCGACGTGTCCCCAGGCCGCGTGCTCCCCACCCTGGTCGCGGCACAGGCCACACCCCATTATTCCTCACCTCGGACCTGCCCCCTTCCGCGGGCTACGCCCCCGCATCACCCCTCCATCCCGGTCCTGTGCTCCAGACTAGACCGGCACCCTGGGAGTGGTCTCCGCCCCGACCCCTGGCTCAGGCCACGCCCACACCAAGCTCCCCCGCCTCCCTCCGGTCCCACCCTTGGCCCTGGCTATTCCGGCCCGTTCCCGCCCCCCACTCATAGTCCTCCAGCAAGCAGGCCGGAAGGCGCCCTACCTGGCCCTACCTGGCAGCGTGTGCATGAGGGCGCCGGGCAGGCGCGAGGCAAAGAGTAAGGGCACGCCGGGCAGGGCCGGGCTGCAGGCGGCAGCCAGGAGCAGGTAGAGCGCTGAGGACGCCAGGAAGGAGAGCGTGAACGCTGCCCGCGCCCCGCGCTGGTCTGCGAACCTGGGGGCCCCACACCTGTGACCCTCACAGGTGTGAGGCAGGCTTCCCGCTCCTCGGCCCCACAACAACCCCTTGGGACTGCCGGGGAACCGGGCCGCAGTGCCCCCACGGCGCTGATCAGGGAGGCCCGGTGCTGCAAGGGTGGGCAGGGGCGCCCAGGGCCCTGCTGGGCTGCTGGGCTGCCTCCTCTCAGGGCCTGTTTCTCCATCCTTCCAGCGGGACAGTTTTCAGTGACCTCGGGGGGGGGTCTGACCCACACGGTCATTCCCACGCCTATGTGAATAACTTGTGGGATGCAAATGTACCAAGGGCATGTGCTTATTTTACAGAAAGTGCTTCCCAGGCTCAAGCCTGGGAAACCGCACCCCCCCCCCACCCCGGGGCCTCTGTTCTGTCCGATGTTACCGGGTCTGGAGACCCTTCTTTTCTGTGGAGTAACTCTAGAAATCTGACTCCTGCCACGTTGATCTGTCCATGGCAGGCTTTGCGAGAGGATGTCTGCTGTCACGTCCCTGAGCCCAGTGCCCCCGCTGAGGCTAGCAGGAGTCTGGGGGGTTCCAGTCCCCAGAATATTCTTTTCCAGAAAAGTTGCTGGTGGGACCCCCCGGCTCAGTGGGGCGGGGCATTTATAGCCATGAGGGTCTCACCAATTAAATCCTCTCTCTGGGTCTGGCCACAAACCAGGATTCGTGGAAGTTAGGGGTGGAGATACCCTGGGAGCAGGGGCTTAACCCAGTCTTAAAGGGACTAAAGCCGCTCTGTGCTTCGGGCTGGCCGTCCGTGAAGCAGCGGCTGCCATCTCTCTAGTGGGGCCCAGTGTGAGGTTTGGGAACCTGGCATAACCCAGGCCATGACCTCCAAAGGGCGGGCCTGGATCATCATGGGGTGAGGGCCCCCAAACTTCCCTGCCCCATGGTACCTGCCAAACACGGGCCCGCCCAACAGCTGAAGCACGCCAAAGATGGTCTGCTGGTAGCCGAAGGCAACAGAGTCCAGGCCCAGCCTCCGGGACAGGTACTGAAACATAGGCGGGGTCCATGGGGAGGGCCTGGAGGGACCCCAGCATCTGTAGTCTGGGGTCCTCCATGGGCAGGGCGTAGGAGGGGTAGCCCTGAGCAGGGTGGGAGGGGATTGAGGGCCTGGCTCTGACCACTCCGCAGTGCACCTGGCACTCAGCGGCCCTGGGGTAACCGGCTGCTTATCTTGTAGCGGGGAGCCCAACAGGGGCTTTGGGTCCAGACTCCAGGGACTCGGTACTCAGTGCAGGCAGTTGCGGGCCCCTCCTTCCCCTCTTTGGGGTTCACCTCAGATGGGCGAGGGCAAATCCCATTCTACTCTGGCTCTGCACGTGGTGTCTAAAAGCACCTGGAGCTCAGCATGTCCAGAACTGACTCCCGGTCTCCCTCCAAGACCAGCTCCTCTGCTCCACCGTTGATGCTTCCACCCTTCCAAGGGCTCAGGTCCAAATCCGCAGTGTCATCCCTGAGCCCCCCGTCTTTTGCACACCTGTATCCCATCCATCAGCAACTCCTGGGCTCAGCTCCTTCTCCCCTCTCCAGCACTTGTCCCACTACTGCCCCACGGCCTTTGCACTGGCTAGCTCGCTCCCGTGTCTCTTTTAAGGCTTCGCTCAGGGCCGCCTTCTCAGGGAGGCCTTGCTGACCCCGAACCTGCCACGCTCCTCGGCACCCCCAGCGCCCTTCCTGCAGCACAGCCTAACTATGCCGGTGGGCGTCACCAACACCCAGGACCGCCAGCGGCAAGGGCGCACTTTGCACTCTGCGGTATTCTGAGTTCTGAGACCAGGTGCTCAGAGTACCTGCGAGCATTTGTTGAACAAACACATGCCTCTCTTGGGAGAGCCAGTGGGAGGAGAGGTGGCACCAGCAGCTGCTCTGTGCCCCGCGTGCTAAGGATTTCAACTGCTCTCTCATTGCCCCAGCACCAACTCTCCAAGGGAGAGATGGTCGTCACCTATGTTATGACGAGGGCAGCAAGGTACCTGGCTGCCAAGGAGAGGAGAAAGGGCTCAGACCAAGCCATTCGGTGGAAGGGAGCTGGGCTTGGGAAGCGGGGGAGTTGGGCTCACTGTCTGGCCAGGGAGCCCTGCCAAGGCCGGAATTGTGACAAAGGCAGTACCCCCTCCCACCCAGGTCCCCGGGCCCAGGCTGCTCATCAGAGTCTCCTGGTGAGCGGCCAGCGGCTAGCGCCGTGGTCCCACCCGGA
>NW_021703784.1:105395724-105413898 GCF_005190385.1 Monodon monoceros
CGGACCAGACAGATAAGGATCTCTGGGGCTCTGGGTCTTCCAAAGTCCCCTGGGTGCTCTCGCCCCAGGAGGGTGAGACCCCACAGGGCGGTGTTGAATGAATAAACAAGAGTGCACGGAGGAGGAGGGTGGGTGTCCGGGCCCAGCAAGCCACAGCGGCCACTTAAACCAAGGGGCAGCTATGGCCAGGCAGAGCTCCGGATCCAGGGAGGCGGCATAGAATGAGCTGGATCAGTCCTGCCCTCACATCCTGGCTGGAGAGACAGAAATAATCTCATGCCATGAAGTACAATGTGGGGTGTGGGCAAGCTGCATGCAGACGGACCAGCCAGGACGGGAGGGCAAGTGACCCCGGGTACCTGGCAGGTGTTGGAGGGAGGGCCCCACCCCGGAGGAGACCTGAGCAGAGGCCTGAGTGGGACTAGAAAGTGAGCTGAGCAGGTGTCGGGGTGGCGGATCGTAGGGCAAATGCCCCCAGGCGGGGCGGGAGGTACGGCGCTAGGGCAGCCGTGGGGAGGGGGCTGTCATGGGGACAGCTGGTGGTGCAGCCAGAGCGCAGGACGTGCTGAAGAGGGGCGTCCAGAGGCGTAGTTCCCAGGTGCCTTAACTTAGCTCCAGCATGGCAAGGGGTCCCCAGCGCGAGGAGCCTGGGCAGCATGAGGCCCGACCCCCGGCCGTCACCAGGGCGGAGATGGAAGGTGAGAGGGGCGGCGAGGGCATGCCGGTGGCCAGGCTGCCTGTGGAGGGGTACTCACTGGCATGACTGAGAACTGCATGAAGAGGCAGGCGAGCTCCAGGGCTGCCAGCACGTACACGAGCAGCATGACCCGGGACAGGTCCAGAGTGCCAGTCCTGCTGGGGGACTGGCCCTGGCCCCTGGAGGCCCTGACTTCCTGCATCCTGGGCAGGCGTTGCTGGGAGACCCCGTAGGGATCTGAACAGGAGGCTGGAGGAGCGGGCAGGGGCAAAAGTCCTGCTGTGCTGGGCAAAGGTGCTGAGTCATGGGGCAGGGGGCAGGCGGCCCTGAGAGGGCCCGTGGGAGAGGACGGGGATGCCGGACGGGGCATCTCCAGCCCCTGGCCGTGCGACCTAGGGCCCATCTGGCTCTTGGAGAAGACCACGAGTGGCTCTCCCCCTCCACGACAGACAACTCTGGGTCTCGGGCACACAGCCACCATGGAACCGGAGACAGGGACCCTCGCCTCCAGCATGGGCTGGTCTCAGTGCCCCATTTTTAGAGGGAAACAGGCGCAGAGTGGTTGTCGACTGCGGCTCAGGTAGGTGACTCCTGTGGTTTAGGGGCTGGCTGGGTCTCTGTGGTGGGGGTCTGGGGGATCTTCAGGCCCACAGTGCACCCTCCCGCCGTCAGTACGGAGTGGCTTTCAGAGTGTGGCCTACTTTGCCCAGCTCCTCCAGCCAGAACCAGAGGGGCTTCTGGAGTGGCCTGGGGGTGGGGGTGGGCGACGGCTCAGCCTTGCAGGCCCCCAGGCAGGGCAGCTCCGCCTCACCTCCGGCAGCAGGGCCCTGTCTGCTCCCCCCACCCACATCGGCTGGCGCCAGATTCCGCGGTTCCACGGAGGCCTCCACAACCTCTGGCTGTACGGTTGGCCTTCAGAACCTGGGCCAGGGGTGGGGATGCGGTGACACCAAGGAGGGGACCCGGGGTGCGGGGAGCTTGGCGGGGAGCGGGCCAGAGGCTGAGAGCAGCGGGTCAGGGGCACCTGGCTGGCAGGGGCTCGACACCGCGCGGGGTGTGGGTCAGGGGCCGCCCTGCTGGAGCGAGCTCGGGTACCTGCCTTCGCAGGGGTCAGCTTGGGCACCGTCCTGGTGAGGCGAGCCCTCCTGGGTGAGCTCCGGCCTGGCCCTTCCGGGGCAGGGCTCGGGCACCCGCCCTCTCGGGGGGACCTGGGACACCCACCCTCCAGGGATGAACTCCCTCCTTCCCGGAGGCTGACCCCCGCCCCCTCCCGGCCTCCGCACTCTCATTGGCCAAACCTGACACGCCCCCCGAGGGCCCCGCCCTACTCCGCGGCCCCGGACCCTACGCCGCCTGCTACCTCCCCGGCCCGGCTCTGCCGGGACCGGCTCCCTCCAGCTTTTCTCCCAGGTCCTCGGGGGAGGCGGGAACTCAGATCTCTCGAGCAGTACTGGTGTCCGGCCCGGGCTTGGGGTGGGCAGGGTGGGGAGGGGGAGGGGCGGAGGGACTCGAGACGGGCTGGGAGGAAGGATGGGAGGGGGAGGGGTGGAGGTAAGGGGAGGGGGGGGGGCAATGCTTGGCTTGCCCCCCCGGCTTGCCCCCAGCCTAGGGTCTGCAAAGAGACCCAGAGGAGGGGCAGGGAGAGAAGAGCGTTTCTGGGAACCGCTCCTGGGCCCCTCACTCCCCTCCCCCCCCAGAGCAGCAGGCTGCTGGGAGTTCCTGAGACGCCGGTTTTCCTCATTTCACTCTGCGGTGACCTCACCGGCTTGGTCAAGGCCATCGGAGCCCCACGATATGCAGGTTCACATGGCTTCACGCTGTCCCTCCGCGGGACCGGGCGGGGCCCCCTTGCAGCCACCCAGAGCCCCTGCCGGAGCCCCCCGGGGAGCACACAGACTCCCCCTTGGGTCCAGGCATGATTTCGCAGATAAGTAACCAGATGCCCGTGCAGTACTCTGCTACTCCACCATCTGCCCTGCAGCCCAGAGCCAGGCCAAGTGTCAAAACCAACATCCCCTCTGCCGTGTGCTTACCACAGCTCACCAGTTTTCTAACTTCAGGGTCGAGAAGCCTGAGACAGCAGGGGCAGGCAGCCTCGGAGCCGCCCCTGCAGGGCCCGGGAGGGCAGGCCAAAGTCCAGCAGTTAAGCCTGGAGTCCGGGAGCCCCAGGCCTGCTGTGGGGCCTTTCAGGGAGGGGCTAGGGGGTCCTAAGTCTGCAGGGGGAGTGGGCCTGAGGTGGAGGAAGACTTCAGTCCAGATGCACGGGGTGGGCAGGAAGGGGCTGGTTACTCACCTCTCCCTGCGTCACGCGGGCCTACGGGTGGCATGGAACTGGTTGGAGCAGAAGCAATGGGATCCAGCCTAAGTATTTGTCATGACAGGCTCTGTGGGCAGGGAGCTTCCTGGTCCCAGGGAGTGTGGGAAAAGTGCTCTCCTAGCCCTGCAACTGCACTCCCCCTGGACCCACTCCCAGCCCCGGGGCACTCACAGCCTCTCAGAGAAACTTGCTGAAGTTCTTCTGGGTGAGGCTTATCTGAGCAGGGCTGGGGAGGAGGGCTTCTCAGAGGAGGTGACACCTCTGCAGAGTCCTAAGGATGAGCTGGCAGGATCCAGGGGGCTGGAGTCCCCCCTACCACCACCACACACCCACTGCCTGGCGATGGGCTGCGACACAGGCGTGCACAGGCGTGTGTGTGTGCACGTGGGTCTGTGCGTGTGGGAGAGGGCAGACAGTACCCAATACGTGGGACGCATAAGGAAATGATACACGGATTGCAAGCACGTAGGCTGGCTCTGTGTGCCGTGGAGCCGTGGCAGGGTCCTAAGCTCTTCTGTTCTAGAAGGAAACTCTAGCTGATCAGGGACCAAAGGGGGTGGGCCAGTGTAGAGACACTTCTGCAGTCCTGAGAGGGGGGACGTGGACTTGGATAGGAGGTGGCAGCGGAGCGGGAGAGTCTGCAAAGCCGGGAAAGGAGCAGCTGACGGAGTGTCTGGGCGGTGTCCGTCAGCCGGGAAGGAACCAGGGTGTGAGTGTGGGATCTTGAGGGGAGAACCTGCTGGGGCTCAGTGCTCGAGGGGGTGGAGACGTGGGTCACACACAGGTACAGGAGCGTGGGGTCTGAGCTGGGGGTACCACAGGGCGTCTTCTGCATCGAGGTAGTATTTAGGGCCCTGACTCAGGACGAGATGAACGCAGGAGGGGTTGATGCGGGTCCAGGGAACAGTGCCTGTTACCCTTACTATTCCCCGAGGGGCCCACCTCAACGTCACCTCTTCAGGGACGCCAAGGAGGTTTTGGCTGGGGCAGGACCAGGGCTGGGGGCAGGTCTCCGCCAGAGCTTACCTTCCCAGCCCAGGTGAGGCACAGTTTCAGGCCTTGGCCAGCAGGAGGGTGTCCAGACCCCACAGCAGCACCTGTGCCCCTCACAGCATCCCCAGGAGCTCAGACTCAGCTTGGTAGCTGTCCTTGAAGTCGCATCCTTACAAGGGGCACCCCAGCCCACCACAGGCACCGGGGGCCTGGCCTCAGTTTGTGAGCACCACCTTGGAGGCAGTTGGGTTAAGGGTCTGGGAGGGCGGGTGCAAAGTCCCTCTGCAGATGCCACAGGAGGGGTTGGGCTGGCAGGTGCCGAGAAACCTTCCAGAACTGGAGTCTGTGACTAGGCTCCTGGGGTTGGAGTCTGGGCAGGGGCTTCTCGGAGGAGGGGGCAGGGGCTGGGCCTTGTGTTGGTTCCGACTCACCCCGTGGGTGGGTTCATGGGATGGAGGCCTTCAGGACATGGCCTGGCCACATCCCCAGAGGAGGCTCTGCCAGCCAAAGGGGGCTTCTCTGCTGGCCTCTAGTGATGCAGGGACCCCTGGCCCCAGCGTCCAGGCAGAGGGAGGGCAGCACAGGCCTGGGGTCCCGCCTCTCACCCAGTAGCTCCGCCCTGCACCTGGCCCAGTGCTGGGATGCAGGGTCCCACGTGGTGAGGTGTGGGTCACTCAGTCCAGGGGCTCATGCCAGCCGATGGCCACAGCTGAGAGAGAAAGAGTCTTGACGGGGAAGCACGGCCGAGAAGTTTGCTGGAGGTGGCCTCAGGGATAGAGGCCTGTGGACCGGAGACCCCGGGGCCCCCAGGTGATGGCTGGGGTACACTGTGGGATGGCTGTGTCCCCTTTCTACCACGACCAGAGGAGAGGAGGACCAGGGGACCTTGCTCTTGGGACCCTCAAAGAGGTGCCAAAGGCCCCGGCTTGCCTGGGACATGGGGCTTTCCATGTGAAAACAGGAACTGTCCTGGAGAAGCCCGGCCAGCTGGTCACCCTCCCTCTCGGGTCCCTGGAGGCCAGACAGACTCACGCTGGGCCTTGACCTACAGGAAGGAAGGAAAGACGCTGGGGTGGGCGACAGCCCGGGCAGCGGAGCAGGGGTGGGCACTGCAAGGTCACAGGCCCCATCTCCAGGGCCCTGGAGGAACACCTTACCCCAAGTTCCATACTTGGGCAGGAACTACAGTTTCAACGGAGAGGTGTCCATCCAGGAAGGCGTGGAGCGGGGAAGTGGCTAGCAGCTGGTGGTCTGGCCTGGCTAGGGCCTGGGTGGGGGGGTGGTGAGAGGGCAGAAGGGCAGCCTGGAATCAGGAAAAGACGAGCCTTCCAACTTCATGGGAAAGCAGGGCTCAGAGACAGTAGCCATACACCTGTTCACCAGGCTGGGAGGGCGGAAACCGTGGCAGGACACGTGGCATGGATGCACTCCTCTCCATGTGCTCCTGGTGCCTCAGTCCCCGAAATAGGCACATGCCCGAGGGACCCGGAGGGGCCCCACATTTCCCCGAGCACCACCTCCTCCGGTCCTGGTCCCTCATCCCCCACTAGAAGGGACCGCCCCATGTTCTGACCATCCATCCCACACACGGCGCCTTCTGGAACCTCTACCTATCAGGAAGAAGCAGGAAGGACTTCCAGGACCCCAGAAGAGAAGTCACAAACCCAGGCACCCCTTCTTACCCCGGAGAACCCCCCTGGCCGGCACCAGTGCCTCCCCCTGCCTGGATGGCAGTTTCAGAGAGCCTGGCTCTTTGGTCTCTGTTGGGAGCAGCCACGCTGACACCTCAAGAGGTGACAAGCAGCAGCTTCCCTTCTGGGCACCCTGGGACCTGGTGGGGGAGTTTCTGGGGCCCCTGCTGCCTCCCACCCCTGGCCCTCTGGTCCGATGCCCAGCTCGGGGGGCGGCCAGGTCTCACACGCATTTTGCAAACTGGAGAAGCATGAGGGATAGCCCCGGCCGCTCGCCCTATCCCTTCCACTGGGACTCAGCCCTGCTGGATGGACAGGTGAACACAGATGAGGGCACAAGTCAGACACCCCTGGTCCAGGCCCTCATTTGACAGTCGAGGAGGAGGGGCTGCCCAAGGTCACACCGCCAACAGTGACCGAGCCGGGACCAGACTGGCTCTGCAGGCAGCCCTCCTGGGCCAGCATCTCCACAGCTTACCCGGCTTTGACAAGCATCTCATCCTCTCAAGCCTCAGTTTCCCCATCTGCAAAATGGGACAATGCTAATTCCTCCCTCGTAGGATACATGTGAGGATTAAATGAGGCAATCTGCACATAAATTGCGTGGCCGGGGCGGCTGCCTGGCCACAGAGCGGGTGTGTTGCCAGCAACAGCAGGGTACCAACCGGGGATGCTGCTGAGCATCGGGCATGTGTGCAGCCGGGTGAAACAGCCTGTGTTCCATGAAGACAGACCCACCAGTCGCTGTGATGTGTGTCCCACAGACCCCCTGGGTCGGGTGGTAGCACTGTCCAAGCTGCTTGTTGGGTAAATACTGCTTCACCCTGTCTGACAATTTATTAGGGAACTGCACATGATTTGGGGGTACAAATGCCTTTGTTGGGGTTGGAGTCTCCCTGCCAGCCCACACCCCTGGGCTCAGAGCAAATGTCCACTTTTCATTACAAAGGCAGCTGGTGGGGTCCTCGGTGCCCGGCTGTGCCCTGCCCACCCCCCTAGGTCTGGAGGGAGAGACCAGTGAGGCAGACGGTGATGCCTCCCCTCAAGGACGGGGCCACTGTGCCAGGCACATACGGCCATGGCCTCCGAGCCTCATCAGGAGCCTTACAGATGAGAAAGCAGAGGCACAGAGAGGTTAAGCGATTTGCCCGAGGTCACACAGCCAGGAAGAGGCAGTCACTCTGCTCAACTCCAAAGCCCCCAGATTTGCCCCTCGACCAGGCAGCGCCCACTACCTTGCCCCCTGCCCCATTCCTCTTGCTGTGCGAAGATGCCACCGGCAGGAATCTGGGCCCACTGGCACCCTGGGGGCAGCCGTGGGCTGTGGCCATACCCTCCTGTCCCCCCAGCAAGGACCTGCTGTCTCTCACCCCCCACCTGCACTCCAGGCCATGAGGCACCTCCTGGCACCATCCTCCGAACTCCCCTCCCTCTCCTTCCTCTTACCCCCCATCCCAGGCTCCCTGAGCCCTCAGGCCTGGCCTCTCCCAGGCTCGCAGCCTCTGCTGGCGCCCCGTCATTGCCGCTTCCCTGACTCTTCCTCACCTCGCTCCCAACTGCTGGTCCTGGCACCTGCAGCCACCACTCAACCACAGGACCTGGACCCCCAGCTAGAACCCTCCGGGGCTCCCTGGTGCCTTCAGGATGTAGCCAGCTCCTGGGCCAGATGGATCCCCAGGCCCTGCAAACCTGCGACCCTCTCCAGCCTCCATCCAGCCCCCACCCAGCCCATTCCCTGCTCCCTCTCCAGGCACCAGCTGCGACGGGCTGTGGAGGCCTGCAAGGCCTGGGCATGGCCACCTCCCTGCCTGGGCCCCTCTCCGTTCCCAGACTCACCATCCTCACCCCAAAGCTGGGGTGGCCCCTGCTGGGGGCTCCTGCTGTATCTCACTTCCCACCATCATAGCACAGCTGTCCCGGTAGCTGTGGAGGTTCAGGGTTTGTGCCTGACAGTGGGCAGCTTGGAGGCGGACCCCAGGCCTTCCCTGGCGGCCCACAGGGTTCCCTTAGGGTGTGGGCTTATTTTTGGGGGTGTGGACAGCTGATGGAGATTGTGGGGCACACGTGTCCCTTCAAGCCTGCTGTCTTATCTGCTGTCCCCCCAGCCAGGCACTTCTGCCCTGAGGGGCCTGTGTCTGCCCAGATGCCCGCTGGGCCTTAGCCCCCAGCCCAGAAATGGGAGTTATAGTTACTGGTTTGGTCGTTGATGTTGTCAGGTGGGCCAGAGTCCAGTTCCCGGATCAGGCCTGAAACCCGGGCCCCCCCCCCGCAAGTGAAAGTGCCCCATCCTAACCACTGGACCACCAGGGAATTCCCCAGTTGTGCTCCCTAAGGGAAGGTCCGCGCGCGGCCCCCCAGGCCCAGCAGCGGGGGCAGGCAGGGGCGGCCAGGTGCAGGCCTTACAGAGAGATCCAGTGACCGACCGGCGGCACCGATGGCGCGAACAAGGCAGAGGGCGCTGGGGTGAGGCCGGGCCCCTGCAGGACCTGGCAGGAAAAGGAAGAGGAGGGGCTGAAGGGCAGCCGAGGGGAGGGGGGGGGGGGAGGGGAAGAGAAGGGGCGAAGGGGAGGGGGGAAGGCGAGGAAAAGGGACGCGGACAGGGGAGGAGGAGGGGCAGCTGAGGCCCTCACCTGGGTTCGGTAGCCTCTTTGTCTCTCCCCTCCTTGGCTCCCCGGCCCCCTGCCCACCCTGGAGACAGCAGAGGCCGCACGCTATTTACCGCTAAGGTGTGAGGGACACCCCTCACCTCAAGCACCTTGGGGTGCTGGGAATTTTTTGAAACTGAGGCTTCCCCCTCCACAGCCTTGACTGGCCACAGTGGGCAGACCTCACCCCAATCTTAGACTCGAGGAGACTCAGGGTCACAGAGAGTGAGGCCCTTGGCCAAGGCACCCACGGGGGGAGGAAGAGTGAGGTGGGCAGGCAGGCGGCAGTGGGGGGAGGGGGTGGCTGGAGGCTGCGCAGGGTCCGCCCTCCACTTTCCGGCCCCAGTGGGCTGCGTGGGCGGGCTGCTGGCGGTGGTGCCCTTTGTGGACACCAGGGGGCAGCAGGCCCCCAGTTTGGGGCCTCAAGGCTGCTGCCGGCGGGCGGGGAGGCGGCCTGGGCTGGTCTGGCCGGGGGCCCAGGGGCTGCCGCTCACATTGAGGACGGTTGTGGTCCCCCTGCCCGGGCCATTGGGGGAGGGCGGGGGACAGGCACCGCTTCTGCTGAGCCCCTACTCTTTGCAGCCCTGGCTTGGCGTCTGCTTTTACCTCCTGGCCTCTGTCCTGATCAGCTACTGCTCACCTTGGAAACGCTGCGGGGGGGGGGGGGGGGGGGGGGGGGGGGGGGGGGGGAGTTGGGCAAACGTGGGGAGTGAGTGGATAGGGGAGCGGACAGAGTGGTGAGGGCTGTCCTCCTCGCCTGACCGTGGGCGGGCAGCAGGCAGGCGGCTGCTCCCTCATCCTGCCCTGACTTGCGGTGGGAGCCTGCTGGGGGTGTCCCAGTGCCTGCGAGTACTAGGTGCTCAACTAATGTCTCACATGAAGTCTCTCCTGAAGCCTAGGAAGCCCCTGCCTCTTGTTCCTCCATGGCTGCGGGAGTCCAGGTCCTGCTGTGGGAGGGCTGGGGACCATCACATCTCCTCCCTGGCATTTCAGCTGCTCTGAACACCACGCGGAGGTGTTGGAAGCAGGGTGGGAGAGGGGGTCCCTGGTGTACCCTGTGGGTAGAAGATGCTGACTCACAGGGGACCCCACTAGCTCAAGAAGACTAGACAGGAAGTTGGGGGGGCATGGTGGGCATGAGGTCTGGGAAGGGGGGGTCATCTGCTCATCCCCGATGTGCTTTTCTTGCTGTTTCCCTGGCAAGGTGAGCCTCTGGCCCAGGGGACCGTCCAGTCTGTGTCCTGCGGGTGGGGAGCCGGTGGGACTCAGAGCTGTGGCCACAGAGGGTGTCTGAGCCAGGCCCTGAGATCTTCCTCGGTGCCTGCCCCCCGCCCCAGGACACCTCCTCAGCCCTGGGAGGGTCTGTCTGGAGCCTCGGATGACCAGTGGTCCAGGGGCTCCTGGGACTTTGAGGACTGAAACCAGCAAAGTCCCAATTAAGGCGGGAAGAGGGGTTCCCCCTGCTTGAGACCCCCGGGGTCGGGGGAAGCAGCCCCGGTCAATGTTGGAGATGGGGCAGAGGAACTCTCACGTCCAGGGCTGTTCCTGTTCCCCCGCTCCTCCCCCGGGGCTGCGCAGCCCCTCCCACCGACTCAGGGTGGGGGGAGTGAGGACCCCGGCCCGACCCTGAGTACAAGGCAGTCCCTGTAATCGGAGTTTTGGATTGTACGGCTTGTGGACAGTCACCGGAGGGAGGCCGGCACCTGCGGAGGACGTGCCTGGCAGCCGCCGCGAGAACAGCCCCTCCTGGGGGGCCGGGGGCGGGGCGAGCCAAGCGCGGGAACTCGGTGCGGGAGGAACATTCTCGCTGCGCGGCGGGTGCTGGGCCCCTGCCAAGGGCGCCAGGAAACCTCCCCCTGTGCGTGCGGGCGAGCAAGCAAGCACAGAGCTGGGCCGATCCGCCTGTCGCTGGGGGCTGGCTGGTTAATCTGTAACTCTCCCTACCCCTCGGGGCCTCCAGGCCCCATCTTACGGAGGAGAAGGTGAGGCTCAGAGGGGCAGCGGCCTCCCCAGGGGGCCTGCCAGGCCGGCCCAGGGCCTTGGTGAAGTGTGCCGCTGGGTGATGTGCTTTGACTCCCCGGGCACGCTGGGTGAGCTGGTGGGGCAGTGAGGGCCTTACCCTGGTGGGCGGGAGGTGGACAAGCTAAGATCTGCACGTGGGAAGGCCGACTTGGCTGAGCGGGAGCTTGGTCACCTCCCTGGTAGGATGAACCCCAGGGGTCAGCCATCCCGGGGAAGGGCCATACACCCACATGTGCCCGCCCCTGGCTCCAGGGCTTGCGGGGGTGTCAGGGGAAGTTAACCTCGGGACCCTTGACTTGTTTCCTCTCCCGCGTTTGTGCCTACCGGCCCCTCATAGCAGTCGGGTGGAGGGCTCAGGGCTGGGCCAGAGGCACGAATCAGCTGCCGTTGAGCGCTGGGCGACTGCAGGCAGGTTGCTTAACCTCTCTGAGCCTCAGCTCCTCCCTTGGCAAATGGGCAGCAAAACACCGCCGTCTTCAGGTTCTTGGAATGATTTGAGGCAAGGAGGCCAGCCTCAGTGCAGGGCAGGCTCGAGGTAGTTGTCATGTCCTTCCAGACTCCTCAGACAGGGCAGTACCCTGGATAGCAATCGGAGAGCTGTGGGAAGGGTACAGACACAGAGGCCCCTGCAGGGTCCCCAGAAGCACTGCTGGGGGTGGGCCCTGGCACACCCACTGCCCCAGTGGGTCCCCAGGAGAAGGGAGGTTTGGGGCAGCCAGAGAGGCCGCTGGTGGCGAAGTCAGCCACCAGGGGGAAGCACGCGGCTGAGGATGGCGTTTCCCTGCCACCAGAGACCAGGTTCGGCCACTCATTCCGGCAAGCATGTTTCTCCTCCCTGGAAAAAGAGCCCACAGTATCCACCGACTGTGGGGTGTTGTGAGGACTAAACGCCCCCCCCATCGGGCCTTAACCACTGTAAAAGCTGGAGCAAGTCCTTGAATCTTCCTGAACCTTCCTTTCCTCACCTAGAAAATGCCAACCGGGATATACCCGTGCCATATATGTGAGTCAGGGGAACTAGTGTCTGTACCGGATGACTCTCACTGTTTAGTGACTGAAGATGCAATGAAAGTTTCTCACTCCCGTCCTGGTCAGGTGGGTGTGCAGAAGGCGCCGTGGGTCTGGTGGTTCGGCTCCACATGGGCTTTCAGGGCTCCTGGCACTGCAGGCTCTGCTGTCCCCAGGGGCCCCCCTCCCCCCCCCCCCCCGCCCCCGCCAGTGGGGAGGGGAGGAGGACCGCTTGGCTGGTTTTGATGGGCGCTGCCTGGAAGTGGTGCAGAGCACCCCTGCTCACGTCTGTGGCCCCCGTCGCAAGGGGGTTGGGCACGTGGGCTTTCTGGGTGCTTACAGGAAAAGGCAAGGGTTTGGTGAGCTCGTAGCTTTTACTCTGCTGCTCCTAGGCTGGATGAGGTGACAGCTACAGAGATGTACCTGCAGGATGCCAGCAGGGGGCCTGGTGCTTAGGACTCCCCCCACCCCCCGCTGCAAATAGGCTCCCCGTTGCTGCACATGCAGGATTTGGGGGTGTAGGGTAGCCCCGCCCTTCCCTGGTTCTGCTGTCTGCACAAACATTGTTCCTTTTAAATGCTTCTTTCCTTTGGATACATTTTAAGTTACAAAAGCAGATCCTGGCTGTTGTACCTAGACACATATTTGCTTGTCCAGAGCCCCTTGGGGCGGAGGGCTGGGCCTCTTCTCAGTGCTGGCGGCTCCCAGCCCTCCCCACCGTCCGTCCCTGGCACAGGGAGGGACCCAGCCTACTACTGGGAACAGCAGGTTCAGTAAGCCAGTGGGTACCATCCTGGATCGAATTCAAGGTCACAGACTCAGAAGGTCACCTCCCTGCCCTAATGAGGTGACTGAGCGAGGAGGTGTCCCCATGGCCCCTGGAGAAATATAACTAGGACAGCAGGCAGCTGGGGGTGGCCCTGGCAGCTGACCCAGCCTCTGTGCCTCCAAGCCTCCAGCTCTCCGTTCCCTCCCCCGTAAAACAGGTGAGGCCCAGCAAGGGATCTACGGAAACCATCCTGTGCAGGGCTCGGCTGGCTGAGGGCTCCACAGCTGCCACGCTATGTGACCCAACATGTATGGGACGCCCACTTCCAGTCCTTGGAGACGGGACTCCAAGTCACATGCTGTTGGGCTTGTCGCTGTGGGGGCCCTGGGACCCATCTGCCTGAACTCAGCTGGCACCCATGGAGGTGTCTCGTGTGCACCCAAGGCAGTCGGGATGGCCCTCCCAGGCCTGTCCTCAGGCCAGACCGTGCACGCGCAGGGCAGGGTCGCAAGAGGCCTGGTGCAGGGTCAGCTCCCGTAAGTTATGAAGCGTGCACTAGGTCCCCTGCCCTTGGGGGGGCCAGGGCACACAGGTGTTCATACCATGGGGCAGTCCTTGCCAGGGATGAGAGTGCTGGCTCCCCTGGGTGCCCAGAGCAGGGCTGGGAGTGCGGTGGCTTCAGTCTTGTCGGAAGGGAGATGGCCTGGAGGCTGAGCCTGGGCTGGGGGTTGGCTCCTTCCCCGGCCTGCCCTCCCAGATGGCTGAAGTCAGGGCATCCTGACCTCTTGGGAGATCCTGGGGGCCATGTGGTTCCACGTTTGGTGGTCACTACCCACTGTGGCCCTGTGCGTATGGTCTCTGGGGAGACTGGTGTGGCCATGGCACTAGGGTGGGGCAAGGCCCTGCCTCCTAACTCCAGGCCAGGTGATATCAGCCCCACCCAGGGGGTCCACAGGGCCAGGGGAGCCTCTGTCATCTTATTTTCCCGAAGATAAAAAGTTGTACTGGACTTCCCTGGTGGCGCAGTGGTTAAGAATCCGCCTGCCAGTGCAGGGGACACCGGTTCGAGCCCTGGTCCGGGAAGATCCCACATGCCGCGGAGCAACAAAGCCCGTGCGCCACAACTTCTGAGCCTGCGCTCTAGAGCCCGCGAGCCACAGCTACTGAGCCTGCGCGCTACAACTACTGAAGCCCGCGCGCCTAGAGCCCGTGCTCCGCAACAAGAGAAGCCACCGCAACGAGAAGACGGCGCGCCGCAACGAAGAATAGCCCCCGCTCACCGCAACTAGAGAAAAGCCTGCGCAGAAACGAAGACCCAATGCAGCCAAAAATAAATTAATTAATTAAAAAAATTTGTACCAACTGTACTTGTGGAAAACTTGGAATAGAATGCACAAAAAAGAGTAAAGAAATACAACACGAATCATTAACTTTGCATCAACTTTGGTCCTGCTGTCAAGAGCCAAGAGTGGCAACGTGCCCTGTCCCTTAGCTGGGCTGATGGCTTCTCCTGCTGGCCTTCATCCCAAACCTTGCCTCCACAAGCCTCCTCCAGGACACATCTGCATGTTAGCAAGGAGTCCCGTCCCTGAAGGGACCTGGAACCCACCTGACCCTGCGGGGGAGGCAGGCAGGTTGGGTTGGGTCGGCCCCAGCTCACCTTTCTCACTGGGCTCGTGGGCTCACCCAGGACAGGGGCTGGGAGCTCAGGGCCCTGCTGGGCCCTCTCGCAGGAGCTTGGCCGTCCCCCTCCCCACCTGAGCTGCTGGAGGCATTTCCTAGGCCCCCAGCCCTGGGACAGGCTGGGCCAAGGAGATAGCTGCAGGAAGTTCCAGTCTCCTGTGGCCTGGCCCCGATGGGATGGCCACTGGGGAGAGCCAGGGGCCACACCAAGAAGCGGGGGAGCAGGGTCATAGGCCTTGCCGGGCAGGTCCTTCCCTTTCTGGGCTGGCTTCTTCTCTCCCTGACACTGTGGTAGGGCCCACTGGCTCGCATGCCCTGTCATTCATTCTTAGGTGTGTACTTTCCCAACCAACACGTTTCCTGGGCACAAATGAGGGGGTGCTAGCCTTCCAGGATGGAGGCAGAGAAGTGCAGCTCCTATAAGCAGCTGGACCAGGGCTGCCTGGGCGCCCTCGTGGCTGCCCTCTGCTGCCCCCCCCGCCCCCACCCCATCTGGCGGTTCCCTGTGTGACAAGGGATAAGCCTGGCCCAGAGGATCAGCATGCACAGTCAGGGTCCCAGGCTGGGCAGGGCCAGCCCCACCCTAGTGGAGAAGCCTCCAGCACCCTGTCCAATAGCCAGCTAGCCAACCCCCCGCCTGGCCAAGCCTGAAGTGGCGGAGCACCCAGTCAGTGACGTAGCTCAGGATGTCACAGGGTGCATAGCTCAGGATGGGCACGGCCAGTTTCCCATCCACTGGGCAGGACGGACGGCCCCAAGAGCTAGAGTCTCCAGACCCTGGCTCCAGGCGATTGTGGGCCAGCTCTCAAGGTGTCTGCCACTTCGCCCTTGGAGAAAGAGTGGAGCAGAGCCTCCCTCCCCCGGCCCCCCAAACCCCTCTCCCCGCTCACTCGTGGGCCTTAGGTCTAGCAGGTGTGTTAGCGCTCCAGGTGCGCGGAACCCTGCCAGGCACACAAGCCTCGGGCGCAGCAGGCCGCGCGGGGGCAGCCGAAGACCCTATCTAGCTCCAGCCAGGGACGAGCTGGCCGCGGCGGGTTAAAGGCCCGTCAACTGGCGCGGGAGGCCCAAGGGCGAGCGCGGGCGGCGGGGCTGGGTGCCCCCGGGGGGCGAGTCGGGCCAGGCCGAACGCCGGTCTTGCCGGGGGTCCTCGCCCGCCGCGCCCGGTAGGGCGCGCCAGCAGAGGTGGGGGGGGCGCCCGCGCCACCGCCGCCGAGCAGCCCCCGCCTGCAGACAAAGGAGCCGGCGGGGGGCGGGAGCGGGGGCGGGGGTGGGGGTGGGGGTGGGGTGGGGGTGGGGGGGATGGGGCGAGGGGGCGGGGCGCCGCGGTGTCACGTTACCGCCCGCAGCGCCCTTTAACTCCGGCCCCGCCCCGCGCACCGCCCTCTCCCCCGCCGCTGCGCGCGCCCCGCGCCCCGCCAATCGGCCCTCGCGCCCCGCCCCGCCCTCGGGTGGGTGTGTGCGCAGGGCCAATGGGCGGCGGGCGGGGGCCGGACCGCCGGAGGGGCGGGGGCAGCGCGGCGCCGGCCAATCGCCGCGGTGTTGTTGAAACTGAAAATACTACATTATGCTAATAGCAGCGGGGCCCGTGCGCGGGGGGGTGGGACCCTCGCGTATAAAGGGGCGCGCGAGGACTGGGCGTTCCACAGGCCAAGTGCTCTGCGCTCGGTGGGTGCCAGCCAGGCCAGGGCTAGCCGAGCGAGCGAGGACAGGCACCCGAGGGGGCGCGGCCGCCGGCCGGACGACACAGCGAGCGAGACTCAGGAGCAGTCCACGGCCCGACAGCCAGGTAGCCGCCGCGCCGCCCTCCCAGCGCGTCCCTTTGCAAATGCAGACTCCGGCGCGCGGGGTCTCACTTGCGCCCGGCCTCCGCCCTCCTTTCCTCTCTTCCTCCTCCTCCTTCTCTCCTCTCCTCTCCCGCCGCCCGGCCCGCGCAGCCCCCGGAAAAGTCCGATGCGTATCTCCGCAGCGCGTCGGCAATGGAGCGCCTGGTCGCCCGCCGCACCTTTCCCCTGTTCGCGCGCACCAGCGCTTGCCGCAGCCTCTTCGGGCCCGTGGACCACGAGGAGCTCAGCCGCGAGCTGCAGATGCGCCTAGCCGAGCTGAGCGCCGAGGACCAGCGTCGCTGGGACTACAACTTCCAGCAGGACGTGCCACTGCGGGGCCCCGGGCGCCTGCAGTGGACCGAGGTGGACAGCGACTCCGTGCCCGCCTTCTACCGCGAGACGGTGCAGGTGGGGCGCTGTCGCCTGCTCCTGGCGCCTCGTCCCCGCCCGGACGGCGCGGGCGATAGCCCGCCCTCCGGGCCGCCGGCCGATGAGTCCCTCGACGGCCTCGGGGAGGCGCCGGCGTCGCCGTCCAGCGGCCCGTCCGTAGCGCCTGCCCCGGCCCCGGCCCCGGCGCCGCAGGAGAGCTCTGAGCCGGAGGCGGTCCCGCCGCCGCGCAGCCAGGAGCCCCTGGCCGAGCCGCCGCACTCAGGGATTTCGGGGCGCCCCGCGCCGGGCACTGCCGCCACTGCCACCAATACCAACGCCGCCGCCGCCACTGCCGCCGCCGCTGCCACCACTGCCGCCGCCGGAGGCGCCGCGATCAAGAAGCTGTCCGGGCCTCTCATCTCCGGTGAGTCCCGCGCGGCCCCGCCCCGGCCCGGCCCGGCCCGGCCCTGCTTTGTCCGGCCGGCCGGGCTCCCAGGCCCTCGGGGGCCTCTCTTGGTCCCCGCCTCCTCCGTGGCGTTAAAGGGCCCGCAGCGCGCGGGGCGAGGCAGCGCCCGCACCCCGTCCCCGCCCTGTTGTTGTGCTTCGGAGAGGTTCGGGCGGGAGGGTTGGGAGGGCGCGCTCTGGCCCCCTCCGAGCGCGATCCTCGCCCGGGCCAATGGAGACCCTCCTCGGGCGCGGCCGGGCGCGGCGATCGCGGCACAGAGGGGGTTAAGCGCGGCGGTAGCCCCGGGGGGCTTGGCCGCGGGACAAGGGGAAATGCTTACACAGCACATTGCGCGGCGACGTAAACAAAGCTGACCCGCCGCGGACCTCGGCGCGGGCGGGGACGGCGCCCCCCCACCGGCCGCCCAGCCGCCCGCGCCTCCTCCCGGCACCCTCTTGGGCTCCCCGGCCGGCCCCGCCCTGACCGGCCGCGCGCGCTGTCGCCCGCAGATTTCTTCGCCAAGCGCAAGAGACCCGCGCCCGAAGCCAAGGCGTCGAACGAGGTTCCCGCGGGATGCGCCGCGCCCGGCGCCGCTCCAGCCGTCGGCTCGGCTGAGCAAACCCCGCGCAAGCGGCTGCGATGAGAGGTGAGCGCGGCAGACGGGGCGGGCGGGGAGGGGCGTCCCGCGGTGTCCCGGCGGCCACTCTGTCGCCGCTCGCTCACCGCACCTCTCTCCCGCAGCCTCGCGCCCAACGAGCCCCGAGGGAGCCCGCTGGGCAGCGGACAGGAGAGGAGCGCTGGGCCTCGGCTGGGACCGTCCATGTAGCAGCAACCGGCGGCAGCTGCCACGGAGCAGCGTTCGGTTTTGTGTTTAAAGTTTGAAAACTGTGCAATGTATTAATAACGTCTTTTATATCTAAATGTATTCTGCACGAGGAGTACACTGGTCCCAAGGTGTAAAGCTTTAAGAGTCATTTATATAAAATGTTTAATCTCTGCTGAAACTCAGTGCAAAAAAACGAAAAAAGAAAAAAAAGGAAAAAAGGAAAAAAACATGTATATTTGTACAAAAAGTTTTTAAAGTTATACTAACTTATATTTTCTATTTATGTCGAGGCGTGGGCCGCTCTGCCACGCGCTAGCTCGGTTATTGGTTATGCCAAAGGCACCTCACTCGCATCTGGTTATCGACAAATGTAAATTTATTTTTTATAGCGGACTCTGGGGGGAGGGGTCGCTCACAAGCTGTAGCTGCCGTACAAGCCCATCTAGCTTGCAGTCTCTTCGCGCTTTCGCTGTCTCTTTTTACTATTATGATTATTTTAAACTTGAAGACAAATCTGTTAAAAGAAAAAAAAAAAAGAAAAAAAAAAGAAAAAAAAAGGTTCCTGAGCCGTCTGCACCACTGCCCCGGCTCCTCGTCCGCCGGGTTCTAAATAAAGAGGCCGAATAATGCTGCAACTCAGCTCCGTGTGTGCTTGTACTGCCTCCAGCTTTCCCCTCTGGCACCCCCAAATGTTAGGGAGTTAGAACTCAGGGGGCAGCCCTAAAGGGAGGGAGGGGGGCTTTGTCCTGGCAGGGCTGGCCCACGCCCACCTGCTCCAGGGCCCTAATTTAGGGATGAGCGGCCCCGCCCTCGCTCTGCATTTATCACATCCACACATCCACACACACACACACACACACACACACACACACACACACACACACAC
>NW_021703784.1:105413908-105436444 GCF_005190385.1 Monodon monoceros
CACACACACACACACACACACACACACACACACACACACACACACACGTACGTGCAGGGCTGTACACGGAGACCAGGGCTCACTGTTTCCCCGGCTCCAAGGAGACCACCCCAGCTGCCCTGGGCCGAGCCCCAATGGGACTCAGGTGGGCACCTGCGGGGACTGGGCCGGTCGCAGGCCCGGAGAGGGCGAACCTGAGCCTGAAATTCTTAAGGCCCCGCCCAAGGTGGACCCCAACGGCTCCAAAGTCCTCCGCTTCGTGGGCTCCGGTGTCCCCCAGGGTGGGGCCGCAGGACCGCAGATGTGTTCTGGCCTCTTCTCTCGCCCACGGTGGGGGAGGGGCAGCCTGCAGGCCTGCGGGGAAGAAGGGAGAGGGGGAGGCCAAGAGGAAGGGCCCAGGGGCAGGTGGGGGTGGGGAGGGATGAGATGCGCCGCAGCTTCGGTGGAAAAACTCGAGGCAGGATCCACCCGGGCACCCACCAGCCTTCTAGTTTCCAAGTGCTCCCTTTTAGTCAAAAGGAGAGGTTTATTATTTTTTTTTATAGCTGACCTATAAACCTCTGAAAATTATGGCTTACAATGGAAAGGGTGGTGTAAAATAGCAAAAACGGACGGCTAGCAGTATTTTTGCTGGTGCCTTGGGCCTGGGGAAGCGGAGCAGTGGTGGTGTATTTTTTTAAGTTAACCGTTTTGGGGCTGTTTGCGACACTGATGTCCCCCACGGATCAGGGTCAAAGGCTCTGCTGAAGCCTCGATTTTGGAGATGCGTTTGGACGTGCGATTCACTTACCCTCCCCCGCAGCTGCCTGAAAGGGTGGGGAGGAGGGAAGTGGGACCGGCCCGAGGCCCAGCTGGGGCTGCACGCTGAGAAATACCTCCCCCGGGAAATGAGAGTAGGGGCCCTGCCGCCTTCAGCTCAGCCCGAGCACATCCTGGGAATTAGACCTGCCGAGATCTGACTTCAGGCTCTGCACCCCTCCTCTGGGGTGGGGGCCTCCCCCAGGCCTGCCTGTGTGACCAGGTGGGAGCTCAGCCTGGCTGAGCGGGAGGGAGGAAGATGGCGCGAGCTGGGAGTCCGCGGGCAGCGCACCCTGCTGGAATGACCGTTCACACTGAGGACAGAGTCTGGCTGGGGGTGGGCACGTCCCCACCCCAAACTCAATGCGACCGGGCATCCTACCCGCCCCCGACCCCCTGCCCCCGCCCTGCTTCTTACACCCCTAGCCCCCAGCGCGGACCTGGGGATGCACTCCTTGCTACCCAGCTTCCGGGTGTCACTCAGGGTGGCTTTCTCAAAAGCACCAGGGCCGTGTAGGGACGGGAAGGGGACACTAACATCGTTTCTGGGGCCAGTTTCTCCCCCAGGCAGGAGCTCGCAGCAGAGACCCAGAGGTTGCCCTCCATAGGGAAAAAGCACTGGATTTTGAGTCACAGTGTGACCTGGGCAACTTCTTACGGACCAGGCCGGGAAGACAAAATGTAGGGCCGCTAACCATGAACCAATGATGGGATGATAAAGGGGCAGAGGCTGAGCAGGGACTGCCCTGGGCAGTGGTGGGCAGGGCGCTTTAGCTGGGTGTTTGGGGAAGCCGTGGGATGGGGTGTCACCCATAGGGTGAGTGTATTGGAGCCAGAGGGTCCTGATGAAGCTGGAGAGTAGGGCCGAGGGGGCCACTCGGGGGTCTCCCATGGCCCTGGCCTGGCCTGCTGGTGCGTGTTGGGCTGGCACATGGTTTAAACACTATTCACTGTAGGAGTGCCTTTGAGGGTCTGCCTGCAGGGCCTCTCCACGCCCTGGTCTCCCACTGCTCTCCTGAACCTTCCTGATTCTGATGGGCTGGCATCAATCGCTGGACCTTGTCTGCAGGCAGTAGGGAGCCCTTGGGGAGACTGAAGCGGGGTGACAGAAGCTGAGGCAATTTAAGAAAGCATCCTAAGGCTGCCGGGAGGAGAACAAAGGAGGGGCCAGGTAGGGGCTACTGTGGCCGGCCACCCAAGCAGAGGTACCAGGTGGGCAAACGTTCCCAGTGCCTCCAGCACACCGGACGCTGCTCTAGGCACCAGAGACACAGCGATGCATGAAACAGACACAATTCCCTGCTAGCAGGAGCTGCCTCTGTGGGGAGAGGTGACATAACCCGGGGCCAGGGGGCTATTGTTTAAAGCAGGCCATGCCAGGAAGCCCCCCTCGCACCCCCCAGCAAGTGCATCTGAGCTTGGCGGAGGTGAGGGGTGCAAGTCTTGAGGATTAACTGGGAGAAGATAGTTTCAGCAGAGGGAGCAGCCAGTGCAAAGGCCCTGAGGTCCGGAGTGCTCACAGAATAGTGGACCAGAGGGGCCGGAGTGGGAGGTGGGGTGGGGGGAGCTGGGAGATATATTGAGAGGGAGAGCTGATGGGACTTGCTGATGGACTGGTCGGGGTGGGGCATGGGGGGGAGTGGAAAGCGGGGAAGCGGGGGAGAGCTCTGAGGTTCCTGGTTCCATGTTAGTGTGAATGTGGGCCATTCTCAGAGCTGAGGAAGCCTTCCCGGAGAAGGGGACAGCCCCTTCTTTTGGACATAAGTTGTAGTTCAGGCTACCCTGCCCTGATTTCCACTCTCAGCCAGGCCCTGTGGACACCAGGACAGTTCTGTCCATGAGGCATTAGCTTTCCACGTTACAGGTGAGGACAGCAAAGCCACTGGCCCAGGGTCACTCACTGGCCAAGTACCCAGTCGGGACACAGCCCATGCTGCTGGCCCAATGGCTCTAGCTGCCCTCGCCCGATGCTGTCTCAAGAGCACTGTTTCTTTTTTTTTTTTTTTAAAGTTTTTATAGGGCTTCCCTGGTGGTGCAATGGTTGAGAGTCTGCCTGCCGAGGCAGGGGACACGGGTTCGTGCCCCGGTCCGGGAAGATCCCACATGCCGCGGAGCGGCTGGGCCCGTGAGCCATGGCCGCTGAGCCTGGGCATCCGGAGCCTGTGCTCCGCAACGGGAGAGGCCACAACAGTGAGAGGCCCGCGTACCGCCAAAAAAACAAACAAACAAAAACAAAAAAAACAAAAAAGTTTTTATACGTTATTTAAATATTAACGAAAGTCTGTATTTTATATGAGTTCACTCTCCATGTTGGATATTGTATGGGTCTGGACAGATGTATAAGGACATGAATCCACCATTACAGGATCCTAAAGAGTATTTTCCTGCCCTAAAAATCCTCTGTGCTCTGCCCGTTCATCCTTCCTCCCAACTGCTGGCAACCACTGAACTTTTACTGTCTCCATAGTTTTGCCTTTTTCAGAATGTCATAGTGTTTGATTCCTACAATGTGGAGCCTTTTCTCATTGGCTTCTTTTTTCACTTCACTTTTTAAGTTTCCTCCAAATGAGCTTGATAGCTCATTTTATTTATTTTTTGTTTTTGTTTTTTTTCCGGTACGCGGGCCTCTCACTGTTGTGGCCTCTCCCGTTGCGGAGCACAGGCTCCGGACGCGCAGGCTCAGCGGCCACGGCTCACGGGCCCAGCCGCTCCGCGGCACGTGGGATCTTCCCGGACCGGGGCACGAACCCGTGTCCCCTGCATCGGCAGGCGGACTCTCAACCACTGCGCCACCAGGGAAGCCCTTGATAGCTCATTTAAAAATATTTCTCAGTAATATTCCATCATCTGGATGGACCACAGTTTATTCATCTATTCACCTACTGAAGGACATCTTGGCTGCTTCCAAGTTTGGGCAATTGTGAATAAAGCGGTGCACATTTTTGGTGTGGAGCTAAGTTCTCAACTCCTTGGAGGAAATACCAAGGAGCACGGTTGCTGGATCATACGGTAAGAGTACACTGAATTTTGTGAGACACCGCCAAAGGCGCTGTACCATTTTTGCATTCCCACCAGCAGTGAATGAGAGTTCCTGTCCAAGACACTGTTTTTCAAACTTTTCTCCTGGGTGGACCACACTGACCACGAGTTTTTTTTTTTTTTTAGAATGACCACGAGTTTTTAGGTGAATTCAAACAAACAGAAACCTAATTACAATTTAGACACAAAGACAAAGCATAATCAAAAATGAACGTTAGGGCTTCCCTGGTGGCGCAGTGGTTGAGAGTCCACCTGCCGATGCAGGGCACACGGGTTCGTGCCCCGGTCTGGGAAGATCCCACGTGCCGCGGAGCGGCTGGGCCCGTGAGCCATGGCCGCTGAGCCTGCGCGTCCGGAGCCTGTGCTCCGCAAAGGGAGAGGCCACAGCAGTGAGAGGCCCGCGTACCGCAAAAAAAAAAAAAAAAAAAAAAAGAACGTTAGAGAATTCCTTGGTGGTCCAATGGTTAGGACTTGGCACTTTCACTGCTGAGACCTGGGTTCAATTCCTGGTTTGGAAACTAAGATCCTGCAAGCCTTGCGGTGTGGCCCAAAAATAAAAAAAATTTAAAAAAAAAAGAACCCCGATGACTGTGGCTTCCTTTCAATGCCTCTTGGGTTTGACCTGACTGGGACAGAGAGCCTGAGCCATTGGTCAGTTCCTCGTCCAGTTGGCTCTGCATGATGGTGGATTGCATTATTGTCCAAATATTTGCTGCCCTGCCCTGTGGGAGGATTCTACATCTCCTGCATGTTGATATCAGGCTTGGCCATGTGACTTGCTCTGGCCAATGAAATGTGATTTGTGTGACATACGCCACGCCTGAGCAGAAGCCCTTACAACCCTGGGTATGGGGCAACCTTTTTATCTTTCCACTGAGGGACCAGCAGGGTCCTGATGGAGCTGCCCCTTCCACTGACTTGCAGTGGAGCCCAGCCCCAGCTCACCAGGGTGGGACTGTCACAGAGAGAGATCCTCTGTAGTTGGTGTAAGCCACTGAGATTTTTGTTACGCAGCATACGGTAAACTAAGCTGACAGAGACAGCTCCTTTGAAGATCCCAAGTCACTGCTTTAGGTTTCCAGGAATGACAGCAAGGACAGGGTGGTGGTGGCAAGTTGTCCTGGATGCTTGGACATGTGTCTGGAAAATTTGGAGCCTCCTCTCTGAGCACTGCCTTCAGTGTCCTACAGGTGCCAACTCAAGCCTGTCACATGCAAGGGCGGGAGGCTGAGTCTTTCAGAGTGGCAGGGTCCCGTGTCCTCGCTGGTTGCCTTCTGTTCTGTGGTAGAGTTTGTATGTGCTTTAAAAAGTGTCCAGTAGGTGAGGCAGGGAGCATCTGGGCAGAGGAGCTGCAGGTGGGATGGAAGAGCTTGGGGGCAGGATGGTAGTCCCTCTGCATGGCTAGCACAACAGTGACCCAGCTTCTGACTGCACCCCTGACTGCAACATGCTGGCCACATGTTCATCCCCGCCACGGGGATCCACCATCCTGAGCTTTCCTGAGGCCATAGGACTGATCACAAGCTTCCACACGAATGAGACTCCACACGCCACTTCCGCCTCCCCTCCCCTAGCGCTGCACTGATCCATCTGCATTGTCTGGGGCCCAGGCTCTGGAGGCAAGGCTTACGTTCCCAAGTCTCAGTGTGCTGAACCACTAAGGCATCGATACCCACCGCGGGAGGCTGGCAGCTGCTGGCTCAGATGAGTGTTTCTGCAGGCCTTACTCTCAGTTGAAGAGAGTCGCCTCATCCCTGCCCGTACATGCCCCACCTGCAAAGGCTGGCGGATTCGGGGGGCAAAGCCCTGGCCCCTTGCCTTAAACAGACAGCTCTGAGAGACCATCCCAGCTCCGGGGCCCCCGAAGGATTGGCTGAGACCTTTCTCAGATCTGCATCATAGCTCAGCTTCTCCTGTTCTTAACCCTGCTCTTTCACCCCACCAGCCAGGTGAGCCCAAGAGTGGTCCCCAGTGAAACTTCCTGCACACACACACACAAATGTCCAGTCACTCAACTAACTTTTTTATATGAGGAAGGAGGAAAATTATCAAGGTTTGGGAACAGGTCGCAGTCTCAGAGCTTGAGCTGTGGGCTGACAGTTGAGTATACTTAGGTAGCCCCGATCTCCTATTCTGAAATTTAACACTGGTATTACATAAGCCTTGAAGTGAGATTTTCAAGGGTAGCGGAGATACAGATTGTATTGCTGGCATATGTTCCTTAGACTAAGAAAGAGAAGTGGCCTCTGGTGGCCTGAGTGGCATCAGGAAGAAATGCTTCGAACTTAGCCGTTGCCTGAGAGCCCTTGGGTATGGGGCCCCCTCAGGGGCCAGCCCGCTTCTGTGTCGCATGGCTGTGTCCCCTTCAGCCCTGAAACTCGACCAGGGTTGTACGCCTCAATGCCAGGACCGTGAGGGCAGAGGACCGCTGGCAACCAGCCCTTCTCTCCCACTGGCATGAGGAGACCTGTGCCAGTGATCTTGTGCCAAGTAGAAGCCATCCCAGTGCTTTGTGGTTTAAAACAACGGTTTTGTTTATGCCTACGATGTTATGAGTCAGGGACTTGGGAAGCGCTGGCAGGTACTTTAGCTCTGTTTATGGGGCGTCAGCTAGGGTGCTTTGGTCGGGGTTTGGGGGTTGCCTTCCAAGATGGCTCGGCTCACTCCGTGCCTGGGAGAGTGGAGCTGGCCACCAGCTGGGGCCTCAGCTGCTTTTCCTGTGGCTTCTCCTCAGGCCTCCTTGGGCTTCCTCACAGCATGGCAGTGCTCCCGGAGCCCTGGTGAAAGCAGCAAGGTCTCTTAACAGCCTGGCCTGGGGAGTTGAGTAGAATCACCTCTGCCCCATCTGACCAAGCAGACAAGTTTCCAAAGAGTTTGCAGCCACCTTGGCCATGGCACCTTTCCTGGCAGGGCTCAGTGCGTACCCAGAATTTTCTGGGGGGTTTGCTTCAGGACTCACAAAACGATTGTTACCCAAATTTAAAAACAAAACTGTTTTCCTTTAGCAGGGATTTTTAGTAATAAACAGAAAAAAGGTCACGGAGCATTTCCTGTGTTTGAACTGACCAAATGGTGGGAGCGGCTTCTTACTTAGACATCAGAGCTGGACCCAGGCGAGAAGCAGAGTCGGGGGCACGTGCCCATGACAGCACAGATCCCACCCCCACCCCCCGACCCAAGGCCACTGAAACGGTGACATGACAACACCTGATAAGGGCATTTGCTAGCAACCCTTTCTGCCTTCTTTTACTGTATGTGTGTATACTTTATATAGATATAAAATACATAATAGATATTATATACACGTACATCATACGCACAACTTATACATGCATATAATTTCTCTCTTTCTTTGTTAACTTTGTAGCTGGTGTTAAATTTTCTCAGCAATAGTAATAGTATCACTTGTATCTCCTTTAAAAAAATTCTTTCCGGGGAACTTGGAACTTGTAAACATACACAAAGTTAATAAAAGATTACCGTGAGCTCTGCGTGCTCACCAGTCATAGTCAGCAATCGTTAACATTTCTCGAAACTTGTCAGTTGGTTTCCCTCCCCCACCTCTTAATTTTTTGTTATTGCTGTTTGTTTTAAAGCAGATCCCAGACCCCGAATCCTCCCACGGGGTAAATCTGTCTTTGCCACTGGAACGGGCGTCGGTCTGGGAGTGCAGTGTGGACCCACGGGGCCGAGGCAGCTGTGGTCCGGGCCCGCCATCAGGGCAGCGCGCAGCAGTTTGTCCCGGAAAGCATTCCTTTCCCTTGTTCTAGAAGATCGCTGCTGGCTTCCAGGGAAGGCCCTGGGCTTTGTTTGAAAACAGCACAAAAACCTTGCTGACCTCACGCCAGTGCCATACCAGAGACCCTGCAAAGGGGACCAGTCCGTGATGTCCTGATTCCAGAGAGCCATCGCTACCCAGAGGACCTCCCTTTGCAGCCTGTCCCACTGGGTGGACGGTCCCTGCCTGGGCAGGACATCCCACGTTTGCCCTTGAGTCCTGGCTGGTTGATATGCTGCTGCTTTTCTGAGCCTCTTTTGAGTCATTTTTGGTGATTGAAGTAGTAATAATCCTAATATAATAGTAATAAAGTGGAGCTGTCACACACGCAAACCTCCCTGGGAGGAGCCTACCTGGGGTTTGAGACAAAGGCAAGGGTCTATCTCCTCTGCTTTCTTGTGCAAACCTCCCTCCGCCCTTGCCCTCCTGTGCTGGGAGATCCCTGTATGGTCTGTTATACCCCAAAGGGGCAGGGACTGGGTCTCAGGTCCCAGGACCCAGTTCCCAGCCTGCACGGAAGATACTTCCACTGGTTCTGATGGTGCTTTAAGCTCAGAGTCATGTGCCTGATCAGGAGAGAGAGAGAGAGAGAGAGAGAGAGAAGGAGGGAGGGAGGAGGGAGGGAGGGAGGGAGGAAGGAAGGAAGGAAGGGAGGGAGGGAGGGAGGGAGGGAGGGACGGGAGGGAGGGCGGGGGGGGAGGGGGGAGGGGGGGAGGGAGGAGGGAAGGAGGAAGGAAGGGAAGGAAGGGAAGGAAGGAAGGAAGGGAGGAGGAGGAGGGAGGGAGGAGGGAGGGAGGAAGGGAGGGAGGGAGGGGAGGGAGGGAGGAAGGAAGGAAGGAAGGAAGGGAGGGAGGAAGGGAGGGAGGGAGGGAGGGAGGGAGGGGAGGGAAGGAAGAAAGACATACTGTTCGAATCCTGTCAAACGACTCCCCTTTGTTGATTCTAGTTTTGTTTTTCTTTTTGGTGGCTCATTTCAGGGGCTTCGGTTTTCAGCTTTCCGTTTCACTTGTGCCGCTTTGGGGGTGCACAGAGCCAGGCTTAGGGAGCGGACCAGCCTCTCTGCTCTGATGGGCTCCTGCACCTCCCGCGGCCTCCGTCCGGAGGACACAGACTCCTTCTGCCCTGGGTGCTGGAGGCCCCCAGCCCCCTGTGCCCCTCACACCCCCTACCCATCAAGGCGGAGAATGAAAAACCAGCCTGCCCAGAGAATGCAGAGCACAGGCCCCAGGGAAGCAGATCGCTGGGTTTCCACGGGGAGACTTGGAAAGGAGGAGCCTTCCTCGGAAACTCAGCTGAGGCTGGACGGGGCTGCCCCCTTGGAGGCTGGGGGAAGGAGGTGGGGAAGGTGGAACGAAGAGTGGCATCTGGGCGGGGCACCAAGGGGGAGACACAGCCACGCAGCCTGGCTGGTAGAAGTCACTTGAGGTCAGAAATGCCCCAGCAGGAAATGAGATGCAGCTTGTAAAGGACATCAAAGGAAGTGGAAGAACATTCTTCTAATATGTCAGGGAGAAGAGAGGGAGCGGGGGGGAAAATGCTGGCCCTTTATTAGGGGAGTGGGGGGGAGATGAGATGGAGCTAGATAATTAAAATCAAGATAATGAAAATCAAAAGAACTGGAGAAGTGGGGGTGGGGGTGAGCATCTTCCTGCAGCCAGGAGACCCAAGGAGCAGGCTCCGGGCCCTGCTGACGCACCCCTCTGCCCGGCACCCCCAGACCAGTGTTTAGAGGCCTGGCCATCCCAGCTGGCTCCTGCAGGCCTGGGGTGCCGCGTCCTTCGGGGTGCGCACGGCAGGCCACCAGCGCAGGGCTGGCTCCTGCAGGCCTGGGGTGCCGCGTCCTTCGGGGTGCGCACGGCAGGCCACCAGCGCAGGGCTGGCTCCTGCAGGCCTGGGGTGCCGCGTCCCAGCGGAACCTGTGTGCCAACACTTGAGTGCCTAGACCATTGCGGAGCCCAAGTCCAGCCCCCTCCATGGAGAGAGAGGCAGGGTGTCCATCCAACCGAGGAGCTGCTGCCATAGAGGGGAGGGCAGGCCTCACACCCTGCCCGCAGACAGGGGCCACATCCTCCCTCGACTCAGGTCAAGGCCCCTCTCCAGTGCCCACCTCCAGTGCCCACCTGAGGCTGGCTGTTTGGAGCAGGGCCCTGTTCCCTGACTCTGTAGGCTGTGCCCCAAGATGAGCCCGCCCTGCTGCATCTGGGGGCACCCAAGGAGGCATTATAGCTCCTGTAGCAGCACCGCTTCCTGGTGGTCAAGATGGCCCAAACTGGCCATCACTTCCACCCTCCAAGGAGGGAGATTTTAAAATGTTTAAAAATCTGGGGAAATACACAGCTGCATCAAATACATGGAGGAATTAGTGGTCAATCCCCCACCCTAGCCTGCAGGTCTGATCAGTGTGGGCACTGGAAAACACCTGTCCCATCTCCCCCCACCCCCTGTGCCCCTGGGGTGACCACGGAGGTGACCATGGCTGCGGGCTGATTTTCTTTATTATAAGGTTATGGGGAAGTTGATGCCAGACACACATAAGTGTCCAGGAGCTGAAAGCTGTGCCCTCCTGAGAGCGTGGCCCTTCCAGCTGGAGGACTCAGTCCAGTCTCTGAAAGGGGAAGGCTTCCAGAATACCCGGAGGGCTGAGTGTGCCTGGGACAGACAGGGTACTACTGGTACCCTCTTTTAGGGGCTGGCAGGTCCCTAACTGGGCTAGGCCTTAGTTTAGCGAGATGGGATGGAGCCTGGCATGCCTGGAGGTCAGGGGCGGGGTTGTTTATCCCAGGCCCCGGGGGAGGGGAGGAGAGGGGAGGGGGAGGGAGGGTCGGGGAGGGGGGAGGGGCGCGGAAGGGGGGAGGGGAGGGGAGCGGAGGGGAGGGGGGGGCGGGAGCGGTGGGCAGCCTGGTCCTCCGGTGTTAGGGAGCTTTCCCGGGCTCCCAACACCATAAGCAGCAGCAACAGTAACAACTGGGGTTCAAAAGTTCAAGAATTTGGTTCAAAGGCAGCCCGAGCGAGCACCCTAGGCCCGGGCGGGTGCGTGGGTGCGTGGGCACCCGGCAGGAGGGACCGTACTGGCTACCCGAGGGGACAGCGGCCCTGGGCGCAGGCCTCTCCAGAGGGGAGGCCGCGGTGGGTCCCCGCGGGAGCTGCGCGGGGCCGGAGGGAGCCCGCGGCGGTGCCCCGCGGCCGCGTGTGCGGCGTTGGCGGGCGGGAGGCTCCCTCTCGGGGCCGCGGCCGCGCTGGGCTCGCCGGTCCGCGGGGAGGGGCGGGAAGGCAGCTGGACGCGGCGGCGATTTATGGGCCTTTCAGGCGAGCAGGTGCCTCTTCGGGCCGCCCATTGTCTCGCCGGCCTCACAATGGGGCTGCTGCAGCCGCAGTGCCGGCCCCCGCCGCGGCCCGCGGCCTGCACGGGCGCGAGGGCCCCGGGGCGGCGCGGGCCGTCCGTCCGTCGTGCTTTGGTCGTCAGTGCGTCCGTCCGCGCGTCCTCCGCGCTCCAGGCGGCGGGGAGCCGGCCCGGCGCTCCCGGCGTCTGTCCCGGCGCATGACCCGCGCGCCCGGCCCGAGGGCACCCCGTGCCCTGACGTGCGCCCGCGGCCGTGGCGCCCGCTCCTCACGCGCCGTCGGGCACCCGGCTCCGCCCGGCTGGCACGGCCCGCGCCGCCGCGTCCCGGGCGCACACACAGGGGCCCATTCTTCCCGGCTCCGCGCAACCATATGGCAAATCCGCGTCGACACAGCAGCCCCCGCTCATTCAGGCGCAGAATGTCCCGCAACGGGGAACAATCACAACTCTGTTCGCGTCTATTATGGATGCGAACGGGCGAGAAAAAAATCATTTAACTCCAAGAGATAGCCAGCTAATTACCAACCATATGTGAGCCCGGATTCAAAGCGATGCCGAGGAGTTCATTCTGAATCGGGGCGACTTTATTAGGTATAGAAGACAGATGTCCCGACAGCACACGCATCACAGAAAATCGTGTCGGGGAGTTCTTGAAATGTCCGGGAGAGCTCTTTAAATATTAAAGACCCAGCCCTGCTGATGGGCTGGGCTGGGGTCCTCTGGGAGACCCGGGCCGGGAGCAGGACTTAGCAACAGAGACTGTGGCAGACGCCGGCCCTGCTGTCCAAGGGAGGGGTGCCCTCTCCTCCCCCTCCCCGCGGTGCTCAGACGCCTTCCTCTTAGGTGCTCTGGGCCCCCACCCCCGACCCTGGGGAAGGTGCGGAGGGAACCCCGTGGACCCTGATGGCCCAGGGGATGGCTCTGCTGGGGCACCGAGTCCCCGGACTGCCCCCAGGGAAGGAGCGGGAAGGAAGGTAGGGTTGGGGGAGGGGGTGTCTGATTCCACTGGCCCAGCCAGAGCCCGGGGGGGGGGGGGGGGCTGTGCACACGGTAGGTCTTCCACTGGAATTTATAGTGAATGAGTGAATGAACGAATGAGCCAGTGGCAGCCAACCCAACTAAGAAAATCCCTTGTGGGGTGGGTGAGAGTAGGGGACAATAAGGAAGGAAAACACTCCTGATTTCTTAACCAAGAAAATAGCCTCTGGCCATGCGCCCCATTCTTTGAGGAAGGAAAAAGAGAAAGCTCGTTAGACAGAGAGAAAAAATCTTTCTCTGTTTTCCATGCAATGTAATTACGTTCCAGCTTTTTCTCCTTGTTATTCTTTTAAGCCAAATGTCTGAATAAAAGGATTATTCCCCCGCACCCCCCCAGGGCTGTGGGCGCCTCTGCTGGCTAGATTAACTGCAGCTCGTGGCTTCCGCATCTTCTATGAAAATAAGTGAGGTCAGCTGCCATTCGATTGTCACAGCATATATATTTGAAAATTTAAATATTTGAATCAAAGGAAAAAGGAGGATTTGCATTCTGCCCAATGCGACAAGCGCGTTCCGTGAACACTGCACAAGGGAAACGTTTCAATCGGAATGAATTGTCTCCTCGGAGGAGGATTCTGTATAAAGGCAGTCAGTGCTTTCTCTTTTGTTTCTTCTGCTTTTGTTTTGTGTTGTGTTTTTCTTTCCTCTTACCCGCTCCATCCAGGAGGGTGTTTTCTGAAACCTGGTGACTGACTTTGGTTTCAAGGACATAAAGAAACGTGGAAAAACTCCCAAGAAATGCTCACATCGGAGGCCTCTCTGGCACAAAAGCAAAATTTAATTGAACATGTGCGGGTGGAAAAATGGATATTGGGGACTCCCAATGCCACCAGAATGAGCTAACCAGCTGACTCCAGCTGGACTGGATGAGGCTGTTAATGAAGGCCCGGTGGGCAGGAGGGAGGCCCAGCAGCGCCCGCAGCCCCCAGCCTGGGCTTGGCCCTCCAGGCAGGCCCCGGTTCTCCAGGGCAGCAAACCTCCCCAGCCCCCCAAGTCAGCCGGATCCAAGTGCGCACTCTCCCCGGTTAGCGTTAGGGGCCCACAGCTGTGGGCTTTGCGCGTGGCTTTTTAATCTTGGCCTTGGAAAAATGGCATTCTGGGGGACTCCCCACTTTCACAACGAGTCCCTGGGTGTCAGGACGCTGCTTCTAAAGGAAGCCGGCTGTAGGGAGCTTGATGTGCTGAATTAGAAAAGGTCTCAAAGCCTGGCATGGGTGGGGGTTTCTGTTGGTCTGGAGGTCTGGGGCCATGGCATCTCTGCCCACCCTGGCTGCATGGGTCTGGACAGGTGTCTTCCCCTCTGTCGAGTTTTGGAGGGGCGGATGCTGGGGGTATTAGTCTCCTAGGGCCTTCTGTAACAAAGTCCCACAGACATTCATTGTCTCCAGTCGTGGAGGCTGGAAGTCCAAGATCAAGGTGTTGGTAGGGTTGGTTTCTCTGAGGCCTCTCTCCTTGGTGTGTAGACGGCCATCTTCCCCCTGTGTCCTCACATGGCCGTCCCTCTGTGTGTGTCTGTGTCCTGATCTCCTCTTCTTATAAGGACACCAGTCCTATGGGATTAGGGCCCCACCCCAGTGACCTCATTTGAACTTAATCACCTCTTTCAAAGCCCCCTCTCCAAATAAGGTTGTTTCCTGAGATGCTAGGGGTTAGGATTCAACACAGCACAACTCAGCCCATAATTCTGAGCTTCCAGTTTGGGCCTCTTGCCCTGGGGTCTGAGAGGACCAAAGGTGAGCTGCCCTGTTCAGGCCTCCAGCAGGCTGGGTCATTGTGAGGGTGGGCACTGGGCTGTGGCGCCTGCTCCTGAGGCTGGGGGATGGGCTTGGTGACTGAGGTTCATGACTAATGCAGGCTCTAGGGCCTCACACACCTTTCAGAGAAGTCTCGAGGGGGAATCTGGAGACCCCCCAACCTTCCAGGCCCAACCCCCCTCCCTTCTGGACGGAATATTCAGAGTCCAGAAAGGGAGGCCATCTCATGCCCAGCTCCTTTAGAACCCGGCCCTGGTCCAGAGGTGCAGGGAGAATGGGCCAGCAGGGCCACCTCAAGGGCCTGAGTCCCCTGCCTGGGCCTCTGGGTGGCCACTCTGCCAGGCCCCTTGCCCCGTGGAATCGGTGCTTCTTGTTTCTGTCTCTTGTACCTGACTCTGGTTTTCCTTTTCCTTTTTTCTCCTATCACACTGCTGCTTTTTCTTCTCTTTCCCAATGTCCCCCCTCCCCCCAATTCCTAAATCCAAATAAAAGCCCAGTAGGGGCTGAAATGTGAGATATACTCCACCTTCTGCAGGATGACCTGGGGCCGGATCCCGACATCCATTCTCGCTCCCCCCCACCCCCAATCCGTTCCGCCCTGTTGCTGTGTGACCCGTGCAGGTTTTTTGACCTCTCTGAGCTTTGGCAGGCCTGTTTCATGGCAAGCAAAATGCTGACCTGTCTCGTGGGCAGAGTGAGAAGGAGCTAATGAAAATGGTAGAAAAACACTCCAGGCATTTAAAAAATGTCACGTAATTGCAAAATAATAATGATAACAACAGTATACTTTGGAATTTTCTGGAACTGAGAGCGGGCCCAAGTGGAATTTGGCATGGAGGGGGCCTGCCCTGGCCTCTGTCCAAGGGGGTTTAGTTACTGAGGCGTCCCCAGGAATCCATTCTGAGGCGGCCCTTCTTGTAAGGAGGTCCTGCCATGGACCCCTGCTCCCCCACCGGCCCAGGGCCAGCTCGTGGATTTGCTGCCACAAGGTTTAGGTCACATGGTTGGCAAACCAATGGTGCTTTTTTTTTTTTTTAATTCTCAAAATGAAAATAGCCTTATATTTCCCTCAATTGTAGAAGTGTTACACACTCACGTTAAAAAAGAAAATGCAAACAATTCAGAAATGTATCAAAAAGAAAGTAAAATTCCCCGAGAGACATTCTCCTACCCAAAGAACACCAGAGATGGTAGCTTGGGGTTCTATGCAATTTCGGGACCCACATTACTTTTTAGGTTCAAAGTGCATATTTTAAAGCATTAAATACATATACACACATGTATACACATATATTGTCTTAATTTCAAAATATTTAACCATGATGAGAGGTTTAAGACCCATAATAGGAGTGTGGTAAACAAAATCACAGACACACGGTTTGGAAGAAAGATTTCAGTACAAGCAGCAGCTGGGGGCTGTAGCAAAACCGGAAGAGGGCTTGCATCTGAGTAAATGTGGTAGCAAAAGGCCAGACTCTCCCAGGTTACAGGTTTGGGGGGACGTCATTATTGAAAAGTGGCAACACAAACAGGAGGAAAGCACAGACGCTCTAAAGAGACCGCTCACCAGTGCAGACGCGGCCACCGGACCTGAGGTCCAGGGAGGCCGGCGAGGCCCGGGCAAGGCTGCCGTCCCAGGACACCTTGCAGGGGTGGAGGAGTGCGCTCCACTGACAAGCCTCCAGCACCATCCCCAGGGGGAAGATGGAAGCCTTTGGTTAACGAAGTGATTGCAGGGGGTCGGGACCAAGCCTTGTTTGTCTCAGATGGGTGTACAAATCTCGTTTGAACTGTTTCCTGGAAAGAAATGAAAGGGGAGGCCTGAGGGGGGCACCTGTTATTTCCACATTGATAGGAAATGGTTTCCGTCCCGTGACCATGGAAACTTCCATGGTGCATCCTGGTTGGGCATTTCTCACGAGCCACCCCCTGCCCACAGCCTGTCACTGTGTTGGCACAGATCCTGGGCTGGCAGGTCGGGCATCAGGGGTCGGCTGAGCCCTCTGGCCCAGGTCTGACTGTCAGCTGGAGCCCCCGTGATGTCCCCCACTGAGTCCACTGAGCCAGGTTCTGTGCCGGGTGCTGGGTACTCCCAGGTGAAGGTGGCCGAGGGCGTGCCTGGGGACTGTCCTGGAAGCCCGGAGGGATCTGGGAGCAGGTGAAGGTGAGGGTGGCCGGCAGGGAGGGCACTCCAGGCAGAGGGATCCGCGACCAGGAGCCGTCACTGGGCTGGTGGCCGCTGGACCAGTTCACCATGCCGGCTGACTTTGGACCTGGCTGATGGATTATCCAATATTGTGGCACGTCAGCCCTTTGCCCGGGCAGACCACAAAAATACAACAGAAAGTCTGAGGAACACACAGGTCCCTTTCCTTTCTAACGGTCGCTGTGGCCTGAGTTACATGTCAGGAGTATTTGCTGGCCCATAAAATGGCCCTCTCCCTGTTTCATAGCTGGTGATGGAGAAAGTCCATCACCCAGCAAAGCATAGTGTTTGTAAGTTCGTGGTTAAAATACTACAAGGACACGGGGCTGGGGGCGGGGGGTGGGGAAGGGGAGGGTGGGATGAATTGGGAGATTGGGTTTGACATATATACACTACCAAGTATAAAATAGATAGCTAGTGGGAACCAGTGATATAGCACAGGGAGCTCAGCTGTGTGCTCTGTGATGACCTAGATGGGCGAGATGGGAGGGGATGGGAGGGAGGCCCAAGAGGGAGGGGGTATATGTATACATATAGCTGATTCACTTCACTGTACAGCAGAAACTAACACAGCATTGCAAAGCAATTCTACTCCAATAAAAAAAATACTACAAGGTCACAAAGGACCTTCCCCAACATTTTCTCGCTCATTCATGCCTCCTATCCATTCTCCCAAGCTCCCCCAGCTCCAGGCCGAATGCACCCCCTGCCTACCCCTGCACCGCTGTGCGGTCTGGTCTGAGCCCCCTCTGCGCAGAGCTGTGGGTGTAGGGAGCCGGGGACCTGAGGGATCTTCCTCCCCTCATGGGGGCGGAGGCCTGTGAGGGCAGCTCGGCTCCTGCTGGGGCTGGAGATAGAGCGCCCAGGAAGCTGGCTGGCCCCCAGAGGTTGTGCCCCTCGTGGCCTGCCCCATTTCTCGGTCCAGCCCGGCCTGGGCATCTGTTTCTGGATGCAAACGGGAAGGGGGAGGGGCGTCTGTCCGCATTCCGGTTGCTTGAGTCCCAGGAGCCGTGGCTCCAGTTAAAGGAGGCCCCACTTCTGCCAGGACTTACCTGGCCGCCCCGAGTGCCGTCCTGGGGCGGGGCCCTGGCGTCGGGGTGCGAGGGCCCGGCCTGGGCGGGGGTCCCCTGGCCACCCCCCGCTTCCAGCCCGGCCGCCCCTTCCCCGCCCCCACGCCGCGCGTCTGTTTGGAGAAGAAAGCGGGCCAATTTGTTTTCATTCAGAGTCACTTAAGATCCCATTTTGGAGAAATGAAAAGAGAAAAGCGCGCTTCCCGCGCCCGGCCCGCTGGGTGCCCGCTCGTGCCCGGCGGCGCGCTGCTGGGGGGACGGCCCCCTACCCCTTCCCTCCTCGCCCCCTCCCCGCCGGCCCCTCCCCCGACCCTGCCGGCTCCGGGTCCGAGGGCGGCGGCCCGCAGGCCGGGCAGCGGCCAGGCCACGCTCATGTGCATGAAGCGCACACTCGCGGCCCATCTGCAGAGGCGCAATTAAACGCGGGGGGCGGGGGCGCCCGAAATTAGCATTTCCGCGGCCATCTGGCGCGAGGAGCGGGCGCGGCCGGACAAAGGGCGCCGGGCGAGGGGAGAGGCGAGTGTGCCGCGGCATTGACCTGCAAATGAGGCTTTGTCAGCGCATTAAAGCTGGCCGGACCCCCGACCCCGGACCCCCGCCCCCGCCTGCCCGGCCCGCGGCCCCTCGCGGCCCAGGCCCGGGCCTGGCACTCGGAGGCCTGGGGCCGGCCTAGCTCTCGCAGGGCGTGTGCAGGAGGCAGGCCGGGGAGCTTCTGAGCCCCCTGCGCAGGCCTGGTTCTGTGGCTGCAGTGTCCAGCAGAGCCCCTGGGCCTGGGCCCCCAGCCCCTGCCCCCGTGGTGGCGCCTCTGGGCCCTTGATTGCCCTGCCTACCTTGTGGGCAGGGCTTTCTGGAGATGTGGGTGTCCTGCCTAGAATCCCAAGTGGTGGGTGGAGAGCGCGTGGATGGGTGGGGGCCGGGTGGGGGAAATATTACCTCGGGGAGCTACTAAAAACTGACCAGCTGATCACCTGGACAACGCCCCACCCCCTACCCCAGTGGTGTTTAATGCCCTAAATCTTTGAAAACGGTGACTTCGAAGTGTTTTCACTTAGGGCTTTAGAAGTCAGGAAGTCTTGGCAATGGGCACATAGCTTTCCAGCTTGGTGACCCGGTCTCAATGACAAGCATTCTCCCTTCCTTGGTCAGCTCCAAGCCATCAGAGAATCCGAAGCGTGGGAGGGGGTGCCATCAGAGGAACTGCATGACTTCTCGGCAGGTACAGCCGGGGCCACAGGGAGGGCCCGGGGCCCTGGACGCAAGAGGCAGGACGGGGAACCCTGGAGATAGAGTCCCTGGTCACTGGCAACAGCATTGCTCAGAGTCTGGACACCCCCAAAGGACAGTGTGTGGCTGTCTCTGGGCCTTAGTTTCCCCAGGTGCACCAGTGGGTGTCTTGTTGATCCCGTTCAGGGTGGCGCCCGCCTGTGGTCACTGGATCTCCTTTCCCTTCGGCACCAGCTCCCAGCGTATCTGAAGGGGTTGTGGGGTGAGGGCGATGAAGCTTCCCGGAGGAGGGACGTAGAGGGAAGGGAGAGGGACCATTGCCCATCCTTGCATCAGCTGGCTGGGGCTGAGGTCTGGGATTCTGTACAGGGTGTATGGGGGGGACGCTGGAGATGCAGGTAGGTGCTGGGTTCCGAGGCCGTGAATGCTAGACTGAGTCATGATTTGTGGGAGTCTTCAAATACTTCCCCTTAGCAAGATCCAGAATTCTAAAATCTTCCCAGAAATATATACCTCGGGGCTCAGGTGAGGTCTTTAGCTGCCCCTTCTGGGGGCCTAATGTTATCAGAGAGAGAAGCTGCAATTTGAGTGGTCAATAACACTCTAGTGACAATTAGTCTCCCAACTAATTTTCTTGGAAATTGGGGGTCCAGGGACCAGTGTTTAACACCGAGTCTCTTGGGCAGGTGTGCTCAGACTGGGAGGGTGTCTGGTGTTGGACGGCAGGTGTGGGAGCTTTGACTCTCGGCCACCCGGAGGGGCAGGGGCTGTGATGTAGCTGAGTGACCCTCAGCCTCATGTGTGGGTCCTGCCTGTGAGGTGGGGCAAAGGTTTCTGGCCTGGGAGCTGTGGTGTTGTTTCTCCACCTGGGCCTTGTGTTTTTGCTGCGTGAATGGGACAGAGTAGTACTCGGAGTGGGGGGTGGGCTGGGGTGGAACCCCAGGGGGCTCCCGAGGGACGGCAGTACAGCTGCAGTACAGGCGCTCTGTCCTGCAGCCTGCGGCTGTCTGTGGGGACGGGGCGCTGGAGGCAGGTACAGCCGGAGAGCAGGTAGAGGGGGTGCCCCCTTCTCTCCTAAGTAGCTCTTGGTGGGCATCTCCCATTCTCCAGGGTCAGGTCCACGCCATCAGCAAACAGTGGAGCCCAGCACCCAGTGTTGTGAACGACCGCAGCTCCCTGCTCCCATCCCCAGGAGTTCACAGGTCCAGCCCGAGCTGGCTTCCTGCAGGTCGGCATTTCCTAGACAAATGCCCAAGGGTTCTCCGTGCCATGCATCCCCTCCATAACCCACTGAAGGGGCACTATCCTGCCTGTAGGGGAGACAGCTGCAGGGGACACAGTCAGGGTCTGCCGTGGGTCCCAATTGCTGTGAGGGGCGAGCCTGAGCCACGTTTGGCTGTCCCTTCAGGAAGTGTTCAGGGAGGAAGGACCCCTTGGCCTGGGCTTTGGCGAGTGAGTAGGAGTTTGCTAAATGGAGATGGGGAGGAAGGGCCAGTGTGGTGGGTGACGGTGGTGGTGGCAGCCACGCCAGGGGTGGTGACTGGGGGGAGCTGGGGTGGCTGCTGCTGGTTGGGGGGGAGGGTGGTGGTTGGGCGGCTGGGTCTGGAGACCAGGGCTTCCTCCTTTGGGTTTCCAGGCCGTGCTTCTCGAGCTGGGTCCGAGCCTATATTCATGCCTCCCGGCTACAGGACGCTCTTTTCAGTGTGACCAGCCGGGCAGAAGAGCTGAGTGACAGGCAACTCGTGGCCCAGCCTTTGGAGAAGCAGGACTGCCTCTGAGCCCTGAGGCCTCTGAGCCCCGAGTCCCGGCTGGGGCTTGATGCTCAAGAAGGAGCATGGGGCAGCCGAGGAAGAGCCCTTGAACCTGGGTCCTGGCTGTGGAAACTGGGCGTGACCTGCACGGCTTCAGGCCTGGCTGCCAGGGTGGGACAGGACGGCACTGATGCCCCACGGCTGAGCCCACCTCCACCTCCCTCCTTGCTCCATCCCTCTCTTCCTGTCTGGTCCACAAATGGCCAACCTGGCAGGAGACTTGACTGCAGGAGACCCTGTTGGAAGAGAAATAGTCTCCTTCTGTGTGGGGGGCTGGGCCCTGTCTCCCACGGCCTCCATGAGGTCCGTGAGGCTGCAGCCTGCAGGCCTGAGGGTAGGTAGCGGCAGCGGGACAGCGAGACCATCTGAGGCTGGTGGTCTACAGGACCCCAAGTCATTCTGGGTCTCCTCTGCAGGGTGTTAAGGTGGGAGGGTGTGGGGGGCCTTTTGTCCTCAATGCAACCCATGAATCCACTTGCTTCCTAGACTGCCCCGCAGCTGGCCCATCTGTGAAATGGGTCCAAGAAAACATCTTGGTGCGGGTGGGGGTGGGTGGGTGGGGTGGGCTGGGGCTGGCCCTGCTGACCTCGAAGATCTTGGCCCTCTTGGCTGTTTCCTCCACCTGCCTCGCCCTCCCAAAGGCTGCTGCTCTAACCAGCTCTCCTTCTGCTTGCTCCGAGGGGACCCCTGGGTGGGCAACGGCAGGCCAGGGGCGCCCCATTTGCCGGCTCCACCCAGCTCTGCTCCTCTACAGTACGGAAACGCGGCAGTCGAGGCAGGCCCTGCAACCTTGAGGGCCTCATCCATAAAATGGGTGCAGTAAGACTCGCCTGACCCATGTAGGGCCCTGTGGGGGGGACTGCCTGCCTTAACGCTTGGCTTGGAGGGTTCCCTGTACCCGCGCAGGCTGCCTGCTGTCCGTGAGGCTCTGGAGGTGGGGAAGGGTCTCTGCTCCCTTCCCTGTCCACCCTGTCACCTGTCCCGGGCACCCAGGGTAGGGTGCATCGCAGCCCCCTGTACCCGGCCGTGGCCCCGGGTGGGCGGGCGGGCGGTCTGGGCAGTGCTGGCTCTGGGAACCCGGTGCCCAGGCGTGGGAGGGCCCAGGTTGGGTAGGCGGCCGCCAGGTCGGGCCACGCCGTCCAGCAGAGGCTGAATGGGGGCTCTGTCCTGCCGCCTGCGGCTGTCATCTGCCGCTGGGATTCGGTTTCCTGGAAGCTGGTGCGGCTGCAGGTGGATTCTGCGCGGCCCGGTGACCTTGCCGCCCGGAGCCCGGGTGTCTCCGAGCCAGGCGGGGGCCACGGGGGCGGGGAACAATGGGGCCTTCTCCCGGGGGAGCTGGGCCGAGCCGGCAGCGGTAAAGCAATCTGCCCGCGCCCTCGGGCCTCGTGGGCTTGCTGGCAGGGAGAGGGGCTGCCGGGGGCATCGGTGCCAGGCCTTGGCAGGGCTCGAGGGAGGCTGGGCCAGCCGGGTGCCTGGTAACCGAAGCCGCCTGGACACACGCGGGGTTTCATGGAGCATTTTCAGGGCACGGCTCTGCCTGCCTGCCTCACCTTGGGGCTGGTGGCAGGATGGAGACGGGCAGGGAGGGAGGAGATGAACGTGCCGGTGGGGGCCAGGGGGCTGGGACAGACCACCCGCTGGCCTCTTGTCTCCCCACGCAGCTTGGGTCCTGCGGGAGGTGAGTGCAGGGGCCGGCCCTCCCCGCTCCCTTTGCGGGGACAGAGATGCTCTGGGTGGCGAGGGGGCTTGAGGGCTTCCTGGTGGTTAAGAGCAGGGAGTTTGGAGTCAGGGGTGCCAGCTCACCATGTGCCCAACCTCCAGGCGCCTCGTTTCCATCCCTTGACACAGGGCATAGCTTGGGGAACGTTTCCAGCTGAATCATGCATTCACGTGTGCATTTGTTCCGCCCACAGCTGCCCTCCTGCGTGTGCCTGCCTGGCCGCCTGGGGCCAGACACTGAGTCAGAGGCGGGTGGCCAGGACTCGGTGCCCCGAGAGGAGGCGTCCTCCTTCGAGCTGCAGCCTCTCCCTGCGAGCCTGAAGGGTCTTTCTGGAGTATCCGGGCTGCTCTGCTCCACGGGGTGACAAGCAGAATCAGGGCGGCTGGGCACAGGGCACAGCTCTGGGACAGCGATTTCGGCTCGTGGGGCGTGTGGGTCTGGGTGTCCCCAGTTCGGCCCTCAGTGGTCACACCTAGAAACAAGTGAATGTCCATGCGTAGGGGCACGCTAGTGTGGTAACAGCAAATGGACAGAGAAACTCTGTGCAGAAGCTCAGAAGAACGGAAAGGCCCCTACGGATGGTAGGAGAGAAGGTCCAGATGAACAGCTCGGATGGCTGGCCGCTGCCAACGTGCCCTCGGAGACTGTGTGCCCGCGGAGCCTGTGTGCCCGTGGAGCCCGTGTGCCCTCGGAGCCCGTGTGCCCGTGGAGCCCGTGTGCCCTCGGAGACTGTGTGCCCGCGGAGCCCGTGTGCCCGT
>NW_021703784.1:105436454-105450072 GCF_005190385.1 Monodon monoceros
GCGGAGCCCGTGTGCCCGCGGAGACTGTGTGCCCTCGGAGCCCGTGTGCCCGCGGAGCCCGTGTGCCCGTGGAGCCCGTGGCACTCGCACATGTGAATTTGAACCTGGGCTGGGGGTCAGGCTGCTGCACTGGCTGGAAAGGTGAGCACCTGCTCATTCCCCTCCCAGGAGGCGGCTGCCCTTTTCTAGTCTATGGATGTGAGGTGTTTGAAAACACATAATGAGGATGTTTTCATGTCTATACCTTGGGAAAAAGTCAAAGGAGGAAGAGAGTGGGGTGCAGAGGGGGGCCTCTGGGGACAGTGGGCCTGAGGCGCCGGGGCAGGGCCTTCAGCAGGTGTCTACTGCATGCACCTCATTGCCTCGCTCAAGGTGAGTCTGATGCGTGGGGGTGGTGTGCAGGTGCAGGGGGCTGGATACGTGGCCTGTATTTACAGGTCCGCCCATCGCATCCCCTGCTGTGCCTCAGTTTCCCCTCGTGTAAGCGGTGGTTCTCAGAGGCTGCATTGCTGAGGCTTTGGAGGGGCTGTCTAGGAGGCCTCCCCTGGAGTGGCGGGGAGGGGCCTTTCCCCTCTGCTGACCAGTCCCTGAACGGGGCAGCGCGGGATCACCCAGGCCTCCTGGGGAGGAGACCGGAGGGCTCAGGGTCAAAAATGGAGTCACAGGCGGGGCAGGAGCCCCACAGGCCTTGTGCTGCCGGGCCGGCCAGCCGAGTGGAAGGCCCACTGATTGTCTGCCGCCGGCCTCTCCTCTCCAAAGGCCTTTTGACGTGGCCTTGTGGATGGGAGCGGGGATTTGATTAAGACACTTTGAAATTACTCAGTGACATTACCCACCGTCTGATAGCCGTCTCTTTTGAAAGCGTCCCTGCCGGATGGGCCCTTCTCCCGGGTGATGCTATGGCCCCACCCAGGCCCCAGCCCATCAGGTCAGGGCCTCCACACCTCCACCCCTGAGCGCCTGGGCCTCTCCCAGCACGAGCCTCCTCTCCCTGAGCCCGGCTGATCCATCTCTGACCTGTCACTTCCATTGTCCTTGGCCAGAGGGGCTGCAGACCCGGCCCTCTGGGGAGTGGGCTGAGGGCACGGTTGGGGGTGAGCGCTCCCTGCGTGCCTGCCCCCAGGCCCCTCTGGCAGATTCTCTGGCCCTCAGGGGCGCGCTGGGATGGGGCTGAGGCTGCTCAGAGGGTGTCAGAAGCTGCGAGAGGCTTCTGACACAAGGGCCTCTTGGCTTTGCATCAGGGGCTGCCTGTCCCCATGGATCCTGGGTCACCGTTGGCCTCCCTCAGTCGTTCCGGGAGAACTGGATGGGGATAATGAGGCCCTTACCCCATCGAGTGACCTGAGCTGGCCAGTCAAGTGGAAGGCCCAGCAGGGCCCCACTCAATGCGGATTTGCTATGGAGACGTCTACGTCAGGGACAGTTGTGTGTTGCAGTTGTATATAAAGACATGTTGCTGGGCCAAAGAGAACAGTTCATATGCACGTCCCTCCCTGACCTCAGGAGCTCTGTCGTTGGTGCCTGGTTGTGAGGCTGCTGTGGCTTTTGTCCTGTCTTCTCAGGCTTAGCACCCTGCTGGCAGCTCTGTGAAGCTGGGGCTGCAAAGACCATATGAGGCTCAGAGAGGTTAGGGGCCCTGCCCAAAGATGCACAGCTAGAGAGTGGCTGAGTCAGAATGGGAACATTCTTGCACCGTGTGTGTGTGTGCGTGTGCGTGTGTGTGTGTGTGTGTGTGTGTGTGTATAGGGAGTGGGCAGTGGGGAGGAATAAAGCTAAGAAGCCACCAACAGAAATTCAGTGGGGTTTGGTGGATTCAATCAGTAGTTAGGCTTGTAACAGAGTTTCTTGAAGATCCAACAGGGAGTTTGGTATTTTCCTGCGTGGCAGGTGCAATGGCAGCCATATTGGAGCCAGTCGGCACGTCCTGATGGAGCCCTTGCATTTCGCTGCATCGGACAGGCATAGTGCTTCTCGGCTCTTTGGCCCACGTAGGCCAGCAAAGGAGCTATGTTCATACCACCTGGGAATTTTCTGCGTCTTTTTCTCAGATCTGGCCTTTCCGGCCCCACGATCTAGTCCGAGAAGGCCAGCTCTTTGTTTTAACCAGTCCATTCCCCTCTGCCTCCTGGCTTCCTGGCCCAGCCACCGACTTCTCTGCCACTGGAAGTCCTGGTTCTTCTCTGAGGCTTTTTTTCTGATGCAAGTTCACACAAGCAGGTGCTGCGTTGGGCCAGTCCTGCCCTGGGCCTTGGTTTCCCCATCTGCACCAGGGGGGAGGGCCCATGTCCCCTGAGGCCTCTCTGCTCTAAGCATCTCCCTCCCCCAGCACAATCTGTGTACCCCACGAGCACCCCGTCAACCCGTCACCGTGTGTTCTGCCGCCACTACCAGCTTCCTGGGGCTGCAGGCCAGGCAGGAAGACGAGGCTGCCGGTGTGATTGATCCAGGCAGCCCGCGCCTCCCACTTTGATGTTGCTCAGAAAGATCACACGCTTCCCACAGGCTGGAAACTCGGAGAGAGTTTTGCCGAGCAGGGTGTGGAGCGGGGCTGGGGGACCGCTGGGGCTTCCAGAGTCGTGGGCAGGTGGGAGTCCCTGCAGCGTCCAAGTGACACGTTTTCAACTCAGTCTCCACACTCCCCATCTGTGCAACCTGGGTCCACATGCAGGAGGCAAGAGGAACTTGGTGTGCCAGGCCCGCGATGGGCACCCGTCCTGGGCTGGCTCTGGGCCTACTCGGGCTGAGGGGTCACTGCCCAGATGTGGGTGAGACCTAAGCCTGGGATCAGGTGAGGGGGTGGGAGAGGTGTGGCTCTGGGAATCAAGGGCAGGCCTGCTCCCTCTGGGTGCCACAGAGGTGGGCGCGGGGATGAAGGCTTGACGTGGGGGGGGTCTGACGACAAGAGCAGGGGGAGGGGTCTGAGCATTCTCTGGTGTCCAGTAGGTCTGCCCTGAGCCGAGCTTTCCCCCTCCTCCACCTTCCGCCTCGCTAAGGGGCCTGGGGGCTGGGGGCTGGGGAGGCGGAGGCGTGGGGATGCAGGGATCCCCAGGCCTCCCCCTGGCATCCTGGTGCCTCACGGGGTGCTGAGGGGTGCTGAGGGAAGGGCCAAATGACAGAGTTAGGCCCAGCAGGTCACAGAAGGACCTGCTGAGAGAAAAGGATCTGGGAATCAGAGTGGAACCCCTACCTCCTGCCACACAGCTAGCACCTGAGACCTGGGCAGAGAGGGGCTGGTGTCCTGGACTCAGAGGCCTTGGGATGGGGCACAGTTGGCCAGGACCCCCATCTTTAGAGAAGACCCTTCCTCAGACCAGTGTCTCTGGCCAGTGTCGAGAGCCTCTACCTGCCCCCGCTCCCAGCCCAGGCCTGATCTGTTGGAGCTGGAGGCAACTCCCCCCTTGAGCAGGTGAAAACACAGCAGCTGGCCAGCGAGGTCAGAGGTCGCCTGCTCCTGGGCTCGGGTGCCACCCGGCCGTGAGGCCCTCTGCCCGCCTGCCGAGGTTCTGCTGTGCAGTGGAAGGGGCGTAGGTGGGGACGGTCAGCCTCCTTAGGGCCTGGCCCCTGGCCCCCCGCACTCGAGGGCAATGGAAGCTCTGGCTGCTCTGAACACGCGCTAGGCCTCGCTGCCTGTCTGACCCGTGCCGGGCCCAGTCTCCCCAGCTCCCCAGCTCCCCGGGGCCACAACGATAGGGCCAGAGCCAGGAAGGGGTGCCGCTGGGGGCTGAGAATGGTGAGGCAGACGCCCTTTCAGACCCCCAGTGAGCCAATGGGGCCCAGGACCGTGAGGGCAGTCCTAGGATGAAGCCGAGGAAGGCAGGTTTCCGGGGAGCGAGGAAGGGCCTCCCATACCAGGCACTGGCCGCATGTTAGGAAGGGGGCGTCTGTCCCTGAGGGTGACCCAGCAGGTCCCCACCGGATGCACGCTCACGCAGGTCTGCGTGTGGGCCCGTCCCAGGAACCCAGCCCACGGCTGCCTTTTGCCACTCCACCCCTACCTAGCCCAGCTGTCTGACCACCCCAGTCGGGACGCACACCTGACCCCCTCTTCCAGGGCCCAGGGTGCCCAGCCCTCCTCCCCTGAGCATCCATCACAGGGCACCGCCTGGCGGTGCCCTGCCTGTTCCAGGTGTGTCCGCAGCCCCAGCAGTGCCGTTAGCCTCTTTCCAAACTCAAATTTTATCCCTTAATTTAACTGGCACTTCCTGAGTACCTAGTGGGGCCAGGCCCTGTGCCAGGCACTCCTGGGCTGTGGCTCCCCTCGGGTCCTCAGAGTCCTAGCACAGCCCCTTCTCCAGTGGCGGGCTGGAGGGCCTGGCTCCTGACCCCTGCCCAGTGCGGGGGTCGGCGGTGCCTGCCAAACGGGTCCTGAGCAGGGAGGGGGCTGTGGCTGCTGGCAGCTTGGGGCCCACTAGGGTGCAGGGAGGAGCTGTGTGTGTGTGGCGGCGGGGGGTGGGGCGTGTCGGCCCGGCTGGAGATAGAGGCCCGGCGTCACGGGTGAGTGGGCAGGGCCTGGGCAGCGGGGGCCTGGGCAGCGGGGGCCAGAGCTGCTTAGGGTGCAGGACAGCAGGCTGTGGGCACCTTGCCTTGGCTCCGAGGGGGCACTGGGGGGTGAGGCTGGACGCAGCAGGGGCCAGGGAGTTGCTCTGAGGGGGCACTGGGGCCAGGCAGTGGGAGTGTGATGAGGCGATAGACCCCAGAGCCGGGCACCTCCTGGACCATTTGTCTGGTTGCCTTTATGAAGCACCTACTGTGTGCTGACCCGGCCCTATGGTCATCAGCTCCTCCCCCACACGCCTTCAAGAGGCGCTCTGTTCCCGTTGCACGGACAGGGGAGGGGGCAGGAGGGGCAGGTCGGCCCCTGGTCCAAGGTTGGGAGGACCTCAGGTTGCGCGGACACTGGCCTCAGAGACTGGCGCCTGCGGCCGAGCCCCGAGCCCTCCAGATGCCGTCCTCCTGCCCGGCTCCAGAGGGCGCCGATGGGGGAGGGGGCACGGGCAGAGGAGGTGGGTGCCCCAGGAGGTGGGCAGGGCAGCCCCCCCAGCCCCACCCTCTCTCGCCAGCAGATGCTCTCGGCACCCACTGGACATTGAGGACCCCAACAAGGAAGCCCAATTGGGAGACAAAGGCCGGACGCCGGGGACAAACGCTCACGGACGTTGTCGGCGGGAGCGGCCAGGCAGCCAGGCGAGGCCCACAAAGGGGCCGGGGGCGGGGCCGGGAATGGGCCTGGGCTGCACATGCCACCGTTGCCCGGGCGACGGCCCTCTCCCGGAGAGGTCTGCTGGGCCATTGTCCGGGGCACACAGGACGTGTCATACACCAGATGGCCGTGTGCTGTGTAAGTCAGTTATCGGGGGCAGAGTGAAGGAATGCGGCCGCGCGGCGGGCTGGGGCGCCATCTGTTCCCTCAGACCGCGGGCACCGGCGGGCATTGAGCTCCCGGCCGGCCGGCCCAGCCTCCACTGCGGCTTTAATTAGCTAATTCCATAATTGGGCTTTATTTCAGGTAAATTGCATTTCACACCCGAGAGGGCCGCAATGGCCCGTCCGGGAGTGAAGCACTCGGGCACTTCGTGCGCAGTCGATAATACGCAAAACAAAGCCGGGCTGGGTGCAGGGGCCGCGCCCGGCCCAGATGGGCGGCCCGAGCGAGTGCCCCGAGGGCTGGGGGCCGTGCCCGGCAGCGGGCGGGGCGGGGGCACCGTGGAGGGCCCCGCTCTCCAGCCAGCCGCCTCCTGGGGTTTCCACAAATATTTACTCAACAAGGAAACAACAGCTTTTGCCTTTCCAGTAATTGTTGCTCTCGCCCCTCCCCCCCGGGGGTTTGGGCTGGGGAGGCCCCGGGCCCTCGCTGGCCCTCCTCCCCTCCCCCACACCGGCCAGTGCCCGAAGGCCAGACGTCCCCTCGGGTGGGAGCCAGGGCTGGGCTCCGGGGAGCCCCTGGGGCTCTGCAAAGGGGGACCCAGGCCCCTCCCCTCCCACAGGGGCCCAAGCTGACATTCCACACGGACCAGGAGTTCCTGCTTTGCGGCCACCTGGGCACCTGCCTCCAAGGAGACTGCAGGGGTCCCGTCCAAGAGGGAGGTTGGGGAGGCTCCAGGCAGGACCTGGGGGGAACGGAGCTGGGCCTGGAGGAGGCAGGGGCCCAAATGCCCGTGGGCAGCAGTGGGAGGCTGGCAGTGGGAGTGGGGGCAGGTGCTGTCCTGGAGTTAAGAATTAAGCCCGAGACCTGAGAAGTGCGTGTGGGATGTGAATCCTGAGCACAGGATCCCCAAGCTGCTTGTCTGGGGGCGATGACCCTCACCTGTTCACCCCTCCCCCCTTGAAGGGTCCCAAGACCTGGGGGTGGGGCTGGTCTCATAAAGGGCTATCAGGGAGAGCTTCCTGTAGGAGGGGGCTTTGAGCCTGGCTGGAGACCAAGGGAGTGGTTTCAACAGATGGAGAGGGGACAGGAGAACCTCCCGGCAAAGGCACCAGCAAGAGCAAAGGCTTAGCGGGTGGGCTGGAGCCCGACCTTGGGTCGGGGGTGGGGGGGGGGGGGGACAGGAACAGCCTGGCCTCCAGGTGCTCCTGGGTCACTGGCGCCACCCCATTCCCAGGAACCCCAGGCCAGGGGGTTGAGGCTTCTGGGCCCCCTCACCGGGGTGGGCACAGACGGGGTGAGGGGTGCTGGGGTGTTGAGGGGTGGGCAGCAGCTCCACGGGAAGACAGGTTGTCCCAAAGATGGGACGCTTGCTCCCCCAGGAAAGGAGGTGAGAGCAGGGCAAGATCAATTTTGTGATCCCACATTTATTAGGAAAAACCTGAACGGTTAAGAGTCAAAATCACACTGTGAAATTCATCAAAGCACAGATTCCAAATCACCACAGATTATTCTGATTTCGGCGAGGCGGAGCAGGCCAGAGGAGGTGGGTCTCGCCAGAGATGGCGGCGCCCGTCTGCTCCCCTGCGGCTCAGCAGCGGGCCGGGGAGGCCACCGTCTGTGTGTCCGTCCAGTTGCTTAGACCAGGCAGGGAGCTGGAGGTGAGGCCCACACGCAGAGCGGGGTTTGGGGACCCTCCCCTTTTCTCCGGAATGGGTAGGAGAAGCTGCCAGTCCAAAGTGGGGGACCTGAGCACCCCCGTTCCACTGGTGGGCGGTCCACCCCCAGTGAAGAGCTCTGGCCACAGCGGTGGACACGTCCCTCCCGTTGGAAGCTGTGGCCTCAGGATCAGCTCCCCACCAGCTCCTGGCCTGAGTCAGCATCTCTGGAGCTTGAGGGAGTCAGGCCCAGGCCCGGGGGCACCTTGATTGGGCCTTGCCCGTGGGCATCCTTTGCTCAGCATGGGCTGGGCCTGCCCTGCCCTGCCTGGCCTGCCTTCCCCCTGGGTCCCCCTGGGCCTGGATTTTAGGCTGGGGGTGGGGTCCTCACAGACCCTGTCCAGGCCGTCCCTCTGTCTCCCCTCAGGAATGCCCCGGGGCCTGCACACAGCTGTACGGCTCCCTGGCCATACATGGGACAGACCAATTGCCTGGGATGCCCGGCCTGACCCCCTGCTGCTTTGTCCCGAGTATCAGGCAAGCAATGGGGGGACCCCGGTCTCAGAGCTGAGAGGCCCCTCCTCCCAACACCCAGCCAAATTCTAGTACCCGCTGGCTGGGAAGAGGCGGTCTTGGCGAGCCCCCCAGCCCAGGCCACAGGGCCCTGTAGTCCCCTGGGTGTCTGGGGCCTTGGAGAGCGGGACTGCTCTCTCGGGCCTTCGAGAGGTGGCTGAGGCCTAGTGGTGCCTGTGCTGAGTGGGAGGTGGGGTGGGCCGGGCAGGGCTCCTCCGGGCCTCCCCTCTCAGGCCTGGGCCCCGAGCCCCCATCAGGAGCCCTTGTCGGGGCCCCCGCGGGGCACGGTCAGCTGTTCGTAGGTGGGCAGCGCGTTGCTGGGCAGGAAGAGCTCGGGGTTGATGGAGCCACCGCTGTGGGGCTGGACCACCTGGGCCCCGCCCCCGCTGGAAGGCCGGCTGCTGGGGGAGCCTCCGTGGTGCAGGGCGAGCAGCTGGTGCAGCATGTCTGTGATGAGCGCCAGCCTCTGGTCCAGCTGTGTCACCTGCGGGGACAGGATCAGAGGTGAGCCGGGCAGTGTGCAGGTGGCCTCAAGGCCTGGGTTCCTTGAGGGCCAGGGGAGGGACGGGGCCTGGCCTTGGTCACGGCCGTGTGCGTGGAACGTGCACGTGCGCGTGTGTGTGTGTCCGTGGCCCCTGTGCAAGTCTGCACGTGTGCACACACGTGCGTGGAGGGAGCCCCGCTCTGCAGCCCTCACCTGAGACCCAGTGGCTGAGTAGGTAGCAGGGCGGGGCCCCTCCCCTGCCATCTACCCCCACCCCCATGCCCACCAACAGGGTTTGTGCCTCAGGGTGCTCTTGTCAGGCCGGGCACAGTCCCCAACTCAGCAGGGGCACCACCATCTTCCCAGCTGAGCCCCCAAACCTGTACCAATCCCCAGGTGTCAGCCAGGGCCACACGCCCACCATGCTTTTCCCAAAGCCCTTTCCCACGCTGAGCACTGGGGCTGCCCACCCCACGAGGTGGGGTCGCCCCACCAAGCTGGAGGGGAGGTGGGTGGAGGATGGACCTGGGTCTGCGGGTACTTAGCAGGGGCTGCTGGATGGCCAAGACGGGGTGGGGCTGGAGTGAGCCCTGGGGGTGGGAAGAGGACCCCAGGGCCCTCAGAGCAGGAGCAGGGGTGAAGCAGACGTCCTGGCATGAGCCGGCAGGAGGCATGGCTCACCCTGGGGCCTGCAGTGCCCTTGGGGGTGGTCCCCCAGGGTCTCCGTCAGAAAATAATACCCGCCTTGGGTACCTGGAACACTGGAAAGACTAGAAATGATGGGGGAGGGAGCGGAGGTGGCCAGATGGTCACCGATAAGGGCGAAGCTGCGAGAACACAGAGCTGCTTCAGGGGAGAGTGTGGCTGGGGGTAAAAGCCCGGGGATGGCTCCGCCAAGGGTCAACGCCAGGGCTGCGGACGGCGGCAGGCCGAGCTGGCTGGGGCCGGCCATCCACCTGGACACACACATGGTCCATGATGTATGTGCTCTGAGCCGCCCTGGGCCAGACTGCCCCAGGACCCATCTGGGCCCCACTGCTGGCGGCAATATCCCCACCCCAGGACCGGACGGAGCCGGGTGCTGGCCAAGCGGGCCGGCCCCGGGGAAGATGCTGTGGGTTGAAGAGGCCACAAATGCTGTGTAGCTGGGTCCCCGGGTTGGCCCGGGTCAGGCTTCAGAGGCGGGTGGGGCAGTCCACAGCCTCCCTCCCACGGTGGACGGTGGACGCTGAGTCAGGGGGAGGGCAGGGCTGGCTGAGGGGGAACAGGGGAGGGTTCTCTCCTGAGTTGGGGCCACGGGGCTCTCTCGAGACCCAGCAGCAGGTAGGGCAGGATGGGGGCTGGATCGTGGAGCAACAGCCCCCCTATCAGGACGGCTGCCTGTGAGGTGGGGCCTGTGACCCACGCCCCCAGCTTCGCACGGTGGCGGCTGCAGCACTGAGGCCAGTGCTGTCTCCTGGGGCCTCCTGGGCTCCCCTGCCCGCCTCTGCCTCCTCGGACTGTGCGGGGGACTGAGACCTCCTCCCCTGCCCCTGGGCCTGGGGACAGGGACAGCTGCATGTCTGAGGCCCCCTCAGCCAGGCCAGGGGGGCCTAACCTATTTTCTCAGACACATCTGATACCGGAGCCCAGGCTATAAAGGGAAGGGGTGCAGAGCTTCTCTGATTTAGCTGGGCTAGAGCCTGGGGCCCTCACTCAGCTCTCCCCCCCCCTGCATTCCCCCGGGTGCCTCCCTGACACCCTAGTCCCACCATATGCTGAGGCCACCCACAGACGCAGGCCCCGAGGCCCCAGGAGAAGAGTCTCGTTTGGGGTCTCTGGCTGGGACCCTTGCAGCCCAGCCAAGGGGGGCTGGGGAGGACCCTCTCCTCGGCCCAAGACCGCCGGGCCCCCAGTCCCACTGCCTGCCTATGCCCTGGGAGACCCGTGGGGGACCCTGCGCGCCTGGTAGCCTGGAACGAGCCTTGCGCGAGGCTGGTGCGGGCGAGCTTCATGTTGCTCCGCTGTGCAGGCCCCGGCTTGGGTATTGATTGGTTTGGCACCAATTAGAGCACCAAATACATTACAGAAGAAAATTTGTGGTTTCATAAATTTTCACTTTATGGCACTTGAACATCTGTTGAAGCCCCCAGCAGGGCAAGTGGGTATGGAAGCCTTTATAGGGTGTTCTTGGGAAAAAAGGAAATGGAAGAATGGCTGGGATTCAGGAAGGGGTGGGGCTGCCGGGCACGGCTGGAGAGGGGGCGCATCCCAGGGGGCTGATAGCACAGCCCCCACTGGGAGCAGGCGGGAGGCTGGCCCCAGGCTGAGCTCGCCCTCAGGGGGCCACCTGGGGCACTCAAGCCCACCTCGGCCCCCTGGGCTGCTGCTCATGGGAGATGGGGTTTTGCGGGGCTCACCAGGCTCCCTGGTCCCAGGGGACATGCTCCCATTAGCCAGACTGCTGGAGGTGGCGGGGGCGCCGGGGGCGAGCTCAGATCTGGGCCGGAATCCCAGAGCCGGCCCAAAGCCTGGGCCTCACGCCTCCCCCTCCTTCTCGCACAGGAGAGGAGTGGGTCTGGGGAGGAGGTTCACATGCCGCCACTGCTGGGACAGGAGAGAGAGCAAGTGGGGCAGCCCGCAGGCCAAACCAGACTCCTGCCAAGGCCCCCCGGCCACCTGCTGAGTCCTTCTGGTCCTCTGGCCACCCTCAGGGTCCCCCTGGGTCTTCCTGGCCCCCTGCAGGGTCCTTCCGCCTGCCCAGCCCCACGCCTGATGGGCGGGGATCCTTGGCATCACCCGCCTGGTCCAGCTTCAGGGCGTGGTGATCACTGGGTGGGCCAAGCCCTGTGGAGCCATGTCTCTCCCCCACCCCGGCCCCCCAACCTTGGTGGCTGACCTCGGTGCCACACACACCACCCGGGGCTGTCTGCTGCTCGTCGCTGGCTCTGGGCTGCCTGAGCTTGCCCTGCACTGCCCGGCCCCTAGGGCCCGGTGATGGCCTCTGCCCGGGTGGGCTTCCGTCCTTCTCAGCGGCTGATCGCCTGTCCCCACAGTGTGGGGCGAGCCTGGTCAGGCTGGTCCAGGAGGCCAAGTCAGATCCCACGCTGAGACCTGGCCGCCGTGCTGTCCTCCCTGGGCCTCAGTTTCTCAGCTGGGAAGTGGGGGCATTCTGCTCCTCCTGTGGGGGGCGTTCTTGAGGATGGAGCAGGACAGTCGTGTAGGAGCCCGTGCCCGCGGGCTCTGTGAGTGTGACTCACACCTGCCACGCTTCTCCAGGGCTGAGCACGTCCCAGAGAGATGGCCCCTGGGTCCCCCCGCCCTGGGTTCTCCTCCTCCCAAGGAGAGCGCCTTTATCTTGCTTCATGTTCGATGGTGACACCCAGTGAGCACTTCATTCGGCCGGAGGGAGCGGCCTGAGCCAACCCCCAGCCGCAGAGAAGTGCGTGCCTCCGGGCAGGTGCCCAGGTGAGGCGCTGTCACCCGCAGAGGAAGGCAGTGCCCGCTCGGGGACCGGGACAGCGTTCCCCGGGAGCCGCTGGGGCACATCAGTTTTGGGGATCTTGGATCTCGTCATTATTTGCAATTTGATAGTGACCAAAGGGCAAGGCCAACAAAAGCTCCCTTGTTCCCTGCCTCCATTCACCAAATTAATAACCATAAGAGGACTCCCGGCCCTCGGAAGAGAAAAAAAGCAATTAGAATAACAGCCAGTTAGAGAGCCCCGGGCGGTGGTGATCAAACCCAGGGCGACGGGATTCCTGTTTGATGTGCTTATGAATTTGTTTTCAAAAGAAAATCTTGAAAAAGAGTCTTTCAAGGGAAATTTTTGCAGAACCTGCTCGGCCTTGATCCCAGCTCTGGACCCGCCGATGGCCCTGGCCACGTGCAAGCCCTGGGCTGTCTCGGCCACACTGGCCAAAGACGGGCAGGGGTGGGGGACACCGAGGCCTGGGGCTCGCGGGGAGGGAGTCCCCTGCCCTGGGGGGCAGCTCGTGGTGCCCCAGGGTCCCCGTGGGTCAACATCTAAAGGGGGAGGCAGGGCTCCTCTTGGGACAGCCCAGGGCCCTCTGCAGGGTCACAGGGCAAAAGACCTCTGGGCTCTCCTCTTGTTTGCAGACTGTGCCGGACCAAGAGTCACTGAGCCGCTCTCGGGAGCAATGCTCAAAATACTTAAACACCAGGCACTGAGCTGGATGCCAGCCCTGGGGCCAAGCTGGGCTGCAGGGAGTTGGGGGTTCCAGGTATGTCATGGGGTGCGCGGGGGCCTGAAGCTCCGGGGAGCCCTGCCCAAGCCCACACACCGGCGACAGGCGCAGGGACATGGCCATGACTGCTCAGTGTGTCTGTGCACAGGCCCGCTCAGTCCTCCTGACGCCCTGCGACACGGCTCTGCCCCCTTCACGCCCCTTCACACACAGCAGGGAGCACGGGAGCGAAGCAGCCAGGGAGCAGGGGTTGCAGAGGGGCTGCTGCTGGCCTATCTCCCCCTTCTGCCCTGGCCACAGGTCTGCGGCACCTGCAAGGCCCAGCACTGCCCAGGTCACAAGCCCCTGCTCCCCGCTGCTCCTGAGCCCATTAGACAGGTGACACAGCTGAGGCCCGGGGACACAGCGGGCCTTGAGTCCCTGGACGCAGCTTGGAGGGACCAGGTGGGGCCTGCTTATAGCCGGGGCAGGTCCAGTGGCCCATGGCAGGGGTGCTGAGCCTGCCACACCTCCACCCCCGTCCCTATCCTGGCCGCCCAGAGAGGGAGCCCCGCGCTGGACAGCTCAGGGCAGAAACCCGCCTTCCCTGTGCAGGGCCCCAGCCACACCTCACAGTGCCCTGGGTGGGCAGTCCACCCCGGCCCCTCCCAAACATACAGTCTGTGAGGAGCCCCCAGCACGGGGCAGGACACAGGGTATGGTGAGTGAATTCTGACCGGTGGAAGGAGTGCCCACTCCCACCCCCATTAGAGCCCGGCCACAGCCTTGGACGACGGGCCTGCTGGACCCAGGAAGGACTCAGGCTGAGAGGTGACACTGTGCCCCCTGGGCCTCGTGGCTGCTCAGTGGGATTCAGGTGGTGGTCCTGGGCCACCCCCCGACCCCAGCCCCCGGGACTCTGGGTTCTCCATCTCCATAGAATGCCATTTCTTGCCCTACCCCTGGCCCTGGCCCTCCCTCCGCAAGCTGCTGGTTGGTGAGGGAGGGGGTCACGGTGACCTGTGACCTTTGCCCCCTGTGTCCTCCAGCACGTGCAGGTGATGCTGAACACCCACGTCTAGGGCGATGGATGTCACTGAGAGAAAGCACCAAGGGGGAGGGGACACCGGCTGCGTCCCGGTGTCTGCTAGACCATGGCAGGAGGAGGGCCACCCTGATGTGAGAGCTGTGTTCTGCTGTCCTCTGACCCTAAGCACCCAGGCTCAGGCTAGGGACACACCCCAGACCCGCACGCTCGATCCCTGGGGACCTCAGGCCTGAACTCAGACCATAAAACCATGGTTTTCCTGCACCTCTGTTGAGCCCTCCGCAGCTCTCAGGCCCCCGGGCTGGCCCGCTTACAGCCGGGGCAGGT
>NW_021703784.1:105450172-105455653 GCF_005190385.1 Monodon monoceros
CCCTCTCACTCTCTCTCTCTCTCTCTCTCTCTCTCTCTCTCTCTCTCTCTCTCTCTCGGCACCCACCCTGTTCCACGCACATTTTCCCCATCCCAGAAAAGCACTCCAAAATCTCGCATCCTGCTCCACATTCTGACTGTCAGCAGAACTTGGGAACCCCCTGCCCACCCCTGCTCCCAGCCCAGGCCAGACCGCCAATTTTTTATGCTAGGACTATTACAGTAGCCTGCCAGGTAGCCTTCCCCCACAATGTGGTCCTTTCAAAACACAAACCAGGTCACACCGCTGCCCTACTCACAGCCTCCTGAGCTCCCCCCTCACTCCCAGGAGAAGCCTGAGTCCCACTTGTGGCCCTAGACCTGTCCCCCTTTGCTCTACGGCCTCCCCCACCTTCTTCCCTCTGCATTTACTCCAGGCCGCTCTGCTGGCCCTCGAACATGGCAGCACGTGCCTGCCTCAGGCCCCTTTCCCCAGCTGCTCCCCTGCCCACATCAGCCACCCTCCACCCTCGGACCTCACCAAAAGCACTGATCGCGGCCATGTCCCTCCTTCTGCCACGGCCCCCCACCATCCCCACGCTGGTTCTTATTTTCTCCAAGGCCCCCAGCCTGCGGTTGTATCTGCTCACTCCTTAGCTGGTTCTCCCACTGGAATTAGGCTCCAGGAGCCCCACTCCTCTGCCTGTCCTTGGTGGCACATAGAGGGCCCTGTTCACATTTGTGGAATGAATATGGTGGGCGCTACACAGCCCAGAGCCTCCACGCCAGAGCCCCCGGGGAAACTTTCTGCCAAGGGGGAAGGGGGAGGTGGTGCGGGGTACCTGCCTGCCTAGGGCCAGCTGTCCTGGGGGGAGGTCCCTGCCCGGCGGGCAGCCTGGCCCCCGCTCCCGGGCCCTGCCCCTGGCGCTGGGAGTTTGGGAACGCCCCTCCCCCACGGCGAGAATGCGGGAATAGCACCCATAAATCATCCTTTCGTTAGAGACCGTGGGGCTGGCCGGTCTCACAGAGCTGGGTATGAGTGGAAATAGATCACAGCGCTTCATAACATTGTAATTTATGGCAGGAGACGGTGTAATTGTGTTTATGACTTTGTTTTAGTGCTTTAGCTCTTGGAGAAAAATCAGCCCGTTTTCTAGCTGCCGAGGTTTTACTGCCAGTCCCCAGGGCGGCCGGCCTGCTGAGCTCTCTGTCCTGCGGTGCACGGTGCACCCAGCCCGGTGAGGACACAGCCTCGGAGCCTGGCCCACAGCCTGCTGGGCTGGGCGTGCACTGGGCATGTGGGCCGGGGCGGGATGTGTGCACGCCGGTCTGCGGGGGGCCCTGGGGAAGGATGCGTCTTGGGTGTGCGGGCCGCAGGGCAGTGGGTCAGAGCCTGCGGGGAGGGCCTGGGCACACAGACAGGCTGCCTGGGCTCATGTCCTGCCTCTGCCGCTTCCTGGTTGGGTGACCTTGGGTGAATCACTTGGCCTCTCTGAACCTCAGTTTCCCCATCTGTAAAATGGGGATGCTGGTAGAATCTCCCTCAGTAGGATGTTGTAAGGATTGAATGAATTAATGCAGGAAACCACTGGAAAGAGTGCTTGGCATCTGGCAAATTCTGATTAAGTCTCCTGTTGACCATTACTGTAATTATTGTTAGTAGTTTGCCTGAGTGCAGCGTGGCCTGAGGGCCAGTTGGCATGTATACGTGAAGACGTGTGTGTACACGAGTACTCGGGCTTTACAAGGGCAGGGAGACTGCATGTGCAAGAATGCATGCGCCGCCCCGGGTGTGGTTTTGCACAATTCCCTGTACCGTCCACCAAATCATTCCCTGAGCTGCCAAAGGGTACAAGTGTATCTGCCTGGACCTCTGGGCCCCTGGGCCTTTGCACGTGCCACAGAGGTGAGCACCCTTCCACCAGGCGGTGATGCTGCTGGGATGGGGCAGCTCAGCGGACGAGCAGTGGGAGCCCCACTCAGCATGGGGGCTCTGTCGGGTGCCAAGCGCACTCTCCTGACTGGGAGATAGATGCCACCATCTCTGGAATCCCTGGTCACCGACACACCAGCCGTTCTGCCTGTTTCCCAGGGTCCTCTGCCCAGGCGGAGTCCAGGCAGGGGGTGAACCTTGGCCAGAAGAGGTGGGCGATGTGGCAGCCACTTGTGCCCTGGCCCCTGGGACTGGTGCATTGGTTTAGCATCATGAATCAGCCAGAGTGGGCGTTTCAGAGGCTGTAGACCAAGGCCTCTGTCCTAGCCACTGTCCCTCAAATCTCTCACTGTCTGGCTACTGGGTGGCAGGTGATCTGAGCCGTCACCAGAGTCAGCCATGCCTCAGCTGGGTCCTCGGCACAGCATGGTCAAGGTCCTGGTCACCCCAGACCCTTCTGGGGGCCTGCCAGTTCCTGGCTGACCCTTGCTGACCACCCCTTAGGAGTGCAGGTTGCTCCCCTCTGAGAGAGTGTCACGATGGAGAGACGAACCTTCTACCTGCCTCACGGATACACGCTCACCCAGGGGCAGCCCCACAGATGCCTGGGGCCCGCCAGGCACCCTCAGCGTTGCTTCCATGCAGGCTGACCGTTGAGGGGGGCGGGTCTCAGGATCACTATCATAACCCAGAGCCACCTCTCCAGGGTTCATCCGCCGCAGCCGGGACTATCTCGCAGGCCCTCTACGCCACAGCCCAAGGACCCCCGTCTGCCGGCACCATCTCTACACAGACACCCTCGACGCTCCGCCCCAGCTCTGCACTCTCCCGGGGGCCCCAGAACCCCGTCTCCACTGGCAAGCAGGTCTAACAGCATCTTGGTGCAGCAGGGCCCAAAGAGAACTCAGACTTGCCCTGCCCGCAATCCCATCCTCCCATCTCAGAAAGTGGTGCTGACACCCACAGAGCAAAGCACTGGATTCCCCTGGCGCTCACCCACATCCCACCCGCTCTCGAGAGCACACGCTCTGAATCCAGCACCGCCCTCCTCCACGCCCCCTGCCCAGGCCAGTGGCATCCCTGGCCTGTGCTGTTGGACTGGTCCGTCCCCCTCCCATTCACTCCAGCGGCAGCCAGGCTGAGTTGTCTCCCTCCGCAGAATTACCGGTGCACCCAGAATGAAATCTCACCTCCATCCACAGCCCCTGAGCTCCGCGCAGCCCCCTCACCGTCCTCCCTGACACCCTTCTCTCAGATCCTGGGCACAGTCCTCTCGATCCTGCCTCAGGGCCTTTGCACTTGCCACTCCCTCTGCCTGGAAAACTGTCCTCCACCACAACATATAACCTGAGCTCAAATGTTGAGGGTGGGCTTCCCTACCGCGGCCAGGCCTTTGACCATGCTGTCACGTTCACGTCCCCAGAGGGTCTCCCAGAGCCTGGCACATGGTAGGTGCTCACTAAATACACTTGGGATGAATAGAGCTGGTGCTCCACAGATATTTGCTGGATGAGAAAATGAGGTCTCTGCCATCTCCCAGGGCCCCAGTAGCGGGGTGGGGGGCAGATGTCCTCTAAGCCCATTGCTCCTTCCCTCCCCAGGGTGCTGCTGGCCAGGCCTTTTCCTTGTCATTGACTTGTAAGGGCTCTTTGTATATTAAGAAAGTTTGTCCTCTGACATGGACATCACAAATGTTTGTTCCTAGTGTGCCATTGGTCACGTGAATTGGTTCATGGCAATTATGATTATCATTTTTGGTCACGTCATACGGAAGTTTTATTTACTTTTTCACTTTTTTATGTAGTCAGAGTTGTTTGCCTTTTCCATTGCGGCTTCTAGATTTTGTGCATGCTTGGAGTAGCTTTCCCAATTCCAACCCTGAAACATTTTTTTCTAGGACTTTTTAGATTTGTATTTTACCCTTCAATCATTGAACGGTGTGGGACTGATTTTGAGCTGCAGGCCTGTTTTCAGCGATCAGCCTGTCGATACATCACACTTCACCGAAGGACCTGTCTTTTCCCCATGGAGCTGGAACATTCTTTTTGTACATGCTTTGCAGTCTACAGTGAACCGTCTTACTTAGGGTGGTCTTAACGACATGTGTTGCTAGTGGGTGGCAGGGCTGTTCTTTCTTGAGGTGAAAGACATTGCTGGCTCCATCGGGGGGTCCAGCAAGGGAGGTGGCCAGGGGAGCATGGACCAGCTCTCACCTGGACAACCTCAGTGACCTCTGTCCTCAGTGCCACAGTCTGAGAGATTTTGCTTCTCTGCTCAGAACTCTGAGAAACCCCACTTTGAGCTCTGAACATAAAAAGAAAGTCTGGGCCGAGGCTCCAAGCCGTCACCCCTCCCCCCAGGCAGCTCCAGCATGAGGCCTCCTCTCTGCCCTGCTCCCGCCTCTTCTCTCTGCCGCCGCTGCCAGGAAGTCTTCCTGGATTCTCGCGTGGCTCACACCATCACCTCACCCACATTTCTGCTCAAGGCTCACTTCCCCACGAGACCTCCTTGGGCCCTGAGCTAAACGCGGCGACCTGCCCCCATCCTCCATCTACTGTCTTTTCCTCCAGGACTCACACCGACGTCACTGGCTTATTTATTATATTTTCCGTCTCTAGCTGCCCGCCCCCCCACCCCCAAGGACGAAAGCCCCATGGGGGCTCTGCGTGTGCTGTGTTACCCATGTGCTCAGTCGACACCCCTGCACGCTGAGCCACCTCCTCCCTGCAGCCGCATCTCTGTGGGGGCCACGTTTGTGCCCAGAGTCGTTCACAACCACCGCCTGACTGTGCCCACTGAGGCCGCCCTGCCTGGACTTCGGGGAGGCAGGCTCATGGGACAGCTTACGGAGGGGGCAGTGGCAGAGTCAGGGGGCCCCAGGCAGCACACAGCTTCCTGGGCTGCACGGGAGCCTCTTTGCTTGGAAGGGGGCCTGGGCAGTGGGGACCAGGATACACAGAGGCCAGGAAGCTGCCCACGGTCACCTGGTGGGTGGGCTGGTGGAGGGGGAGACCCTGGCTCAGGATGGGCGGGGCTTGGGCCTCCCAACAGGCTGGCCAGCCCCCTAGCTGGGGCCTCAGGGGGGTCCCGCCAGCAGAGGCCAAGTGGGGGCTGCCTGCCCTGCCCACATCGGGCAGCCCCAGGCTGGCCGACTCAGTCACCCTCCTCGGGGCCGGGCGAGCGGGAATGTAGGGCAGGCTGGAAAAAGGCGCTGGAAGCCGAGAGGCCGTGTTTGTGTTGGCGGCAGGGCGGAGGCCCCACCTGCATTTGATTCTCCCCCGCCTCCCCCTCCCGCGCTGCCCCTCTGACGAGCCTCGAAGTCCTGGAAGCCAGGGGGACGCCGGGCAGAACACTTTGTACTGGGAGCCAGTGAGCACCCGGCCACCCCAGCCAAACCCCCAGCCCCAGCGGGCGGGCAGGCGGGTGACACGCAGCCCAGTGACGGCGGGCAGGTGGGCAGGGGCCGCCCAGCAGCTCCGTCATTAGAGTCCCATCTGCCTCTGTCTGCTGCTACCCTGGCCTGGCTGCCCCCCCCCCCCCCCCCCCCCCCCCCCCCCCCCCCCCCCCCCC
>NW_021703784.1:105455753-105475271 GCF_005190385.1 Monodon monoceros
CCCCCCCCCCGCCATCTCGGGGCCATCAGCCAGGGTGTGGGCAGTTCAGGACCCCTGGGCCCGCAGTGCCTCTCGAGGTGGGTTCACCCTCCATGAGTTCCACAGCCAGCAGGCCTCCCTCCACCCCTCGCACCCCGTCCTTGCCCTGGTGAGACCCCTGCAAGCCGCCTACTGCTCTCAAGCCAAAGACACAGCCCCGCCTCGGCCAGAGGGTCCCTCACGGTCTGGGCCTTGTGTCCCACCTCGGCCACTGCCCCTTCCTGCCCTGCACTGGCTTCTATCAGTTCCTTGGATGTGCTGTACCCCCTCTCTGCCTCAGGACATTTGCACCTGCCGGCCCGCTTTCTAGAACGTTCCACCCATCTCCTGAACCAGCAGACGGTCTCATTCTTCAGGCCCCGAGGCGAGGGTCTCCTCCTTAGAAACACCGCCACCCCCCACCCCAGTTTGCCTGCCATCACCTCCCAGCTCTGCCCCTTCCAGCCACTCAGGTCTGCCCAGGTACCGCTTGCATCGTTTGCTTCCTAAATGTCCACCTCCCTGAAAGCGGGGATACTGCCAGGCAGTCCATGACCCCTGACCACCTGGGGGACTCTGGGCCTCCGTCAGCCCCCTAGCAGGGAGGGGACAGAGAGTCTGTGCCGCAGCTCAGAATGGAGATTGATGCGTACGTGGCTGGAGTGTCCTGGGGGCAGGGTCTAGCTCCTCTGGACAGACCCCAGCGTGCCCCCCAGGCTCCCAGCACCTCCCAGTTGCCTCTGACCACTTCCCCCGCACGCACAGCTTGGTGTAGCTTCTCTCCGTGCCTCTCTCCGGCCACACTTGGCTGTTCTGTTCCCGCTCAGCCCTGGACTATGTCCTTTCTCCGGACACCTGCACAGCTTCCCGGCTGGTCCCTGACGGCACAGGCCCCCAGAGCCTCTTCCCCGGACAGTTGGAAGCCTGCTGACCCCACGCCGGCCGGCCTCCAGGACAGCGCCCGTGCGCCCCCGTCCTGGCAACACGCTCTGCCCAGCTGGACTTCTTGCTGTTCAATGAACCTCTTTACAAAGGGTTTGCATGATATAAGTACTCTTCAAAAACATTTTCTCTAAGAAGTAAAAACATTTCAAAGAAACATCCCCTTTGACCTGGCCCGTCTGGCTTTGTTTCCCCCCCACCCCACCCCCCGCCCCGTCCCAGGTAACCGTCTTAGCGATCTGGTGTTTATCCTTCCAGCCATTTCAAAACACGAGCTCGCGCGCATGCGATACAGTATCCATCTGCGGCAGGCTTAGCATGAACGGTAACATGAGATGCTAGGCTCTCTGCTCGCTCCCTTTCACTCAACACGGGTTTGGAGGCCGCCCGTGTTGAAACATGCCCACAGAGCCCGCTCCCCGGGGCGGCGGTGCAGCGGGCCTTTCCACGGGGCTCTGGAGACGCCACGTCGTCAGTGTCCGTCTGTGGACGGGGAGGCTGAGTGCGCCCCAGGCCACACCCAGGGGAGGGGACCGCTCTCCAGGAACGGTCTTCTTGGCGTCGGTGTCGGCTGCGAGGCTGGCCCTGCGGGGGCCCTTCCACACGCTCCCAGACAGGCTCCCCCGCCCCAGCCCCCCGCCCCTCCTCCGCTCCTCCCTGATCTGGGGGAGAGGAGCCCCCGCCCGCCCTGTCCTCCTGTCCTCCCAGTGCACCCAGGCGGCTCAGCCTTTCCCCCTCTCCCCAAGTCACCAGCCACAGAGGCACCCAACAGGGTCAAGGCTGGAGACTTTCAGGGCCCAGCAAATCCATCTAGAATCTGAGGCTCCCCCCACCCCTGCAGCTGCCACCCTGGGCCCAGTCACCAGCATCCCCCAGATCCTGCCAGCGGCCCCCCACCTGCTCTCCCATGGCCACTCTTAGGCCCCAGGAGGGGGACGTTAAACCGGGGGCTCCCCATGCCCTCAGAGTCAAGGCCAGGGTCACTGCAGTGGCCCCGAGGCCATCACGATCTGGCCGGGTCCTCCCCGCTGCCCCAGCCCCGTGGGCCTTCTGTCCAGGCCCAGAAGCACCGCGGGCTCTTTGCACCTGCTGCCTCTGTGGGGCGGGCTCTTCCCCCAGGAGCTTCAAGCTGCCTCTGCCCACCTCTGAGTATTCCCTTAAATGCCCTGTCTCAGGGCTGCCCAGGTTCTCTTTCTGCAAAGACACCCCTCCCGGCACGACTCCTTGAAGGCAGGGCTTCTGCTTTGTTGCCTCGCAGCTGCCGGCCCAGCGTCTGGCACACAATAGGTGCTCAGTAAAGACCTGCGGGATGAGTGGATCACCGCCACCAGGGGCCAGACTGCCCAGGTCAGCCCCAGGTAGGGCAACCAGCAGAGGGGCTGAGGGGCTTGGCCTCCGTGTGTGTGTTCTGGCACGTGTGTGCCTGTGTGTGTGTGTGTGTGCGTGTGTACACGGGCAGAGTTCCACCAGGGCTGTGCTGGGCCCTACACTGGGCAGTGGGGGAAACCTGGGAACTGGCACATGGAGCAGAATCCAGGGGCGGTGTCAAGGGCTGGGGGTATGGAAGAGCTGGGGTACAGGCTGACCACCCCCAGCCCAGGTGCCGGCGTGTCCAGTCTCCCTGCCTTTCCTGCCTCGGTCCTGGCCTGGAAACAGCGGCCCCATGACTCAGCCGCCCAGGGCCAGGCTGCAGCTGCAGCTGACCCAGACGGGCAGGCAGCCCCTGGCGCCCCGGGCCCCCTAGGCCCACACCCAGGTCAGGGCCACCCCCGGCCCCGCCCCCACTCCTGGCTCCTGCCCCTAGGACAGGATTCCCTGAATTAGGCCCCCTGAGGCTGGATCCGGGTTGGAGGCTGGGCCGGGGGGCTCTGGGCTGGGGTCCCAGACCCGGGGACCTGGACTCGAGCCCCTTTCCTGGCACCCGGAAGAGGCTTGTGGGGAAGGAGACGTGGAACAGGCTGGAGCGCCCTTCCTGGAACCTGCCTTCCTGGGGAAGCCGCAGGGATTTCTGCCTGTCCAGGACCAAGCCCTGCACCCTGCCTGGCGTTGGAGGACCAGCTGGGGGCTTGGGTGGGCCTTCGCCACCTTGGGCACGTGACAACACCCTTCCAGGCCTGTTCTCTCCCAGCCTGTGAGACCCACAGCCTGAGCCAGAAGCCCCTCAGCCGCATTCTTCCTCCACCCAACACCGGGCTCCCTCCCCACCTCTGTCTGCACACTCTTTGAGACGGGGAGCTCAGTCCCCCACGCTCTCGGTGGAGGGGCAGCGCCAGCAGCCCCAGAAGACGGGGCCCGGGGCCCCGCACCCTGTTTGCCCCCCGGCCCCTCCTTGGCGCTTTGCTTCTCGGCAGTCGGGGCGCCAGCAGCCGCTCCCGCCCTCGCCTTGCCTGCTCACCTCCCCTGCCGAGCCGCCGCATCCCTGGGTCATGACTCACCCATGTGGGCACGTGGCCCCAGGGGGCCTGCTCTGTCACCTGGCCACGCAGATGCCCAGTGTGTGGGGGGACCTTGTGGCTGAGGGGGCGCTGCTGCACCTCCGCCCCAGCCTGAGACCCAGTGTCCGGGAAGTGGGTGAGGAAGGGGTGGGGGAGCAGCACCCCCTCAGGAAGCCCCAGGAAGCCGCTAGGGCTCCAGGCCGGGCCCGAGCGCCCCAGCCCCCTCCGGACACACTTGGGGGTCCCACTCCTCTCTGCTGCCAGCAACTCCCCAGGTCCCGGGCTTCGCTTCCCTACTGTTGCCGGTGGCCCCGCCCTGGGCCTTTGCCCGTGTGGTTCACAGGCCCCCATCCTGCCCGGTCTCCAGCCTGGGCGCAGTCACATGTAAACATGGGACCCGGCGCTCCTGGCGTCACCCCCTGAGCCTTTGTCTCTGCGTCTGTGAGACAGGGATGCGAAGGGACGCGCCACGAGGCGGTGGAGGGTCAAACGTGCCTCCCCAGCAGGGTATCTGCCTCCTACCCCCATTCCATCTCCAAACCCCTGGCCCCCAGGCCAGGCTACCTGCGGCTCCTGTGCAGGTGACAGGGCTGCCCCTCAATGTCCCCACGTCTGCACCCTTGTGCCCGCCTCATTCCAGCCGCCACGCTGAGGCAGGTGACCTTAGGGGTCCCCAGCCCTGATCCCGAGGTGTGTGGCCAAGTGGCCGGGGCGCTGGAGGGGATGGGGTGGGGTGACCTTGGGGGTGCGTCAGAGACCTGGGAGCAACTGAGCAGTGGGGGCTCCCAGGACGGCCCACAATGTTCGGAAGGTGAGTGAAAGTGTGGGGAGGGCTCCACCCCGGAAGGAGGCCCCGGGCTGGCCCGCGGCCCTCCTGGCCTGGGCTGACCTGAAGGCGAGACATTCAGGCCTTCCTGCGGCTCCCCGCCCACACTTCCTTCTCCTGGGGCCGAGAGGAAGAGCTCCTTGGGACACTGGGCCCGGGTGGGGGGCACCCAGGCTGACCAGACCGGGTATGGTCTGCAGGCTTCTGGGAGGACCTGGCTCACCTTCTGTCACAGCCTGCAGGTTCCCCATTAGTGCCTGGATCTGGGGGCTTTGGAGACCATCCTTGGTACCACTTGGGTCACAGCTCTGGGAGGCCCACCCAGGCAGGAGGCCAGGGCCCTCTGTCAACCTGAGTTAAAGGTGGGAAGGGGGTGCCCACCAGTGAGCCCTCCTCTCTCACCGCTGCCCCATCCCATACAGCCCCAGCCCCCTGGCTACCCAGAAGGCTCCTGTCGGGGGACCAGCCAGCCCCAAGTCTGCACACGTGACATGAGGACACACCTGGCCTGCCTCTGCGCCCGCTGTCCTGCTCTTCCCAAACCCAGTGGCACGTCTCCACCTCCTCCTCCCCAGGGCACCGTCAGACCGCCCCATTTTCTTCCTCCATTCTGGAGTTTTCTCACCATCAGCAGCAAACCCACCTGAAGAGCTCCCATGGGTGGATATCTTTTATCCTCAATTCCTGACCCAGAGGCAACCCCTCAACCCTCCCTGCTGCCTCTTGCCTTTACCTTGGTATTTCTAAACCACACGCTTATATGTCTACCCCTTGCTTTTGAAGTTCTAGACACTATCTAGTGACTGCCTAACAGGGAAGACGAGAGATCAAGATTTCATTTTCACGTCTCTTGCCCCCTGCCACTCCCCTATCCTGCCAATATAGTTACATTGCAATTCTAGGCTAAATAAATATTTACTGTTTGCATTTTACGTAAACATCATGTAACAGCATCACTATGTAAATGCTATTTTCAGCCAAGTCATGTGCTCTTCTATGACTATAGCTTTTTGGTTTCCCTGGGGTTAAAATTGCCTTTATGTTTTGGTTAGTTTTCAGTGCATCTGGCACTAGTTTGCTCTTGAACTCTCTGCCAGAACTGTAAAGCTTCTATCCATCCTGCTAAGAACATCAGCAATCCATCAGCCTTGTCCTTTTTTCTTCTGGAAGCTTCTTCCTAGGGCCCTAGAAGGATTAGTTACTCTCTAGGCCTGCTGAATAGTTGTAATGCTAGACTTTCTTTCCCCCATCATGTTAGGAATGTCCTTGGCCTCTTTCTTTGGTGGGGGGGGGGGGGAATGTGTTGGATTCCCCTGGTTCTTGGATGCTGTGCTTCTCCCTTCTGGTTTCCCCCTCCTTTTGCTGGAGCATATCCTCAAATAACTTTCTGAGAAAAGGTATGTGGTAGGTACAACTTCTGACTGTGCACATCTGAAAATGTCTTTAATTTACTCTCAGACCTGAGAGTCTGACTGGGTATAGAACCCCAGATTGAAAATAACCTTTTTTTTTTTTTGCTTTTCAGACAGTGAGGTAAACAGAGAGAAGGCCCCTTGGTCCTGTTGTAGTGCTGTACACATTCAGGCTCTGGGTGATCCAGCTCAGCTGGGACCCTATGGGTGGCAAAATTCTCCCTTGATTAGACTACCACCACTGCCATTGTCTCAGCAACAGCTGGAACTAAGCCCCTTGCCCTGAATCTAGTCCATCATCTCCTTGCTAGCTGCTCTCTTTGCCTCCCCCACCCCACCCCCGCCCCCCACTCTACACATAGCTCAGAAACATGTAAATCAGAGCATGTCACCTCTGGGCTTAGAGCTGAAAACCCACCTACAGCTTCTGATCAAGTGAAAACAAATCCAAACTCCTTATGGGGGCTGCCAGGCCCCGATCTGGCCCCTACCAGCCACCGCCCCCCCCATCATCTCGTACCACTTTCCCAAGTCCCACTTGCCCGGGAGCTGCTGTCCCCCAATATTCCAGGCTATTTCACCCCAGGACCTCAGGTCTGATGCTCCCGGCCCACAGCTGCACTTAGTAAAGGTTTGTTGAATGGCTTAGTGAACAGGTGAGTGAGGGAATCCACCTCTGCCTTAACCAGAAGCTTGGGAACCATCTAAGGCCTGGGGTGGGCTGGGGTGGGCTTCAGAGCCTGGTTGTCAGCAATACAAGGTGTCAGGAGGGGCCGAGGTGGCTGGGGCAGCCCTTCCTCTGCTCCTGGACGTCTGTCCAGCTCACGACCCTCCCTTGTTTGGTTTCTGCTTTTTTTTTTTTTTTTTTTTTTTTGCGGTGCGCGGGCCTCTCACTGTTGTGGCCTCTCCCGTTGCAGAGCACAGGCTCCGGACGCGCAGGCTCAGCGGCCATGGCTCACGGACGCAGCCGCTCCGCGGCACGTGGGATCTTCCCGGACCGGGGCACGAACCCGTGTCCCCTGCCTCGGCAGGCGGACTCTCAACCACTGCACCACCAGGGAAGCCCCTGGTTTCTGCTTTGATGCCACCTCCTGGGAGAGCCCCTGCCCGCCTCCCACACGGCTCACTTGCCGCCGCCTGCTTTCTTCCGCCTGGCCCTGCTGCTCCGGAACTCCATGCCCCACCCCTTGGCTTGCTGGTTTCTTGTCCATCTCTCCCTGGACTGAGTTTCCTGAGGAAGGGGTCTGTGTGGCCTCCCCAGCACTTGGGGCCACTCCTGGCCTCTGGTCGGTGCTTGAGTCACTGAGTCAACAGATCTGGGGTGGAGGCAGGTCTGGGGCCAGAGAAGAGGGATGCCCGGGGAGCCCCACTTCCCTTGCGTCCCTCTCTGTTCTCCCCCAGGCCCACCGGTGGCGGTGGCTGGTGAGGTGGGCTGGTTGGCCCCCCCCGCGCCCCCCCCCCCACATGCCCCAGAGCCCTTTGCCTGCCAGCTGCAGATCTGCCAGATAGGGGGAGACCTGCAGGAGGGCGGCAGCAGGGGTGGGGGAAGGGCTCGGAGCCGGGCCTGGCGCTCGCCCTCCAACGCCGCCGTCCTCTGAGTTTCCGTGGCTGTCTGTGCGTAACCGCACCGCGGTTTCCATCAGCACTGCCAAGTGGCGGCTGCTGGGCCTGGCCGTGGGTTCTGATCCCCGACAAGCCTGCTCTCTGTCAGGCAACCCTGGGAAGCTGGGGCGCATGGGGGGTGCAAAGGGTTAAGCTGCCCTCTACCACCCCGTCTCATTTCTCAAAGGCCGGGCCCTCTTTCCTTCCAAGTCACAGCTGACGTGAAATGTAGCCTTAAAATGCAGCTGACATGAAAAACAATAGCACTCCCTCGGAGAGGTTCTGCTGCAGGCTGGACGGCCCCCCGCCCCCCAATAATTACTCAAGACATTGGCATGAGCCGGGCCTGGTTAGGTAACAGGCTGCTCGCTCCGGAGACTTATAACTCACAGGCAGCTACACATGATCCCTGCAGACAACAAAATCGTTTCCAGGATGGCGGGGAGGGCGAGGCCTCGAGGAGGGGGTACGGGGAGGGGGTACGGCGGGGGGGCGGCGGCTGGGGGGGCTGAGACCAGGCCGGGGGGGGGGGGGTCCGGGGGGGGGCCTCCCGGGGGCCCCAGGGATGCAGCCTGGGAACTTGGGAGCCGGGGAAGCGTTTGTGGGAAGTAGTTCCCTGCCCCCTCTCTGCTCTGACTCCTACCCTTGCCCTAGTCCCTGGAGGGTGAGGCCACTCTGGTCCAGTCTGTTACTGAGCAAGGCATGGGAGACACTCATTCATACTGAAGTGTGAATGACTAACCACGTTGGGAGCACTTCCTCCTTCTCTGTGGAAGATAATTAATTGTCTGTTTACTGTCTGTGGCCCCATTGAACACGACTCCCTCAAGGGCAGGTCCACATACTTTCCCCCGTGTTCCCAGCGCCTAGTACATAGCAGACATTCAGAAAATATTTGTTGAAGACGACATCTAACCCAAAGAAGGAAGCGTCAATAGTGTAACTCTGGGCACGCAGGGCGGGGCCCCCGGCAGCCAGTGCCAAAGGGATGCTGGCAAGAGGACGGCTGTGGACAGTTCCGCTCCCCTCCCCGCGCCCGCGCCCTGAAACCCTGGGCCCCTGGAACCTCCCGCAGGAAACGCCCATTTCCCTGGAAGGATGCTGAGCTGAGGCGGGTGGAGGACTCAGAACGTGTGGGTTGGGAGGGCCCTCCCCTGGCCTCCCCATCAGTCTCGCTCTGCACCCGGCAGCCCAGCAGCCCATCCACGCCCGGGGAGCCCGATGTCTGGGGCGGCAGCAGGAGGGAGGGTCCAGCTCAGGCCTGGCCTCTGCCACAGCTCGGGGAAGCGGCACCTCCCACTCTTTCTGGGCCCTTTTCCTCTGTGACCAACTCTGGGCCCAAGGCTATCCCTCTCCAGGTCCATCCGACCTTGGTCTCCGGCCCCAGTCTGAGGTCAAACATGCCACTGCTCCTGCACTGTCCCCACGTGCAGGCAAGGCGTGGCTGGAGCAACAGGCCCGCAGCTGCCCAGCCGGGCCCTTCGCTGGGCAGAGCAGCTTCTATCCACCGACAAACACCCAGGCTCCCTACCCCAAATGCCCACCTCCTCGTTCCGTCACTCAGGCCACCAGGATTTATGAGGCACCTACTATGCACTGGCATGGGGGTCCTGGTGACCCACGCGGTGGAATCCACGTCCCCGATCAGGTCAGCACAGCGTCTACTGTGGTCAGAGTGGACACGGCGGTAGCACGAAGTCAGACCAAGTAAGGAACTCCGTGGCCCTGGGTGGCCACACCCAATGGGATATCACAGACCTTGTTTCTGGGCCCCCCGATGCCACAGTACACCCCTTCCTGAAGTCACCTCCCCTAGGATGATGGGACGCCCGAGATTCCTCCCCCGGGATCGCTTGCTGGGTGACCTCACTTGCACACCCCTTCTTTCGGTGCCGGCTCCGCACCGCCCACTCTCAACCTCGCCAGCCCCCCCCCGAGCCTCATACCCCAACTGCAGGTGGACACGCCCACGCAGACGTCTCAGAGACATGTCACCTCCTCCTACGCCGTGTTCCCTCCTGGGAATCACCTTGGCCTTCCCTCCCCCACTGAGTGGCCAAGACAGAGCCAGGGCGGGGGGGGTTCCTTTCCTGATGATGTCCCACCCCCACCCCCATATCCAACCCACCCCCAAGTCTGAGGATTTCACCCCCTGAACATCTCCTGCATCGCCTTTCTTTCCACCCTGTGGTCCTCTCCTCCCCCTTTCTCCCAGGACTTTGGCCATGGCCCCTCACCTGTCTCGCCATCTCCTCTGGTCCCCCTGTGATCGTCTCACATTCCAGCCAGAGAGCAGCTCTTGTGGGAAGAGTTCATTATGTGTGTGTGTGTGTGTGTGTGTGTGTGTGTGTGTCTGTAAGAGAGAGTGTGGGTGGGTGGGTATATGTGAGTGTAACCGAGAGGATGCACTCACTGTATAGCTTATAATGAAAAAGAACCATGTGGACCTCAGCTCACACCTCTGTCCCATTCATGGGGCAGCTGCTTCTAAGGCTTCCCTTTGGCAATTCTCTTATCAGCCTTAAGGAACATGCTTCCCATATTATTTCTTGATTTATCAACTTCAGAATCTTTTATATAATTCCTTCCATGGAGGGTGAGGATTGAGCTCTCTCACACCATCTTATGCATCCCCTCTCTCTCATTTCCCAGGATCACTTCACCGTTATTGTCATTCAGTCTACAGTGAGATCTACGCCCAGCATTTATTCCTTTAGAGCCATGGGCTCTGTGGTTCTCCACCCTGTTTTCTAGCATTGCCTACCTTGGGGCAATCCTCTGCTGTTTCAGAAGCCCCTTTGTATCAGGTTTGCCTCTGAGTCCACCCTGTTCATTTTCCTGGGAGGCCTCCCTGGAGCAGCCTGGCCTCTGCCTGTGCCTGGGCTGGGACGTCCCCGGCATATCCCCCTGCACAGGCCCCACTGCTGCCTGCCTTCGGGAAATGCCTTCCTCTGTCCTCACCTGCTCCCACGTTTTGCTGGAGCACCTTCTCCATAACTTTCTAAGAAAAGGTGTGGAGAGTAAATTTCACGAACTCTCACGTGTTTTCAGACATGCCTTTATGGTATCCTCGCCCTTGACAGATACCTTGGCTGGGTATAGAATTGTACTTTGCTTTGGAATTTTGAAGGCGTCTTTGTAAGTCTTCTCTACTGAAAACCAACCTGTTCTGAGGCCTGTGGTTTGGTAGGTCACCTGTTAGGTTTTTGGGAAGGCTCTGGAAGGACACGAGGACACGGTGGCTGCCCTTTTAGTCCAGGTTCTCGGTGGGCTCTCCCTCCCGTTGATGTTTCCTCTCCCCAGCTGTCTCTCATCTCCCTTCCTGGAATGTCCAGTAGTTGGGTGTTGAGTCTCCTTGGACCAAGTCTCCACGCTTCTTGGCTGTTCTCTCCTATTTTCCGTCTCTCTGTCTCTCTTCTACTTTCTGGGAGACTGACTTCAATCTTTTACTGTTTTTCTTTGTTTTTTTTTTGTTTTTAATTCAGTAGCATATTTTACATTTCCAAGAGCTCTTTCTGGTTCTCTGTTTCTTTTTCATAGCGTCCTGTTCTGGCTTAATGATTACATTATCCTCTTGAATTTCAGAGTGATCTTACAAATGCAACATTTTTCATATGGCTCCGCTGCCTAATGCCCTTTGGGGTGCCCCACTGTCCTCACCCTGAGTGCCCCTTCCTTGATCTAGCCCTGTCCAGCTCTTCACCCTCCCTCACCCCACTCACTCCCTTGGCCTGTGCTCAGCCCTCTACGTCCTCTCAGATACACAAAGCAGGCCTCTTCCTTCCTGCCTCGGGGCCTTTGCACGTGCAGCTCCCTGTCTGGAAGGCTCTCTCCATCTCTCTGCTTAGACGAGCTAATTTCCACTCATGCTTTGTGGGCAGATCACAGGGCGCTTCCTCAGATGCCTTTGCTAACTTCCTAGGTGGGGTCACAACCCCTGTTCTGTGTCCCTTCAGCTCTATTTATAGCACTCGGCATGATTTTTTTCCTTTTTTTTTCTTTTCCCAGTTTTGTTGAGATATAATTGACATACAGTGCTGTATAAGTCCCCGCCCCTTCCTCCTAGAGGGTAACCCCCATGAGGGCGGGGTCTGCTCCAACTTGTCCGCTGCTGTACCCCAGGGCCCAGCACAGAGTTGGGGCTTGTATCAGTGTCTCACTGCTACTGTAACAAGTTACCACAAACCTAGCAGTACGCACATTTATTCTCTTACAGCTCTGGAGGTCAGGACCCTTACTGGGCAAAAATCAAGGTGTCACGAGGCCTGCATTCCTTGTAGAGGCTCCAGGAGAGAATCTGTTTCCTGGCCCTTTGCAGCTTCTAGAGGTTACTGCATCCTTGGCTCGTGGCCCCTGCCTCTACTTTCAAAGCAGCATGTGGCATCTTTTCTCCTCTCTGACCTCTGCTTCTGTCATCCCAGCCCCTCCTCTGACTCTGAACCTCCAGTCTCCCTCTTATAAGGACCCCTGCCATGACATTGGGCCCATCTGGATCACCCAGGGTGGTTCCCCCACCTCAAGAGCCTTCACTTAATTGCATCTGCAAAGTCCCCTTTGCAATGGGAGGTCACATGCTCACAGGTGCCAGGGACTAGGACAGGGACATCTTTGGGGCTGTTATGTGAGCACCGTGCTCATACGTGCTTGTAGAGCAGGGACACGGTTCCAGTGCAGGATAATTGGGGTCTCCTGGGGGAAGTGCCCTTTAAGGGGACACCTCAAGGACCAGGCAGGTAAAGGGGAAGAGATTAAGGGGGGAAAGAGGGCAGTGCCTCTGAGCAGCCATGAGGACTTCCAGCGGGACAACACCAGGGCCTACCTCAAAGTTCTGGGAGCCACCATGAATGGTCTAGAACTATAGTCAGGGCAGAGGACACTGTTGGTGACTGGGGTGGTGGTGGGGAGTCTGTGTGATTCTGCCCTTGAGGGGCTCTTCCACAGGCCACTCCTCCTCGGTGTCCCCTGGGCTCTCCACCTGCTCTCCTTTGCTCTGGCTCAGGCCCGATGACCTCCCATCCCATCTGAGCCCACCTGGCCAGCCCCCAGGCTCCCTGCCCCCTGTAGCCAGAGCAACAATTCAGATCACACAGCGACCGCCACCCCCACCACCACCTGAAAGCTGGCCAGAGCTTCCCCTGGGCTGGCGTGAAGACCCAAGGTGCAGGGTTCTCGCCACGCTCCCGCTGCCTCGCCCCGCCAGGCCCTTGGTCCCCTTTCCGTCCTCATTTGCCACACTCCTGCCCTGCACGAGCCATGTCCTCTGCACCTAGTATCATACAGCTGGGAGGTGGAGGAAGCGCCGGGCTCCAACACTCACCTAGTAACCACTCCCTGAACTACAGGGTCTCACTCCCGAGATGAGGAGTCACCAAACACTTGAGGAGCCTGATCCCACCCCCGTGGGACAGCAGCCTCACCACGGGGTGAACTCACGCCTGAAGAGGGAGCTTCAGGGGGCTTTAGATTAGATCCAACATCCTTAGAGAGATACAAAGGGGTGCCAGCAAAAGGAGTGGAGATCAAAGACCTGATTGCTGTGATGGCCAGAGAAGCCTCCAGAGACTGGCCGATGAGCAGGACAGGCCAGCACATGGGGGAGTAGTGAGTGGAGGCCAAGCCAGTGGGATCACTCATGACATAGTACAGGCAGAAAGAGAAAAGTAAGGGACGAAAGAAAGGCGGGGGAATGTGGAGGCTGGAGGCTCCAGAACCGATGGAGAGGTGTTCCAAAAGGAGAGAAGGAACAGAGACCACTGCACACACCTGAGGGAAGGACACACGTGTGCCCGGACTTTAAGGGCCCAGAGTGCAGGACAGAAAAAAAATCAAACTAAACCAAGAAACCAAGAAATTCACAATATCATTGGCAATTATGCACCTATCTCTCAGAAGCTGACATGTCACAGTGGGAAAAATGAACAAACAAAATAAGGATGTAGAGGAAGTGAATGACTCAACTAACAGAAAAGGCTCTGCTGCCTCCACATGTACACAGAAAGTTCACAAAAATGACCTTATTAGGCCCTAAAAGAAAAGTCAATAAATTTGAAAAAGTCTATACCTTAAAATTAAATTGGAAACTAGTAACAAAAAGAGAGCAACAAAACGGATACACCTGGAAGTTAAAAAATATATATTTCTGAATAATTCTTTGGTTAAAGAGAAAATAAAATGGAAATTAAATTTATTAAAACAGATTCACAATGAAAGTATGACATATCAAAATCTGTGGGATGCTGCCAAAAAGGTATTCAGAGGAATATTTATAGCAGTTTTTAAAAATCAGGAAGTTTGAAAACAAATGGGCTAAGCTTTCAATTCAAGAGGCTAGAAAAAGAACACCAAAATAAATACAAGGAAAGAATAAGAAAGGATAAAGGAGGACATTAACAAAACAAAGAAAAATTTTTTGAAAATAGAATTGATCGACAAAACCAACTACTGTTTTTTTGAAGAGTCAAGAAAATAGATTAACGTTAAACAAGTAAAGTAACAAAGAGTTAGGAATGAAAAGGGAGTAATAACTACACATGCAGAGTGAATTGAATAATTATGTTATTATGATACATTATTCTACGTCTATAAAACTAAAAACTCAACATGATAAATAATTTTCAAGGAAAAATTGTCCAAAGTAGCTTATGAAATAGAAAATCCTAATAAACAAAAACCCATTGGGGAAATTGAAATAATAGTCACTTACCCTCCTCCTGAAGGTTCTAAGTTTTTTGAGCTATTTCTACAATATTTTCAAGAAGCAAATAACATCAATCCCACACAAAGTGTTCCAGTTATAGGCAAAGATGGGACATTGACCACCTTATCTTATTAGATAAAACCAGGCACCAAAACTGGGTAAGGAAATATAAGAAAATTCTAGATCAAAGCTAGTTATAAACACAGCTGCCCAAATCCTAAACTGTAAAGTAGCACATGGAATTCAGCAGCCTAGGAGAGTCAAGATCATGTATATACCAGGAATTCAAGGACAGTTCGACCTTAGGAAGTCAAGCAATGCTCTAGCTCACATGATCTGGTATCTGGCCCCTGTTTTTTGTGTGTTTTCTTTTCTTTCTTTCCTTTTTTTTTGGCCACACTTCATGGCTTGCAGGATCTTAGTTCCCTGACCAGGGATTGAACCCGTGCCCCTGTAGTGGAAGCACAGAGTCTTAACCACTAGACCACCAGGGAAGTCCCTTGGTGTGTTTTTCAACTGGATTTATACTCTCATTTGTGGGCTGATGGGTTCGGGTGTGTGTCTCCCATTCCCAAGTTCCCAGCCTGCCCAGGGGCAGGGTTGGGTTGGGCTCATGCCAACTTTGCCTGGCCTCACTTGTACTCTGGTTTGCTATGTTTTCTCTCCATCCTTTCACCGCCTCCCCCCCTCCCACCACCCCCCAACTCACGGCCAGTCACACAGTAGGCACCCAGAGGATCCCTATGGAACTGATCTGATTTTCACTGTAACTCAGCACACTCAGGCAGATCCTTCCTGACTCATCCATGTTTCTTGCACCAATGGGAGGTGACCTCGGGATGGAAGAGTTGGGAGGGATGGACAGACAGGTGCACAGAGTGTGGGCAGAGGGACAAGAGGCAGCCAAAGAGCTAAGGTTGATGGGAGCCAGCCAGGGATCCCAGGATCAGGAGGTACATGGGCTCAGGTGTTCCCAGGTTGAACCAACCCATGGATATAGATTGGCATTCAAATGAGCTCTTGGGCCTTTCAGGGGACGGAGCACCAGGGTTCAGGCAAGAGAAGGCTGGGATGCTTCACTGGGAGCCCTGCCAAGTGCCTTCACCGAGTACTGTGTCCTGAGCCTCTGTGGGTCCCACATGACTCATACCCTGAACACCTCTGGGCTGTGCACCCCATACTCCACAGCAGCAGCCCTGTGCGGGCCACCTGGCTGGCTCTCAGGAGAGATGGGCAGAGTTAGGCTGGAGAGAAGTCCATTCTAAAAGGAGCCTGGAGGACAGGGTCTGGGGCCTCTCTGGGGAAGCCTCATTCCTACCCGTGGCTTTGCACCTGCCGTTCCCTCTGCCTGGTCTTTGCAAGGCTGGCTCCTTCTCGCCACTGGGTCTCAGCCCCTCAGGGACGCCATCCCAGCCCCTTTAACGGTCCTCATCACGGCCCCCAAGTTCTTTCTTTCGTGGAACTTATCACCGCGAACTTATCTTGCTTTTGTCTGTTTGCTCGTTTCCTTGATTACTGTCTGTCCTCCCCAACAGAAGACAGTCCCTTGGGAGCTGGGACCTCTGCGATCTAGGCCACCACTGACCCCTGGGGCACAGGAGTGTGCAGTGAACGTTTGTTGAATGAATGGATGAGTGAGTGAGGGCCAGGCGGGGACACCCCTGGGGGAATTCTCCCTGGGGGAGTAATTCTGGTTGTACTTTTCAAAGGGGTGGGAGTGGCCTGGCCCCGTCCAGGCTGGAACTGGGGGCTTAATGACGTGCGAGTCCTGCGGGGCTGGGGCAGGGGCTGGCGACTGTGCTGGACGCCGGGCCAGACCTCTCAGGCCACCTGCCTTCCCGCTGGGCAAGTGTTTTGCACCCCCGTCCCGCCCCCCCCCCCCCCCAGTTCTGCCCCCCCGGCAGTTCTGCCGGGGCGGTGGAGAAGCAGCAAGGCCAGGCTGTCTCCCCAGCAGTTGTGGGAACACCTGTCGGGAAGGGTGTGGAGGGGGCCACGCCGGCAGCTGAGAGCTGAGCCTGGCCCGGGCCAGGGGAGGGCCTGGGTCAGCAGACTGGGGCTGGGGGCTCTGGGCAGCTGGTGCCGGGACCTGTGGGCCCGACAGGTGGGCCGGGGGGCTCAGCAGCTGGGCTGGCAACGACTGGAGGCAGGGTAGGCGCATCCCGGGGGGTAGATCCGGCCCCGGAGCTGTGTGTGCATGTGTGTGCGGGGGGTGGGCACAGGGGGTCTGGTGTGGGACAGGGGACAATGGGGGCATTTTCTGGGCCCCTCGCCCAGAGCGGCAATGTCCTGTGACGGCCCCCAGCGTTTGGCTCCGATGTGCCACAGGCTTTTCTGCCTGAGAAAGGCCTCTTTTTGCTTTTCTGAGAACTCTGGAGGCCCTGGGATGTGCACACTGAGGGGGTGCACAGAGTATGGATGTTGGGTGGAAAAAAGGGTTGAGGACAAGCTTTTCCTGCCTGGGCCGCCCCCCCTCCCCCGCGAGAGGCTGGGTTCCCACAGCGTGGAGGGGGGTGACTGTTTCTTTGGACGGTCCCGCAGCTTCCCTGCCAAGATAGTGGGTTTAGATGTTAATACATATTCTGCCAGAAGAAAAGAAAAACGGTTTTGTAGACAGTAGTTTGGGAACTGCTGGGTTAAACAAAATTAGGTTCTTTGACTGGAGGCCTTCTCAGGGCCTTTAAAATGCAAATGAGCATCGTTTGCACAAAAGCCCTGGGGCGGGGGCGGGGGGGGGAGGGGTGCTGAGTGGGAAGGGAGGGGTTCTGTGGGAGCTTTCTGAAACTCCTCTGGCCCTGGATCCAGGATCCACGGCTGGAATTCTGAGCAGAATTCTAAAGATTCGAGGTTTCCTTAAGTTCAGTGTTCCACGTCTGCCATGCCGAGAGGCCGGGTGCCCCGCGTGAGAAGGGCGGCCTGATCGCGTCTATGCCACCTGCCTTCTACCCAGGCTCTGCAGAGCTGGGACAGCCCGGACTTAACGCCCCAGGCTGTGACCCGCACCCATCCTCTGAGCCCCCCTAGCCACGGACCCCCGGCCGAGCCCTCTGAAGGCAGCAGGAACTGAAACCGAGGACCTGTCCTTCCACGGGGCAGGCGGCTGGAGCGCAGCGCGGCCCCGGGCTCAGCTCAGGGTCTGAACTGCCTCTGTGCCTCCTGGAAAAGGGGCCCCACCTGCCGGGTCGGCTGCCTCTGCGGGGTCATCGCCGTGTGCACAAAGCTGGGGGGCTGAGGGCACCAACACTGCCCTCATCCCAGTACGACAGGGGTTCAAGGTAGCGCTCAGAAACTGGCTGAAGCCTCGGAAAGAGCCGTCGTGGGTTCTGTCCAATGTAGTTAAAAACATCTGACTGTGACCACAAAAATGCTGGCCTCGGGCCTGCTGCGAAAACATTTTCATGTGAAATGCAAACGCGCTGGCGCGGTGAAGAGCTTGTGCATTAACCCTTGGAAGGAAGTGTGCGCAGAGCCGGCTTGGCCAGGAGCCACGGCCTCGGCCACCAGCAGGGACACAGCCCAGGGCACAGTCTCTGGGGACAGGTGCGGGGCCTTCAGGGTTGCTGCTGGGCTCCGGCAGCCTAGGGCCTGGACGTCCTCGTGGGCTGGGGACATCCAGGTTTGGGGGGGCCTCCAGAGGTCAAGGGGCAGCCTGCTGCCACCGATGGGGCTGAGGCTCACAGACAAGCGTTCATTCATTCGAGGCACCCTGAGTGGGCAGTGGTGTGGTCCGAGGCTGGGGGTGTGTATCAAGCAGACCCCGTCAGCACTCAGCTGGTATCTTGGAGTTGGGGGAGAGATGTGATAGCCGAGAGGTAAAACTGGGAGGTACTGGGTGCACGCTACACGGGGTGGCATGTGCCAGGGAGTCCCTCCTACCTCAGTGTGAGGGAGCCCGTCCCCTCTGCGCCAGCAGGGATGGCCCAGCTTTCCACGGCTAAGAGGACCACTGCAGCGCACCGCCCGGAGGCCCAGCCCAACACCCGGGGCACCAGTGCTCGAGGACAGATTCCCCAAGGGGCGAGTGCGGCCGAAGGGAGCGCGCCATCTCCGTGCCGATGGCCCACCATCTTCACCGAAGGCCGTAGAAACTGTCCCCTGACGGGGCGGTCAGGGGAGGGGGCGTCACCAGCACTGAGCGTTACTCTCCTTTTTCATCTTTGCCAGCCTGCTGTCCAGAGCCTGCATCCCACCACCCGAATCCCCAGACTCCTGACCACCGCCGTCGGTGGTAGGACTTCAGCACCCTGTGGGGAGCTCGCTGGACACGGGGCTGCTAACCCTTCCACAGCAACACATAGGACGGCTGCTTTCCCCAGAATAGGGCCCTTCAGCCTCGCTCACAGAGAGGAGTAAGGGGAAAAGCTGAGAGTGGACTGGCTGAAGGCCTTCGCCCCCAGGCGCCGTCCACTTCCTCGGGGGCTGTCGCCCTCCCGAGCCCAGGCTGCCAGCTGTCTGCGTTCATCTCAGGCAGGCGGCCCTCACCCAGAGCCATGTGCGCACTTGGGCCCCCAGCGCCCGAGCCCGCCTGCCAGGGAGCGTGTCCAGCTGGCCCGGCCCCCCGCCCTCCCGCCCCGACAGGTGTGTGGTGACTCAATGGGGGTTAATTTTTCAGCACAGGCAGCTGTCTGGAGACAGCCCAGAGACCCTTGAGCCCGCCCCCGGCTGAGGGTGGGGCTTCTGAGCCAGGAGCTTGGGGGCGTCTGGCAGGAAGCGGGGGCAGCTCAGCCCAGTGCCTCTGGGGCCCCTCTCTTCCCCGACCCTCGCCCGAGCAGGGGCTCCAGCACGTCCCACCTCCCTCTCTGCTGGCATGGGGGCAGGGGCCCTCCAGGATGGTCTCCTCCTGTTTGCCTGTTCCAGCCTGGGAGTGCTGCGGCAGTGACTCTACTTTCAAGCAGGTCTTGAGGACCCTTTCTTGGGGTTCCAGCCCCCATTCCCAAAGGCTCTGGCAGGGCCCTGGCTGGGGATCCTGACCTGGTACCAGGTATTTGGATCCACAGAGAGGGGAGGGCTCCCAGACCTCCTCTGGCTCCACAGGCCGGACTCAGAAACATCCGAGGGACCCCAGTGTGTCTCTTTGGAACCCAGAGAGGCCACAGAGCCCCATCCCTGAGCCCAGGGTGCAGAGGGTCCCTGTGTGGGTGTCCACAAGGCCCATGTGGGCCCCCAGGGAGGAATGTGGGTGTGCATGGACACTCTGTACACATGTTCTCACCAGCTCCGGGCCAGCCCCAGAAGCAGTGGGGCCAGGAAGTAGAGAGGGAGCCCCTGCTCATGAGCAGGGGAGAGTCCCAAAGGAAAATGGCTCGAGACCTAGGCCTTAGCAGGATGGCTCAGGGGTCCAGCCAGAGGCAGGTGGCACAGGAAGAAGGGCCACCAGCTTTGAGGGCTTGGGGCCCACGTGTTCCTAACTGACGAATCCTTGCTTTATCTACTCATCCAAGTTCGCTTGTTTCCTCCATCCCTTCCTTCCATCCATCCATCCACCCACAAACCCACCCACCCAGACTTCCTTCCTACAAATATCTGTCTATCCGTCCAAACACCCACCCATCCATCTACCCACCCTCCATCCATCCATCCCTGCATCCA
>NW_021703784.1:105480271-105734143 GCF_005190385.1 Monodon monoceros
GGAGGGAGGGAGGGAGGGAGGGAGGGAGGGAGGAGTTTGCGTTCATTCAGGCATGTGCTGGGCCTTGGCAGGCAGCTCTTGTCCATTCCTCTCTGCTCTGGTCCCACAGGCGGGGTCCTACACCAGAGGCTGGGGGCCAAGGCGCGGAGGGATTTGAGACCTTCAAGAGTAAGAGTGCTAGATGGACTACAGGATGCCCAGTCAAATTTGAAAATCTGAATTACACATAAACAGTGACTTTTTTTGTAGTTTAAATATAGCGCATAAATATTTGGGATATACCTACACTAAAAAGTTACTCATCTTAGGTGTCCTGCAGTTTTTTATTTGGCTGTGCCGAGCGGCATGCAGGATCTTAGTTCCCCGATCAGGGCCTGAACCTGGGCCCACCAGAGTGAAAGCACGGAGTCCTAACCACTGGACCGCCAGGGAATTCCCAGGCGTCCTGCATTTTTACTCGCAAAATCTGGCCACTTTCCAGAGACCCTGCAGCTTGGGAGGGGCTTCCAGATTTGTGATCCCCCAACTCTCCCTGGGATATGAGGCCCTGTCTCTCTGCTGGTGGGAACCGACTGGCCTTCAGGCTTCCCTGTCGGCGCAGCCCTCAGGGTGCCTGGTTTGCAGCCTGTCCTGGGGAGGCTGTTCCAGGTGGGGCCAGTCCACACTCTCTGCATGTCCACCAGGCTTCCCTCTGCCCACGGAGCTCACTGAGTCAGAAAATTTCAGCCCCTCAGCTCTATTGTTGGCCGGCAGAGGTGGGCACGCTATTCCTCCTTGGGCAGGAGAGCCTCAGGGGGGAATTCTCCCTGCACCTTAGGGGTGGCATTCCCTTCTACCCCCAATCCTGGAAATCATGCACAACCCAGGTCAGAGAGCAGCCCACTTGGAAAGGCCTGCAACCCACGCTGGTCCGTGAGAGTCAGGCAATGGGACTCTGGCTGCAAGTGTTGGGAAGCACCAAGCTGTGACCTTTGGGGATGTAAGTCTGGGGCTATTGAGAGCCACTTGCCACGTGGTGGAGAGCACCTGAAGCAGGCTGCTGCCGCCCCTGCCGTAGCTTCCTTCCCTGGATCTAGACGTACCTGAAACTGCTACTCTTAGATCTTTCATTAGACTTGTTTTTAGTGAGTCAGCACATTTCCTTCTTCGCGCAGGCAAGTTTTAGGGGAGTTTCTATTCCTTGAAATGGAAAGCTGGTGCCAGGACGTTTCTGGGTTCCTTTGCCTATTGGGCAAAGGTGACGGTACAGGGGCATGGTTGCCCGAGAGGGCTTCCCGAGGAGGGAATGACTTAGAGGGGCAGGGAAGGCAGTGCGGGGGCCGGAAAGGAGCATGGGGTGGGCACACGTGGTGTTGGGGCAGAGGCCCGGGGGCTGGTTTGCTGGGAGTGAGGTTTGAGCCACTTCTGGGCGCTGAGCATTTGAGGGCTTTGAGGGGCCGTTCAAACCCGCAGCATCAGGGGCCCCCACGGCCGTGCACGCACCTGCTAGGCCCTTCCCGAGTCAACCTTTTTATTTCTCAGAACCACCATCAGGCAGAGACTCAGAACCGTCCTACCGCCATCCTGCAGATAAGGAACGAAGCAGATCTCAGGATATAAAGATGTACCTGGAATCTCCAAAAAGATTCCAGGAACTGTTATACCCATCGAGGAAGTGCAGGATGCCACCACACCTGTTAGAGAACAAGAAAATGCCAGAGAACGCTCAAACTAGGGTCACTAATAACATGTCCTAGAAGTTGGAAGTGGTAAAGTCGAGGACATAATCCTATAAATAGGAAAGACAGAAAAGTTAAGAGACCCTGCAGTTACAACAAAAACGTCTTCAATCTGATTAAAAGGAATTCTAGAGAGAATAGAGATGATAGCGTGAAGGAAATGATCAGAAATAATAAAGAGAACTTTCTGGAGCTCAAGGACTCAAGTCTCCAAAGGGCCCAGCATGTGCCTAACACAATCAATGGTCAAGGTCACCCACAAAGTAAACTTGCCTGGAACTCAGACCCCGAGGCTAGAGTATAGAGACGGAAAACTTCTAGGAAAAAAATAAATAAATAAATAAAGACCACCTACAAAGGCATGAGAATAAAGCAGGCGTGGACTTCTCAAGAGCAAGTCTGGATGCTAGAACATCACAGGACAAGGTCTTCAAAATTCTGAAGGGAAATTGCTTTCTGAAGGAAATTCTATACCCAGTTAAACTATTGCTTTCTGGAAATTCTATACCCAGTTAAACTATTGCTTTCTGGAAATTCTATACCCAGTTAAACTACCTGCAGGGCATAATGGTTGAAGAAAGACGTTTTCAGATGCGTGAGGACTCATAACGCTTACCTTCCACACACTTCTTGTTAGGAAGGCACTGGAGGTTTTCCCAAGAAACTGAGGAGCTAAACAACAAAGAAGACACGAGATCCGGGGAGCAGTAAATCCAACCTAGGATAGTCATACAGGTGAGTTCCAGAAGGAAGCTAGGCAGGAGGCCTCGGGGAAAAAATTCCAGGTTGGAGCAGGGGGAGGGAAGGTTCCAGGGGGAATATGACCAGGACACAGGGGGATTGAGAGATGGGCCACCACTTGGAGGAGATAGTGAAGGTAGACAATACAAGACAAGAAGGACATCGGTGAAGCAGGCAGGGAGCGTGGGACCTTCTCAAATCAGTTACTTGAGGAAGAAATCCAACCAATCGGGAGATTAATCAAAATCAAAATAAAGAAACGAGGAATGGGCACTTGATGGAAAGATCATGGTGAGTCCCAGCCTCACCTTAATATAGAACCAAGACACCCTGACAGAACGAACGGCACACAAATGTTAGAGACCCGGCCCAACGCCACGGTAACAATATGACTAACACGTACTGGGAGCAGGAAGGACGGTGGGCAGGATTGCAGCATCATTCAATACCGCGCAAAGCTGAAAGGACCACAAAACCCCACAACGACTCCAACTTCCCACACTGTATAATATTTTTTCCCTTGACGTGAAAGTGACATTTAGAAATGAACTTCTCCTTTGGTGAAGAAATGTTTATCTGAATTTAACAATTTTTCTATTTCACTTTGTTTTTTTATCTTTTGTTTGTTGAGAAAAATGAATAAATCAAAAGCAGCATTACCATATTCATAATAGTTTCTGATGGCGTGTCTATTTTTCCATCCATCTGCCTACCCACCCATCCATCCATCCATCCATTTCCCAACCACACATCCATGCATCTGTCTATCCATCCACCCATCCATCCATCCACCCATCCATCCATCCACCCATCCATCCATCCATTGCCTCCCTCATCCCACAATCACATAACCATCTATCTGTTCATTCATTCATCCTTTTCCGTACGCAACGTGCAGAGCAATGTCTGGAATGCTGCTCCCCCCACACTAATGATGGGTATTTCTGGGATAACAAGGGATACCCTTAGGAGGAAGGGAGGAGGTCCTGGAGGTTTTTACTTTCCCAACCTTTCTGTACTGTTCGAATTTTCTGGAAATTCAAATAGAACTAAAATAGCTATTAATCTATCTCAACACTTCCATTGAAAAAACATGAACGATAGTCATCTATGGAGACACTAGGGTCCTTTTTTTGTTTTCTCCTCTGGACGGTTCCACGCTGAAGCCTATTAATAGCAACCCCGAGTGCTATTTTCAGATACTCCTCCCACGGAGGTCTTCCCTGACCACCCTGGCTCCCCTCCGTCACAGTGCCCTGCTCTGTTCCTGCCCAGTAATTATCCAGGTCTGTAATTACGTGGTGTATTTTTGACCGGGGGCAGCTCCATGATGCCAGGAGTGCAGTCGCGTCCCTGCAGCACCTCCGGCACCCGTCCACCGTCTGGGACACGGTAGGGGCTCAGGTGGGTGCTGTGGGGGGTGGGTGCCGTGTCAGCCCAGATGCCTTCACTCTGAGCTGCACCCACCAGACTTTTGATGCCCTGAGGAGATGGCGTTAAATCTTGGTCTGGCGCTTGGCAGCAGGCGGGGAAGACAAACCCACAGCGGTGCCCACAGCGGTGCCCACAAGAGGGGGCGGGAAGCGAGAGCTTCCACCTCGCCACGTGCCGGGCGGCAGGCCAGGTGCTCAACAGACAGGGCTCCAGGTAATCCTGGCCATGGTCCCGGAGCTGGAGTCCCTGTCTCCTCCTTACGCATGTGGAATCCGGGGCTTAGAGGGGCCCCGTGGGGTGCCTGGGGCCTCGCAGCAGGGAGGGCAAGGGTCCAGAGGCTTCCTCTGCTCTAAGCCCCCCTCATGCCACTGCCAGGAGAGATCACAGGGGCTGCTGGCCGGGCGCGGGGCGGGGGGGGGGGGGGGGCTGCTGGGGCAGGTGAAGGGAGTGAGGTGCCAGGGGCCACGTGGCCTGGGGCGGACGAGAGCAGTGGGCGGTGGCCAGGCAGAGTCGGGGCTGAGGAACGCCCCTGAGGTTGGGGAAGGGGGCCCAGAGGGGGTGACGAGACGGTGGGGGAGGAGCCGGGCCCAGAGGTGCCACAGCCGCTGTCGGCCACTGCGCAGGGACCCCGCCGGGCCCGGCACATCCCCTGGCTGCAGGCTCCGGGGGCGCCTGGGGTGGGGGAGGGGGGGCTCCCCAAGGCCGAGATGGCTCAGGAGCTGCGCTGGCCGCTTCTCCACAAAGCGGGACCCCGTTGCCCTGGGCGGACCAGGCTGAGCTGCCTTCCGGGCTCGGAGGGCAGGGCCACCCCCTGTCTCCCAGGCCTCAGGACAGCAGGGGGTGGCACAGACAGGCCCGTCTGAGGGGCGGAGTGGCTGCCATCCTGGTCTGCTCCACCCCGGGCCGGGTACCCCCCAAGGACTAGGAGGGAAAGGGGCAGACAGAGGTCTGGAGGCCAGCGCCCGGAAGTGAGGGAGGAGCCGGAGGGGGAGTGCAGGGGGGAGGGCTGGGGGAGGGGAGCAGGCGGAAGAGGGGTGGGGGAGGGGCGGGGAGAGCCCGGAGCTCCCCGCGCCCCTGTGCCCGCCACGCCACGGCCCGTCTCAGTCCCCGTCCAGTCCCGAGTGGCCGCACCGCGCCCAGCAGGAAGGCCCAAGGCAGCGCGGCCGAGGACAGCCGAGAGCCGGCGGGGAGCGTTCCAAGAAGAGATTTATTAGTGAAACAAAAGCATATTTTTTCAGGCAGGACTGTTTGTGCAGTTACCTCATGGCAGCGCCTTGGCTGGGGTCCCGGAGGCCGCAGACCCGCTCGGCCGTCAGCTTGCGGCCCGCGGTCCTTATCTGGTCCGGGACATCAAAGCGGGCTTTTCATAAGCGAATTAAAACAGCACGCCCACAGCACAGGGACCGGATGGGCAATGAGCTCGGAGTTGGGGGGCGGGGGGAGGCCCCTTCGAGCGATCTCGAAGCACTTTCCTGAGGAGTCGCTGCAGCTTGTCAGACTCGATGAAATATTTTGCCCAAAGCTCATTATAATAATGAACCTGCATTTCTTTCCCCAAGAGAATAATTAGCAGGCTTCCAAATGGGTTAAAGCGGCGATTTAGAAACCGCCCCCCTTAATTGTCCCATTTACTTCATTCTGTGACAGGGAAACGGCGCCTCCGTGAGAGCCCAGACTCTCCCCGCCCTCCCGGCCTCCGTGGCCACGTCCACCACCTCCAGCCCATCTCCTGGGGCAGGTGGTGCAGGAGGCCTCGGAGGGGGCTTTGGGCCCCGCTTCTAGGAGGGCATCAGCCTCCTTGCAGGAAGGTGGGTCCTACCCGCCAGCAGACCCTGAGCCTGGATGTACTGGGGCAGGGCCCCGAGGAGGCCCACGGAGGGAGTGACGGGGCGCCGGGGAGGGGTGGGTGGTGAGGAGGAGGAGGGGGAGGGGGAGCCTGGGGGCACCATCCCACCCCAGCCGGGGGTGGCGGTGCGGGCTGCAGCCCCCAGAGAGAGCCTCAGGTGGCCCCGACGGCGCAAGGCGACACTGCTCTGTGGGCAGAACAGACGGGTCACCCGGTGCTTGGCCGCTCAGCCCAGCTGGGGCGAGGCTGGGTCCTGGGTCCCCAAGGCCCAGCGCGGGGTCACTCGCCCTTCCTGGACGGGGCAGCCAGGCTTTGCTGTGCACAGTGACCTGACGTGGCCACATTGTGGGACGGGCAGAGTTGAGCCCACATGGAGGCGAGGCCAGCGGGGTCAGAGCCCTGCCTTTTGCTGGGAGACCCCCAAGTCTCCCTCCCTCCCTTCACGTTAATGTTCACTCTTCCCAATCACAAAAGCAAGAACCGCTCGTTACAGAAAATTCTGGAAAATAGAGAAGAATCTCTTTAAAAACTCATCTCGAAGTCCACCCTCCAGAGACGACGGTGGTAACGTTTTGGTGTGTTTTCCACGAGGCGGTATTTTACGCACACACATCGCCCCAAACCAGGCTGGGATCACGCCGTGCCCTGTCCGGCCCCGAGTCACTATGTACCCTGGACATTTTCCGGGGTCTCTGCAAGCTGCCTACTGTCCCTAATGCGCATGATCAGAACCAAGCATCCTGCGAACGCCCGCTATGCGGTCTGTTTCCGATCTCTCACCACCATGAAGAAGGCTGTGATTAACTTGCTTGGGCAGGACTCTGCGGAGACACTGATTTGTTCTCGAGGGATGGGGTCCTGGGAGGAGGAGTCCAGGGTCACGGGAGAGGAACAGCTTGTAACCCTCTTGATGGGACTCAGCAGAGCGCTTTCCGGAAGAGGAAGGGCCAGCCAGTCAACAGACCTTCCACCTCCGCTCCCCCAGCACCAATGTCCTATGTTCACATCCATTTTGGCTCATCTTGCATCTCTCCATTTACATTCTGAGAGTGAGGCTGTCAGCGTCGCCAAGGAGGGCCAGGTGGGAAGGATTTCAGGTCCAGGACCACGTGGCCTCTGCCACAACCCCTCAACCCTGCGTGGCAGCGTGAGAGCAGCCAGAGACAGAGCACGCACCAGTGGGCGTGGCTGTGTTCTAATAAAACTTTATTGACAAAAACAGGCCGAGGGCTGGATCAGACCTGCAGGCTGTGGTTGATGGGCCCTGTCTTACAGGATGGATGGAGTGAGGAATATTTTCAGTCTTTGAGGCCCTTCTTTTGTGGACTGTCTTTCCAGTTTTTTTTTTTTTTTTTTTTTCGGCCTACTCTGAGTGCTTTTCTCATAGATTTGGGAGACTTTAATACCCAAAACTGTGGCTCTCCACGGCTAGCTGCAGTTTTCTCCCAGCCTGCTGTCTGGAGGGCCCGGGCTGGGGGTGGCAGACTTTGCTCCCCGCTTCTGGCTCTCAGCCTGAACCAGTGAGGCCAGGGGGCACCTCCGCCTGCTGCCCAAGGGCAGGAACTCATCGCCCAAGGATTGCTGGCTACTCACACACTCTGCTCAGTATTGCTTTTTATAAATGGTTTCAATTTCACATCGATGACCTTATCACTATAGCACTTTGCTGTCTGCTGGCAGTGACACACTACCTTAGTTTTTTTCCCTAAATGGCCGGTGTCGTAAGTGTCCCATCTGGTCTGTGACACTGCTGCCTCTCCCCTGTCAGAAGCATTATCCCCTGTTGCAGGTGGAGCCAGGTGGCCTGGGGACCAAGGCCATTCCTGCCGCTTAGGAGCTGCATGGCCGTGGGCCTCAGTCTCCTCGAATGTAGAATGGGCAGAGCAGTGGTGCCGAGTCCGTGAGCTCAGCCGCTCGCACCTGGCACAGGTGAACATCAGGGACCTCGGCCTGCGAGGCTGGTCTTCCCTGGTCCAAGGCTGTGAACCATCAAAGGTCGTGGCCTGCTCCTCAGCATGAGGCAGGACCACCCATTCATCGGTTCTTTTTTCCCAGAAACATCACAGCTATTTTCACCTCTGTTCTTCCGTTTGAGATCTGGAGCCATTTTGTCAAGTTAAAAATAGCCCGGACGCTTGGGTCAGGGGTTGCGATAAACCTACGAAGGCCCCTGGGGTGAGCGTGCGCCTCTCCGACGCCCAGTCCTTGGGTTAGAGGTGCCCCCTCCACCAGCTTCCTCCCCCTCGCCCAGCACCACCCAGCAAACGTCCTTTCTGCTCTGGGCGTCAGTGTCCCGCTAAACAGAGGGGTTTCACCAGATGGTCTGGGTTCAAACCTCAGCTCCACACCACCACCAAGAGTGCTGGGACCGGACGCTGGAGCCTCAGCCCCTCCTGTGAAGTGACGTCATGGGAGGCCGGCGCAAGGGGCTGAGCACCTGTAGGGCAGGTAGCGATCCAGCGCTCAGCACCTGCGAGTTGGGGTTTTTGTGGTCCCTGGAACGGGATACCCTTCCCCCCAGCATCTTCTGCTGGCCACCGTGGAGGACTGAGAGACCCCTGTGAACTCCAGATTTAAGATGCAAAAGCCGCTCCCGGCCCTGCCCACAGCCCAGGGCACACACCTGTCCGCAGCGGACCTCACACCAGCTCCCTTCCCCCTCCCCCTTGGCCCTGCCTGGCACTAGGGGCTACCACCACGTGCTGGCCCGGGGCTTGGTGTGAATGGGACCTGCCAAGTGGCTGGAGCAGGTGAACCTGGGGGCCGGGCACCCCCAGGCTGGGCCAAACTCCACTGACCTTGGGGCTGTGGGATCGGTGGCCAAAGCCAGTGGCTGCATGGGGCGTCCTGAGCACCTGTGCACATGAGTCTGTAGGGGCAGCAGGGTGGGAGCTGGTGAGGCCAAACCGGGGGGCAGTGAGAGGGGAGGAGAGAAGCTGGGAGAGGAGTGGTGACCATGGCCCAGAGGACAGGAGAAAGAAGGGCCCCAGGAGCTCCCTGGGCACGTCTGGGCAGGCGACAGCCCTGGGCATTCAGGGGGCAGGCTGCAGGAGGGTACCGGCCCCTGAGCTGCGCAGCGGGCAGGCCGGGGCAGGAGGCAGGGCTGCAGAAGGCGCAGGCCCAGGCTTGTGTGCCCCAGCCCCTGCGGGCTCTCTGAACCCCCATCCCCAGTGCACAGACCCTCCCCCAACACGCCCACCCTTCCTCAGCCCTGCCTGGGATCAGCCCTGCCTTCAAGGGTGGGAGGGGGTACACCAGCTCCAGCCCCCAACCGGAGCACAGGGGCACCTCAAGAGTTCCTGGGGATGAAGGGGGATTCTCCAGGGTCCGGGAGACACGACAACCCCATCTGGCTTGAGGATGTCCTTTCACATATACCATGAAACCTCTGCAGACAGCCCCCCAAACTCACAGTGGGCTCCCCTCCGCTGGCCCTGCCTTCAGGGCTTCCAGGCCAGGCCCCCATCCCTGCTCATCCCCGCCTGGGCTCGGGCTGACACGCGGCCAGGAGCATCCTTCCCTAGCCAAGCCCCAGCACAGTGCAGGCTAGTGCGGCCCCTCGGAGGCCCTGGCGGACTCGCGGACACTGTTTATTCCTCTGTCCTGGACTCGGGGTGAGTCCCGGGAACACATTCGGACAACCCCAGAATCCTGTACGGCCGCGTTGGTCCTGGTGTGCCTGGCGTGGGGCCCTGGCTGGGGTCCAGAGCTGCTCAAGGCCCCGCTGGCTGTGTCCCTTCTCAGTCTTTAGGCTCTCGGGTGCCACGCTGGCAGACGCCCCGACGTCTAGCTCGCACTGGGACCTGCGCTGCCCACCTGCCTCCTGCTTGTAAGGAGTGGCCAGGGCAGGATGGTCTGGGTGGGCTCGGTAAATGCTAGGAGGCCAGGTGGGGACCTAGGTGTGGCCCCTGGACAGTCAAGCCAGTGTGTCGTCCAGCCTGCCTTCCAGCCAGGGGCATGGGCTGCCTGGCCGACACAGGCAATGTTGAGGGTCCACTGGGAGGGCCATGGACTCCCTGGGCCCTGCTGCTGGGGGCATGCCAAGGTGGCTTGGGGTGAACAGTGGCTCCCCGGCCTGCAGGGCAAGGGGCTGGGGAGTCAGCAGTGGCTTCACCCCTCCCAGCCCATGGTCCTGGGTAGACGACCCTCCCCCGGCTCCCCTCCCTCTGTGATCCTCTACTTTCTGGACCTGGGGTCTCCGACGTGGCCATGGAAGAAGCACCTGGTACCCCTCTGTCCCCTGGTGAGAGCCACCCTGGGGGTTGCCTAGGGAAATTAGCTTCTGGAGGGCCTGTCACCATTCGTGCCTCGGTGTCTGTCCCCACTTCTCGGGGACCCCGGGGGCGCTGGGCTGGCTTTGAGAGGCAGGGTGGCTGCCAAAGCCACCCTCCCCAAAGGGCAGACCATCGTGAGAGAGTGCCGAGACAAGGCCCTGAGCCCCGGAGGGGTGACTCGGCTGGGGGTAAACACGCCCCGCCATGGCGTGGCCAGTATCTGGCCACCTGTGACTGAGGCTGGCACCAGGGATGACAGTTAATGTTGAGAAGCCTGGGAGGCTGCACTGGTGCCCCCAGCCCTGCCGACCGGAAACTGGGAGAGGGACAGGGCCTGGGCCAGGGGCCAAGTCCACTGTCCTGTTGCCCTCGTCCCCAGCAGACTAGGTAGTCTAGAACGTTCCACACTTCCCTATCCAGGGCCACAGAGCAGTTCAGCTGACCTCTTGGATCCCTGATCCCAGGGCCACCCCCCAGCTCCAGCTGAACCCGCTTTGTAGCAATAATGGCAAGAATCCCTCCCCCGGGTGAGCTAAACGTGTACCGTCTCATTGAACGCCCTACTCCTTCTGAGCTGGGGCCTCTCATCATCCCATTTTATAGATGGGAAAATGGAGGCTCGGAGGGTAGATGTGCGCTACCCATCTCACAAGGCTTGTTAGTGGGGGGGGGTAACTGCACCTCTCTGGGGGGTTGGGAGCCTTAGGAAGGAGGAGCTGAGAGCTCCTGACCCCCAGGTCCCCAGTGCTGGAGGGGCCTCCCCACCAGACCCAGCTCCCCAGAGGTGTGGCCCCCACTGAGAGGGGAGAGGCCATGCCCATGTCGTGTCGGAAGTAGGATACTGGGCACGTGCGGCCGTCTAGGGAGGCCTCACCTGGCATCCTCTCTCTGCCAGCAAAGCCTGAGCTTCCTCGTCAAAAGGAAGGACCCTGGACGGCCGTATGCATGACAGGCTTCTTCGGGCGCAGGAGGGCAGCTGGGCGGGAGGTCGGCAGAGAATCCCCAGGGTTCCGGGCAGGTGGGAGGCTCCAGCCAGCAGAGAGCCTGGAGTGGGGCGGGCAGGGCCACACACACCTTCACTTCAGAGTTTACACCACACTTTGGGTGTAAACCAGAGACCAGGCCCTATGTCTGGGCTGTGAGTCAGGCTTTGCATGTCCAGCACTTTCCCAGCGGACATCCTGGCCAATGGACGGTCGGTACCCAGACCTTCAGGCTCTGGCACGTGGGTCTGCTTGCCCGGAGTCAGGAGCCCTGTTCCCGGGTGCCTACGAGGTGCCAGGTTGGGCTCAGGCCCTCAGGCCCTGTCTGTCCACCTCAGAGCAGCCGAGGTGGGAGACCACCCTGAATTTCCTGTGAGGACCACACAGGTGTGGCTCAGGCTGGGAGGGCCCGGGGCTTCAATGTCCCCAGCCAGCTACAGGGGAGGGGAAGATAGGACCAAGATGACAAGTACACGCCAAGTTGACAAGTTCACCTCCAGCTGTGAGAACACAAAGACCTCCTCGGCCCTCCCCCTTCCCTGACCACTGGTGCAAAACAAAGCCTCGGACCCTGCTGCAGGCTCCATCCCCACATCCGCCAGAGGCTCAGGCCCTCTGAGGTCAGTGTGCTGCCAGGGAGGTGATGGAGCCCAGGAGCTGCTTGGACCCAGGTCCCGTCGCCACGTAGATGGGCTGTGCTTCCCTGACTTGGCCAGTGGATGTGGCCCTAAGGGGCAAAGGACACTCAACTCCCTAACCTCCTGCTTCTCACCCCTAGGCCTCACATGGGTGACGGCGAGGGAGCAGCTTGGGGTGACACTGGGCTCCACGTTTGGGTGCCCTGGCAGTGGACAGGTGTCATGGGCTGAACTGTCCACTGCCCAAATTCATCTGTTGAAGCCCTAACCTCAGTGTGACTGTATCTGGAGATGGGGCTTTTAGGGAGGTAATGAAGGCTAAAGGTCCTAAGGGTGAGGCCCTGATCCCATAGGATTAGTGTCCTTAGAAGAAGGAGAGATACCAGAGCATTCTGTCTCTCCTCTGTGCACAGAGAAGAGGCCATGAGAGGACACAAGTGAGAGGATGGTCATCTGTGAGCCAGGAAGCCAGTCCTCTCCAGACTCTGAATGGGTGGCACCTTGATCTCGGACCTCCAGCCTCCAGAACTATGAGAGATCAATGTCCTATTTAGGCCGCCAGTCTGTGGTGTCCTGCTAAATCAGCCTGTGCTAATACAACGGCCACCAGCAAGACGGGGAGCTGCAGAGACAGCAGTGTGGGGGTGGGTGTGGGAGCACGCCCCCTGAGGCTTGCCACCCGAGACTTTGGGAGCAGCCGGTTGAGCGGAGGAACTCATGCTTCAGAGCGCTGGACGCGGCCAGGGCCTAATGGCCTCCAACCTGCCCCCAGACTCCAACAAACTCCACCCCATCTTGACCATCGGCATGGCCCGGCCCCACCCCCGCCCTTCACCAAATGCCGTTGCTTCCACCTCTCACCAGCTCTGTGCCACCCGCCCTCCCCATTGCCTGTGCCCACCCTGGGAACCTCACTGACCCCCTGCCTCCCCCGTCCCTTCCAGAACCTTCTCCAGAGTGGGCAGCCAGGGCGGGCTCTGTGATCCTGCCCTCCACGCCCAGTCCCACCGTCTGAGCCTCCTGAGCGCCAGCCAAGCCAAACTGTCCCCTCCCACTCTGGCTCCACCCCGTCCCCTGCTGCCTGCCTCGGCTGGGTTATTCCATCCCTTGGAAAATCGTGGTGGCCAGTCGTCACCGGTAGATGCCATGTGACAGCTCTGGGTGTGCAGCGTGGAGGTCCCCAGCCCTCGAGCCTCCCTGCAGACGCTCCGTCTCCAGGCTGAGGAAACTGAGGCACAGAGAGGCCGTGTAACGTGCCCAAAGTCGTCATGAGGATGCTAAGCCCTTGCCCCGCCCCCGCCTGTCCCGCCAGCCTTCCGCCACAGGCCGGGGCCCAGTGGGCACGCCCACTCTGGCTGTGGGTCCTGGGGGCTCTGTCTCAACAGGATGCCCGACTCTGTCTGCTCTTTACCACGTGCCCGGACTGTACTTAACATCAGAGAGGCCAAAGCGGAGACAGGCCACTGCTGGCACTGCCCAGGTTCAGACCAAGGCGGGCAGGGGGAAAGGAGCTGCAGGGGTGTGTGTGTGTGTGGCGGGACCCCTGGAACCCTGGAGCTCTGAAGGGCAGGCATGGAAGACACACCCTTCCCTGGCCACATGCCTCCATGCAGCCCCTGGGAGCCTGCACACAGCCTGCCAAGTGGTCGGCCGGCCTCTGCTTGGCCACCCCCGTGACGGGGAACTCACTCCCACCCTGTACAACTCCGACTACTGAGAAATTCTCGTTAATGCTCGTGATGTCGACCCAGAAATTTCACTCCCAGAAAATAAAACACAATATAGGAGGGGAAAACGTGTAGGAGGAGGGATGCAGTAACAGGATAGATAAGGATGAGAAACTGTAAACGGCTCAAATTCAGTGCCCTGAAGACTGGGTGACTGCCACCCAGCATCCGAGAACCACCTCCCTCGGGGTGCGGCCCCGCCCGCCTCTTGAGAGTTCCTCTCCTGCACCCGCTCGCCTACTTTCTGCTCCAGGCTCATTCCTGCCCCAGGACCTTTGCTGCTTTTGCGGTTCCCTCTGCCTGGAGCCCTCGTCCTGGTCACCTAGAGAGCTGCTTCCTCCCCATCCGGGTCCAGGGCTCCCTTTAGGTTTCATCTGCCAGGAGGTGCTGTCCCTGATCCACGCATCCTGGTCCCATGTCCCTCCTCTGCCACCGGTTCCTTCACGGGGAAGGATCCCCTCTTCTCTCTTTCCTCCTCCCTGCCCTGTTCTCGGCCTCCCTGGTCCCTTCCTCTGCTGCTACCCCGGTAATGCTCCAAATTAGGCAAACGCACACATACCAGCTAACCCAGCCCCGGGTCGAAGAGGCGAGAGTTCAAACAACGCGACCAATTTATAAACAATTTTCTCCGCGACGATTAAGTTACATTTCCCCATAGCTGCTTAATTTTCTTGTCAAAAATACACAGTTTTCACATTTGTCTCGCCGTAAAGGGTAATTAATTTCCAGACCATAAGTAAAAACTTAATTTCATACCTGCAAGGATTATAAACTATTTCAAGCTGTTGTTTACATGAAATCAAGAAAGATTCGTTCTGTTTGCAATTATGTTAATGAGGAAATAGAGTGGGTTTTTTTTTTTTTTTTTGGGAACTCAGCATCATTTTGCCATTACCAATGAATTAGTCTAGAAGGGTCTGCTGCTGCCGCAAACCCCTCCACGGCTATTTTTAAGGTGACCTTGGCTGGTGAGGAGGCCCTGCAGGGTGACTGGGTACCCCGGGGAAGGCTTTTGTGGGAATGGCTCAGAAGATGGGGGTCGGATGAGCTCTGGGGACGGGCCTGTCTCCAGGTTGTTGGCGGGGAGCCGGGCCTACAGGTAGGCAGGACTGTGGAACCTTCTCTAGGACCCCTTCTGACAGTAAGAGGGAAGATGGAGGCTGGTCAGGCTCAGATGACCCAGTCCCCGGGCGTCCCCGGGCCCTGGGCTGCGCACACTCACAGGGCATCCTGGGGGAGGGGCTCTGCACAGGCAAGGGCTCAGGGGTGTGAAAAGGCACTGTGCCCAGAAGAGGCTGGAGCAGGGGATGCACGGAGGCAAGATCACGTGTGCCCCATCTCGCAGCAAAGGCAAGGAGCCTTCGAGACATACAAGGGGGCCGTCGAATGGGCATGGGGGCAGGACCCTCGGGCCCCAGAGTGAGGGCTGAGGGTGGGCAGGCAGCCAAGGAGGAGACTTCGCCCTTGGGCAGCTAACGCAGGGCTGGCATGGTCATGAGCGCTCTAGGCGGGCTCTGGGGGCCTGGATCGTACAGGCGCTGGTACCATATCACTAAAAGCCAAGGGGAGATGGTCCCTGGGGCTGGCTCAGCCTCCCGCGGGCCAGCCCTCCTGGGCACAGCCCTGACCAGGGGGTGCTGCCCCTGCCCACCTGGCGGGGGACACAGGAGAGAGGGCTCATTCACGGTGTGACCCGTCACCAGGGTCAGTAGGCACGTTGTGGCCCGCACTCGGCGGGGGGTGTGTGGAGGCCAGCAGCTGCCCGGCCTCTCCCCAGGCCCGGCTTCCGGCGCCGGCTTCAGCCTTGGCCTCGGCCTCCCAGGGCCTCCCCCTGGGGGCCGCGAGGCTGCGGGCAGAGACCAGCCCAGGTGAGGCCGGAACAACGTCCCGTTGTGGCCCCGTGGGGCTGCTTTGCCACCACATGCCACCAGCCGTCCGTTGTAGAGTCTGTCCCCACGGACCCAGTTTCGCCCCGCTGGCCGCCAGGGGCTCAGGCCCGGGCTGGGTACAGGCTCCCTCGACACAGAGACCATTTACGGCCAGGATAAAGGCCGCTTGTGTTGGCACCGAAAGGCAAGCGTCTCCCTGCCCGGTCGTCTTGTCACCGTCCCATCTGTCAGGTGGCGTGGCGGGGACGGCGCAGCAATGGGGCTTGTGTGAAGACAAGGACCGGCCGCAGCAGGGAAGAGCGGCCCACAGTCTCTGTCTCCTGGGAACCCTGAGGCCTTCCCGCTGCCCTGGGCCCCAGCCGGCCCTTCATCTGGGGGCCTGGTTCCGAGGCCGGGGGACGTGTGGCCCCATGGGGCTTGGGGAGGCCCACAGCCCGGACACTGGCCCCCTCAGGGGTCGGTTCCTTCACAAGGGAGAGGGTCGTGATGCTGACCTGAACACACCCGTGTGAAAGCCGGACACAAGCAGTGTGTCTCAGACCCCACACTGGGCCCCCTGCGGTTGGAGGCCTGGCCCATCTTGGGGGGCAAGGCTGCCCGGAGGTGGGAGGTGCAGGGGGGCCAGGAGAGGAGCGGCGGTCGTTTCCCGCTGCATCACCACCAAAGGTCAGAGCGGCCCACTGGACTGGCTGCGTGGCTGTCCGTGCACGTGGGCGCGGAGAGGATGGACTCGGCCACCTTGGCCTTGGTGTCAACCTCAAACGAAGCCCTATCAGGACTGCGGCCACCTTGGGCAGCATACTGGGTGGGCAGAGCGGGGCTGTGCTGGCTTCTGGCAGGAGACAGATGACTGGCTCCTTTTTTTTTCAAATGCATTCCTGCTAATTTTTTTTTTTTTTTGAAGAGAATTTCCATGACTAGTTTTTATCTTTGGGGTGACTGTGCTATTACAGCTCAAGCAGGGAGCCCTTTTCCATCACCCCTGCTAATTTTTAATTAAATTCCCCCAAGGCCTCAGTAGGTGAGGGGCGTGGTCACGTGTCTTAGGGTGATGCTGTCGCAGTAGAAGCGCTCATGCCTACAGAGGGGGGTGGGTGTGAAGAGAGAGCTGTGTAAAAGGGTACTGGAGCCCAGGGGTGGGAAGGGACCCCCGCAGGAGCCCGGGGCAGGAGGGGCAGGCAGGCAGCGTTCCCCTCACCTTGTGAGGACCCTCCACCTCCTCATCTGTAAGGTACAGGTGGCCACGCCTGACCCCACCGGGAGGCACCTGCCCACGGAGGCCCCCCACTGGCCTGGAAGAGACAGGCTCCTGCCAGGTTTACAGAGCTGAAAAATAAGTTAGTTTTCCTTACAAAAGGGCAGGGAAGGTTCGGCGGGCTCTGCGGCTAGGGGCTGGGTGTTCACCATGACAACGGAAAGCCTGAAGCCAGCAGAACCAGACCCTGGGGGACTCTGGGTGGAGCCCCCTATAGGCCAGTCAGTCGTAGAGTGGGTGGGTTGGGCCAGGGAGGGAGCCGGGCTTCGTGTCCACCTGCGCCCAAGGGTTACTGTTGCTTTAGCTCTTGCTCTGTCCCCGGGTGCAGGATGTGGAGCTGTTCAGCAGAGCTCCAATTTTAGGAGCAGAGGGAAACCGAGCGGGACAGAGAAGCTAGCTGACCAGATCCTCTGAGGCCAGGTCGGGTGCTTCTCCAGAAGGCGGTGCAGACCCCCCAGCCGCAGGCCCAGGAGAGGCAGGGGCCACTCTGTGAATCCCGCTCCTTTTCTGGGCCTCGGCAGAGAGAGGCCCCGGGAAGGGCGTCGAGTGTCCCCACCTCTTCAAGGCACTGATGTTTAATCCATACAGCTCCCGGGGGGGGGGGGGGGGGGCAGGGAGGAGAGACAGGGAGACGGAGGCGGAGCTGAGTCGGGTGACACGCGCGCCTTTCCTCAGCGGGTGCAGATGGGGCTGCATAGACGTGGGAGCGGGAGGTGAACCCCGTGACCGAGTCCTTAGGTGCTGAGGGTCATCAAACAGACGGCGTCCTAGTCTGGACTCCGTGCCCCCCTGCGCCCCCTCCCTCCCTCTGCAGCTCTGCAGCCTGGTGAGCTGCACCAGCCCAGGCCCAGCCCGGGTCTTCTGCGGCACATCCGGCCCCGCGGGTGCTCTCTTGCTGTCAAAGGGCAGGTACTGTGGGCTTCCCTGACTCGGGAGGGACAGGTACAGGACTGTGGGCGGTGACCCTAGCACGGACAGTGGGTGTCCTGCCTTTGGCACCTGTCCCTGGGAACAGCCGGTCCAAGGCCTCTTCACCTAGGAAGCAGTCCGCGGACGTCAGTGGTGCGGTGCTGCCCCCTCTAATCCCAAACACACCAGCTCCTCTCTTGTGCCTTTACGGTCCCGTGTCTGCCCAACCTCCGAGGGCCTGGCCGAGCTCGGGACTGGGGAAGCCTGGCCCCATCAGAGCAAACCTCACCCCCTCTCTGGCCAAGCCCAGGGCCACATCCTCCCCTCCCTGGCTCTGGCGAGGCCCACTCTTGCCTCTCCATCTCCCCATCTCCTTCCTTCCTCCTTTTCCACCTGATCTCTAAGCACTGGAGTCCACCCGCCCACTGAACACGTCCAGAATGGAATTCGAGGTTGCCCCTGACCTGCCCCACCCTGGCGTCCCTCCAAGCAAAGCACCCCCATATCCAGGTGCTTTCCTTAGAAACCTGGTCCTTCCTGATACCCTGTCCCCTCCATCTGCCTGTCCTGTTGACCAACGGGTCCAGTGGACTGTGGGCTACTACCCCACAGGTGTCCACCCTAGTCCAAGGCACACACGTGTGTCCTAATCCCACTGCGGCCCTTCACTACTCTTGGGGCTCCCACCCTCGCCTGCCTCTAATCCCCCTCCCAGGGAAGCCAGTATCATCCCCTGCCCCTCAGGCTCATAGGGTGAGTTCTAAAGTCCCCAATTCGGCTGACAGGGCCAGGCTCTGCCTTGCCCGCTCTCACAGCCTCAGACAGCCATGACCCTGGGCCCCAGGGCCTTTGCACAGCTGCTCATGCTGGGAACTCTTCCAGCCACACCACCCGCCACCTCATTCACCCCTGGCTGCCTCCAGGCCCCTGACCCCCGACCGGAGGTGGCCCTGCCTATCCGGTCCAGCCCTCTTTCAGCCAGGCAGTAGGTACTTATGGGCCATTCCGTGCATTCCCCCCTCTGCCCCCCAAACCACGTGCTCCAAGGGTCAGGAACCAGCCCGTCCCATTCACAGTGGCAACCCTTGATGTTGCCGGTGCCCAGTGGACATAGGTGACCCTTCCTTGGCTTCTTTAGTCTCTGTGGCCGGGACTTCCGGTCCCTCCGTCCAGACCAGAGGGCTCATGTGTGGGGACACCCGTGGGATCTGGAGAAGGTACAGGGTTCCGAATTTCCACCCTGGTTACCGGATGTGGCCCCTTATCAGAAGGTAACATTGTAAAGGCTTAAAACCAAGACCCCATGCTGCTGGGTGCACCCAGGTGGGCCACACACGGGGGCCTGTGATACTGGATCCCATTGCAGCTGTGCCGCCTACCCCCCCACCAGACATGCTCTGCCTGGGCCTCACTGAATTCCCCATCTCCAGTGCCGCTCTGAGCCTGGCCGGGTGACACAGGTCACTGTGGTGTCAGCACCTCGGGCCAGGGTTTCACATCACCCCGAGAAGCCCCCACCCAGGGGTGGGTGCTAGCGGTCTGACAGGGTGTCCGCAGGTCCCGTCGGGGAGGGGGTGGGCGGAGCCTGCTGGGAAGAGCGTCCCCGTGCGGGTGGCAGGCGGGCTGGCCACCTTGCTGCCCACACAGATGGCTCTTTATGTGTGAGACCTGACCTATGGCTCCCGGCCGGCGGGGACAGAGTGGGCTGGGCACACTGACCAACCTGCCTCCCAGGGTGGGGCTGGCAGGGGGAGGGACGGGAGCGCTGTGCGCCGGCCCCGCAGCTCTCCCCGCGGCCACACCTGCCCCCCTCTTCAGTCTACCCTCAACGTGCCAGGGCAGCGTAGCTAAAAACACGCGCTGGATCGCGGCCCTCTCTGCCCCGAAGCCCCCCTCTCTCCAAGTGAAGCCTCGAGTCCTTCCAGTGGCTCACAGGGCCTGGAGGTCTGCCCACCCCTTTACCTGTCTGCTCCCATCTCCAGGCTCCTCCCTAACCCACGGCCACCCTGGTTGCTCAGACAAGCCAGGCACGGTCGCACCGCAGGGCATTTGCAGTGTGCAGAGTTGTGCCCTCTGCTTGGAACCTGGTTCCCCAGGTATCCACAAGCTTTGCTCCTCGTCCCCCAGAGATCTTTTCTGTAGACCAGCATACCCTCCAGTCCTTTCAGAAAGGTCCAGATCCTGTCTGGACGCAGAGCTTCTCCCGAGGTGGCGAGGGATCAGGCCTTGCCCCTCATGCTTCCCTGGTGGCTTTTGCCTTCCTGAGAGCAGGACCCGTGACAGAGCCTGGGTACTGGGCGTTTTCTGGGTGCCGGACCCATAAGCGTGCCCCGTATGCTGGTTGCCTGGTCTGCACACCAGCTCCCATCTCATAGATGAGGATCTGGTGGTCAGAGGGGCCCCCAGCTTGTGAAGGGCCCTGGAGGAGCAGACCTTCCCGGTGAGCCCTCCGTCACCCTGCAGCCTCTTCCAGGCTCGGGGAGGGGGCCGAGGCTGCCCTGCTCTGGGCCAGCAGGAGTGAGGGAGGGCCCCGAGCTGGGAGGGGAGGAGGGGGCCCAGGATGGAGGCATGAATGGATGCCCCGGTGAGGAGGGCGGGAGCGCGGGTGAGGAACGAGATGGGGAGGGAGCGCTGCCAACCCAAACAGCCCAGCGCGCCTCAGCCCCGTGTTTAATCCACAAAAATTTCCATCTGCCTCTGGAGCACTCGGAACCCGGGCAACGAAAGGCCGTCCGCTCGGCAAAATAAACACAGCTCCGCACGGCCGCTGCCATGTGCGCGCATCCCGGTTAGAAACGGCCGCGTCAGCCATTTTGTGCATCCCCGATGGCCAAGGTGGAGTGAGAGCCCAGGCCCGCGGGCCCCGGGCGGGGAGGAGGCCGCCCGCGCGCCGGGTGTGGCCCTGTGGCCGGGGACCTGCTGGCATCCACCTGCCACCTGGCCCCGGGCGGGCGTGGGCCGCGCTCCGACCTCGCCGGGCCCGGGGCCCACCGTGGCTGCCACCCGACCCCACCCCTGGAGACGCTGCAGACCCCAGGCGGACGTGGTCCCCAACCAGGCCACTCGGCTCCCTGCCACCTGCCTGCAGGCCTGCAGTCTCCAGAGTCGGCAGGGCCGGGGCCTGGGCCGGCTGCCCCTTTCCGGGCCGGTCCCCTCCCGGCGCAGGCGGGACAGCCCTGCCTCTGGGCTGGGACATCTATTTTTGGTGGTGACCAAGCCACTGCTTAATATGCAGGACTGGGGTGGGGGCGGGCAGGCTGTGCCCTGACCCGCAGGGTGACAAGTTTAAAAAAGGGCCCATTTTGATCAAAATACATGTTTTTCTGAGGTCGGCCAAGGCGGCGGGGCAGGGTTCGCCACAAAGACAAGGCTCGGGGCCGCCCTCACCCCTTGGCGCCCCCAGATGGTCTGCCTAGCCCGACGCCCCCAGCAAGGCCCTTGATTATAGATCACCAAATAGGCTTGAGAAGGGCTCCCGGCCGCCGTGCGCTGCCCGTGGGCCCAATACACACATCTCTGCCCGCCTGCTCCCTTCCCCCCGCCTCTCTCAGAAGCAGTCAACCCACAGAAGCTGACACAGACTGGAGCTAAATTGTAAAAAAATGTAAATTTCCTTTCTGGCCAATATTTGAGGTCTATAAATAGAGTCATTCAGGAAAGGCCTGGTTGTGGGGAGGGGTTATCGTCCCCCGGCCAGACTGGGAGAGAAACACCCAGGAAAGAGGAGGGAAAGAAAGGTTCTGGGGGCGCTGCCACGCATGTGGGGAGCAGGAAGCCACGGTGCAGCTCGGGGAACTGAGGCTTAGGTTCAGGGTGCTACACAGTCGGGTCAGGGCAGAGCTTGGGCTCCCAGACTGGCCCCTGACCACCCCCCCCCCCACCTTCCTGACTGATAGCTGGCCCACCCTCACACCCACTCTCTCTGAGCTCCGTGATCGGACGCCGGGTCTCGCAGCTCTGGACTGGCTGTATTTCCCCGTGCCACAGGGCCTTTGCACATGAAGTTCCTCTGCCTGGATATGGATCAACTCAGGGATCCTCCCAACAGCACTTGCCTTAGTAGCATCAATTTCATCCCCTCCGCTGACTGGTGAGAAGACAGAGGCACGAGAGCCAATATGACTTCCCGGGTCCATGGCCAGCGAGCCGAGGGGGCAGGGCTTGAACCCCAGCCACTGGCTGCAAACGTGCACAGGGAAGGCCTGGGCTTTGCACTGTGTGAAATGGGAGGAGGGGCCCATGTGCACGCAGGCGGCCTTGTCCTCTCGGCCAGAGGAGGACATGTGAATCTGAGAACACACAGGCGTGGGAGCCAGGCTGCCCGGCCCTGGTCCCAGCTCTGCCCCGCTGAGTCAGGACCGCAGGGACGGGTGGGATCCTGGGGCCTGGAAAGAGGTGGGAAGAGCGGCCCCAGGGGCCCCTGTCTGGCCTTGCTGTGGGCAACTGTCAGGCGGGCTCCGGGTCCTCAAGCGTCGGGTGTGGGCGCAGTGGCCATTGGAGACCAGGCCCGGGCGGGTGGCCCTGAGCACACACACCCTCCCCTCTTTTCTCCTCCCTGCCTTGGATGGAGCGGGAAACTGAGGCTCAGAGAGGCTGGCGAGCTGTGCCTGTCCCCCCGGCAAGGGCGTCCCTGGGAGGTACCGGGTGCCTCTCCGTGGACCCCCAAGTCACCCAGAGGTGGGGACCGACTGCTTTGTGGGGTGCAGTCTTCACGATCACTCTTTGTGCTGAATGTCCCCCGTGCCAGGCCCCACGCCTAGTCTGTGAGCCAGAGCAGACTAAGGAAGCCGGCACTCACGTTCCTTCCTGGGAGGCCAAGCGTCTGAGGCCAGCGATGGGTGAGGCTACGACCACGGGGGGATTGGCTCCTGCCAGCCAGGAGGAGGTGAGCCACGAGGCCAGCCTTCCTGCCTCTACGTCAGGAGAGGTCCAGGACTACAGGCTGGCCGGGCACACTGCCCTGAGCATCAGCCCGGGTGCCAGCTGCCAGTTCAGCTCTAGGCCAGTCTGAGCTCCGACCTCCCCACCATGACCGTGGCCTCTTGGCAACAAACCCCTTGGACACCACAGGGGCCTGAGGGTCTCACCCTTGATGGGATGGAGAGGCCTGGGATGCCTGCAGGTCCCTCAAAGCCTGCCCGACCCAGGCCCTCCCTTGGTGACAGGGAAACCGAGCCTCTGAAATGGAGGCGTGTGATTTTAGCATCTCCTGCGGAAACTCGGACTCACAGGTGTGGTGGGCGGCCCAGTCCTCTGACCTCGGTGAGGGGCTCCTGAGCTCCAGACTGGTCGGTCAGCTGGACCTTGGGGACCGGGTGGAGGGAGGGGCGACCGGATGCCGGCTCAGGCCCTGCAGCTGATCACATTTCCCCCCTGTCGCCCCGTTCGTCCCTTTTGTGCAGACGCGCCTACTGCCGACGGCCGGGTGCCCATCTGTGCGGCGGGTCAGAGGGCCAGACATGAGCTAGCCTCCCGTGCCTCTCTCCCTGGGTGCTCCTGAACCCTGGCGGGGGCTTGGCCCACAAAACCAAGCCTCGCGGGTGGGCCCTTTGGGTGCCGCCCGGGCTGTTGAGGGGAGTAGTGTGTGGGCAGCGGCAGGTGGGCAGGCCCGAGTCACAGGTGTGCCTGCCGCCTCTGGATGAACATGGGTAGACAGACGGACGTCCCCTCACGCAGACGGACGACTCGAGAGGGTCTTGCCGGGAACACATTCCCCACATTCCTCTGGGTGGTGTTGGAGCAGAAGTGATGTGTGTGTCGCTTCCAGGATGGAGCAGTTAAGAGCTTGGGGCTGGTCCTCGGGCCTGCAAGGGGCCTGGAGCCAATGGACCATGCCCCCCATCTTGGCACAGGGAGAGCCTGTGGGGAAGTAGGCTCAGACTAGTGACGGAGGCTTGGGTGCTGAGTGAACCCAGAGCCCTGGGGAGGGGGCCTTGGGTGTAGGGCTCACAGGATATTGAGTTTGGGGGCTAGTCATTCTGGTGGGAGAGCAGCCCCAGCTGACAGAGGACTGAGGCCAGAGCAGGAAGCTGGATGGGATGCGACATCTCTACCTGAACTACCTCGGAACACGCACACTGGCTACAAGGGGCACCTTGACCTCGGACAAACGAGGACGGATCATCTCACAGCCGCACGTGGACTGTCTACTGCCCAGACAGCCCCAGCGGTTCTCGGCATCTCAGCTTTCTGACTTAGCAACTCATCAAAGGTGTGGCTCCAGAGCCACTGACAGACATCAGGCCGGGTGGTGCCCACAGCTGGGAGGCATCTCCTTTACTCAGCTCTTCCCTCGCCGCAATCAAGTGACTCCCCATGTCTCTCAGTCACAAATCAGAGCGTGACAAGCGCCCTGACACATAGATCTCTGACCCTGGGGTTTCATTTCCTGGAAGCAGAGATGTTAGATCAAAAGGTACATGTATTTTGAATGTTAACAGACGCTGCTAGATTCCTTCCCAGAAGCTCTGTTACTACCGTAATTTGCGTCCCCACCAGCAACGTGTAAGAATGCCTGTTTCCCCACCTGGGTGCCAGCGCTGGGTATTATCATTTTCTTAAACCGTGGCGTCACGGCGCGTTCCCCTGGCCACTGGTGGCGGTGGGCATCTTCCCACAGATTTTTGGCCGAAGCTGGGCCGACTGTTGAAAAGGCCCCCGAGCCAGGCTCTAGGCAAGTCCTATGGGGGCTGCCCTGGCCGTGAGAATGCGGGGCTCTGGCCTCGGGCTCCCTCCGGGAACATGGCAGCCCCGTCCTGGGGGCCCGTCAGGTCTCCCTGTGGCTCGAGGGGCGCGGGGACTCCCTGGCAGGCCCGCCCGCCTCTGCCCAGGAATGGGGATGGCGGTGCTCAGTGTCAACTGACGCTTTCATTATAGGTTTATCTTTGAAACCCTAGACAAAACAGGGCTTGTGTGGTTTGACTGAAGAGCCAGCACCTCAGGACCTTGCCATCCACTAAGACGGCTCCTCAGGAAAGAAAAAATACACTAACCTTAAAATAACCGGTTCCCAGAATAGCAGCTAATGACGGCTTCTGAAGGGGGCCCTTTGATCAGGCGGAGCCCCACGCCTTCGCCTATTTACGGCCCTGCCACTCAAGAGCAGCTCACCAGCAAAGAGAGGCGTGTTGGGGGTGGGCAGAGGAAAGTCGGGGGTCTGGGCATGGCGTGTGGGGGGAGCAGGGCCATCGGTGCCCATCTGAGGCCGCCCCGCTTTCCAGCGCAACCGGCCCCAGCTGGTGACGAGGTGCGCCACGGAGTCCGGGGCAGCCTGGAAACAGAGCCTCACGCAGGGAACGCCGTTCCTGACGGCCCCCCAGGAGCCAAGGCTGGTGGGAGACAGATGTGGTTATAAGGGCCAGAATCCCAGGTGGACGGTCCTTAGGCCCCTTGGGGAGGCGTGGGTCATGGACCCAGAGGGGCTCGAGGGAGGAATTCAGGGAAGAGCCTGAGGAATGGGAACCCAGGAGGGTGCAAGGAAGTCCCGAGGGGATGCTGGGGCTAGAAGATGCCCGCGCCGCGCCCACCCCTGTCTGCCCCACCGCAGCATCTACCTATCCTCCTGGTGCTCACCCAGCACCTCCCTGGTCCTGGCCCGGTCAGATGCTCGGGGACCACTCTCGCCTCCGTCACAAGCACATGACAGTCTGAAGCTGCCTCTTCAACAGCCTGTTCACCAGACCTGCTTGGCTAAAAGCACTGGAAATGTGGCTTGTGAGACCAAGGGACTGGATCTTAATTTGATTTAATTTTAACGAATTCACAATTAAATTTAAATACAGATCCCCAAATCAGTTATCGGAAGACTTTAGCTATGGTTGTTCGGAATGCTTTAGGCGTGAGAATCCGCCTTTTCAACTGTAAATTTTATGATCTCTAAATGCAGACCAAGCAGCTCTTATGAAAGTAGAGCATCCAAACTGAGGTGTGCTCTAAGTCTGAAACCCACGCTGGTGTTTGAAGACAGGATGTGGACCACCCTAAGCATTCTTTTGTATTGATTACATATTGAAATGATAATATTTCATCTGTTGGGTTAAATAAAACATATTACAATGAATTTAAGCTGTTTATTTTTCCTGATGTGGCTATTAGAAAGTTTAAAATTATATCTGTGGCTCCCGTTATATTTCTACAGGACAACATTGGTCTGAATTGGGGCTTAGCACACTTTCCTGTAAGTGGCCAGATAGTAAATATCATAGGCAATAGGGAATCACATACAGTTTCTGTCACACATTCTTTAGGTCAGGGGCCAGATTTGGTCTGTGGGCCCCAGTTTGCTGGCCCCTGGTCTAGAGGCTCCCAGCTCTAGACCGGCTGGCATCCTTCTCAGTCCAGCCTGCCAAGGGCTGGTGGCCCCACCCAGTCCCCACTGGAGTCCCAGCGTAAGACCTACTGATCACTAAGATCCCCAGGGACCAGCACGAACAAGACACGTTACTACGGCCCAGTAGCTCCCGGTTTCATGGGGAGATGGAACATGGGAAGGTCAGGAATCAGTACAGGGAGTTGGGACAGCAGCCATCAGACCCAGGCTGCCCAGAAAAATCCCACCTTCCAAACCCTGGCTCTGTCCCCTGTAAGTGAGCAAGAGCTTGTCTGACCATGAGACTCATTGGCCTTGACGAGCTAGCCAGGAAGTAAGAGAGGTCAGAGGCTGAATGTGCAGTGAAAGTGGAGCCCACAGAGGTAAGAAGTGTCCTGGAGGCATTGGATGAACTGAGTACACCTGAGCTTTGGTTTTCACAGTCGCACAGGTGATGGATAGCTAGGTATCCAAGCCCAGACCTGCCCCAGGTGGGAAGTGTCACAGCGGAGCCCTACGTAAAGCTGGAACCTTCAAAGGGCTCTATGTTCAGTGTAAAGGTCAATGAGAAATAACCTCGTCCCTGAAACGACCATATAGAAAACTGTCTTGCTGCTAACAGGAGTGGAACAATATTTGCCCTGAGAAGTCACATCCACAAGCTGGTCCATGCTCAGCTTGGAAGCCCAAATGCACACCACCTGGGTAGTCTTGAAAACGTTGAGCCCAGGATCTATAGTCCAGGCTGGTAGTACTCCCATGTGTATAGCAAAGGAAGAGGTGAACGTAGATCCCCCCCGCCGCCCCAAGAACCTCAACTTCACATTAGACCTCAAAAATCCCCACAGATACATTTTAAGACAGATGAACTCATGATTAAAAAAAGGAAATCCTCAAAGGGAACAAAACACCATGAATGAAAGCCAGAAGAAAAAACAAAAACAGAGAAGCCGATTCACAAAGACTTTAGATACCAGAAATTAAATATAAAATAGCCATATTCAATATATTTCAAGAAATTTTTTAAAAGTTTGAATATACAAGTGAAAAGAAAGATACTATAAAAATGATCTATCAAGTATGCATAAAAACCAAATAGAATTTCCATAAATAGGAAAATAATCATTGAAATTTAAAATTCTTTGGATAGGTTTAACAGCAGATTAGAAACAGTTGAAGAAATAACTAGTGAATTGGAAGATGGATCAGAAGACATTATCCAGAACCCAGTACAGAGAAACAAGTGATTTTTTTAAAAGAGAGAGAGAGAGAGAGAGAGAGAGAGGCACTAAGAGACACAGAGGGGATTGAGATGGTCTACCAAATGTCTAATGAAAGTTACAGAAGAGATAATGAACTAAAGCAAAGTATGAAGAGATAGTGGCTGAGTGTAATCCAGAACTGACGCAACACACCAACCACAGATTAAGGAAACTCACTGAATTCCAAGCAGAATGAACAAAAGAAACTCCCTAATAACACAACATAGTGAAAATGCAGAACACTAGAGTCAAAGGAAAGAGCTTAAAAGTAGCCAGAGAGAAAAAATACATTGCCTTCCAAAGAGCAATGACTCACTGTCATCTTTGTTCTCAATAGAAACAATGGAAGTCAAAGTACAGTTGGACAATCTGTTCAATGTGTTAACAGAAAATCTTTTTGGTAACCTAGGGTCTAGAATTTTATACCCACTGGAAATATTTTTTAAGAACAACACTAAAACAGTCATCTTAAAACAAATAAAATCAGAGGGATTTTGATTTGCACTGAAGGAAATTCTAATGACTACTTCAGCCAGAAACAAGTGACCCCAGATGTAAGATCTGAGATGAAAAATAAATGATGAGTGACAAAAGAGGCAAACAGGTGGGTAAATTTAAACACATATTGATTGTATAAAACACTACTAATTATGCTTGAACTAAAGTATACAACAAGACATATATATAAGTCAGCAGGAGAGATTGAAACTAAGATGTCCTAAGGTCCTTATTTTATTCCAGATGTGGGTAAATATAGCAAATGGCTCTATTATATAACCATTTACAATGTCCTAGGTTAACCTCTACAAGAATGGCCATATAACTTCAAAACTAGTAGAAGAAAAAATGGAATGAGAAATAATCATCAATCCAACAAGAGGCAAGAAAGAGGACCGAAGTAAACATTAAAAAATTTAGTACAGGTGAAAGGGACAAAATACATTGCTAGAAAATCAATCAAAATATATTGGAAATTGCATTAAGTATAAATGTATTAAATGATTTTTTAGAAACCTAGCCACACAGTGTTTACAACAGACACCTAAAATGTGTACGCAGGATTAAAAAGACAAGAATTAAAAAACCTGACACCAAAATCGGAAAAAAAAGTCACAATAAAACTAGAGAACAATATCTTTTATGAATATAGATACAAACATTCCTAACAAAATCTTAGCAAACAAAATCCAACCACAGATAAAAGAGATCATATATCATGATCAAGTGGGAAATACAAGATTGGATTAACACCCTCAAATCAATTAATGTATCACACCATATTAATAGAATAAGGGCTAAAAGGCATGTGACCATCTCAAAAGATGCAGAATGGGCAACTGAGAAAATCTAACATGCTTTCATGATAAGAGCTCTGAACACACACCAGGGATAGAAGGAAACATCCTCAACCCGATAAAGAGCATCTAATGAAAATCTACATCATATTTAATGGTGGATGACTGAATACTTTACCCTGTAAGACCTTCTCTAGCCACTTTTACTCAACATCTTACTGGACAGTCAAGCCAGTGTAATTAGGCAAAAAAAAAAAAAAAAAAAGAAATTAAAGGCATTCAGATTGGAAGGAAGACCTAAAACTGTCTTTATTCACACACGACATGATCCTGTATGTAGAAAATCCTAAGGAATCAACAACAATAACAACAATATTTACTAAAATTAATAGCAATGAAGTCACAGTTTATAAGCTTAATATCAAAATTTAATTGTATTTCTGTATACTAGTAGCAAACCATTCAAAAATGAAATTAAGAAAACAATTTCATTAACAGTAGCATCAAAAATAATAAAATATTTAGGGGGAACGTTAACAAAGGATATGTAAGATTTGTACACTGAAAGCTATAAAATATCACAGGAAGAAATTAAAATAGATCAAACAAACAGAAGGATATACCATGTTCATGAATTAGAAGATTCAATATTGTTAAGATGTCAAGTTCTCCCAAATGGATCTATAGATTCAACACAATCCCTATCAAAATCCCAGCAGGCTTCTTCTCTTTTTTTTTTGGTAGAAGCTGGCAAGCTGATTCTAAAATTCATATAAAAATTCATAGCACTTAGGATGTGCAAAACGATTTGAGAAAGAAGAAAATTGGAGGACTTACACTACCTGACTTCAAAACTTATTACAAAGCTACAATAATCAAGAAAGTGTAATGTGGGTTTAAGGATAGGGATATAGACCAATAGAACAGAGTTGAGAATCCAGAAGTAAACCCATATATTTATGTTCAATTGATTTTCGACAAAGGTGCCATGAAAATTCAATGGGGGAAAAGTAACGTTTTCAACAAATGGTGCGGAGGCAATTGGATATCCATAAGCAAAAAGAACAAAAGCCAAAAACCAAACCAAACCAAAAAAAAAACCCAAACTTTTCCTCACACTACACCCCAAAATTAACTCAAAATAAATCATAGACCTAAATGTAAGAGTTGAGTCTAAAAACTTCTATGAGAAAAAAATAGAAGAAAATGTTCATGTCCCTGGATTAGGCAAACAGGTCTTAGATGTAACCTCAAAAGCATGAGTCATACAAGAAAAGATAAGTTGGACTTTTTACAATTTAAAACTTTTGTGTTTTAAAAGACATGATTAAGAACATGAAAAGACAGCCGCAGAATGGGAGAAAATACTTGCAAGTCATATATCTGATAAAGGACTTGTATCCAGAACATATAAACAACTCTTACAACTCAATAACAGAACTACTTAATTAGAAAATAGGCAAGAGAGTTGAATAAACATTTCCCCAAAGAAGACTATGAATGGCTAATAAGCACATGAAAAGTTGCTCAACATCATTAGTGATTAAGGAAATGCAAATCAAACCCACAACTAGAATGGCGAAAAGAAAAAAGGCCAACCATACCATGTATTTGCAAGGATATAGAGAGAGTGGAACCTTTGTACATTACTGGTGCGAAATCAAAATGGTACAGACCCTTTGGAAAACAGTTTAGAAGTTTTTTAGAAAGTTAAACAGAAACTTACCATATGACCCATCAATTCCCCTCTTAGGAGCCTGACCAAGAGAAATGAAAACATATGTCCATACACAGACTTGTAGATAAAAGTTCACAGCAGCATTGACCATAATAGCCCCAAACTGGAAACAATCCAAACGTCTATCAACTGGCAAATGGATAAACAAAATGTGGTTGATCCATACAACAGAATACTATTCAGTGTTAAAAAGAAAAGAAATACAGGATGCAGCACAGATGACCCTCAAGAATGTTACATTGTGTGAGAAAAACTAAACACAAAACACCACAAGTTGTCTGATGCCATTTATATGAAGCATCCAGAAAAGGGGAATTTCTAGCCTTATAGAAATTTAAGGCTACAGAGACAGAAAGCCGGTCAGTGATTGAGTGTGGCTGGCGGTGGGAGCTGGGAATGATTGCAAATGGAATTGAGGGAATTTGGGGGTGTTGAAAAATGTTCTAAAACTTAGCTTTGCTGACGGCTGCACACCAAGCTAGAAATGTACTAAAATGTGTTGCCTACATTTACATTGGGTGAACTTTATGGCATGTAAATTATACCTCAAAAGAAAACTTAAAAAAAAAAAGATTACAAACAAAATTAGGTTTGTATTAACAATGAGAATAGACTTTAAGGGAAAAAAGAACACTACTTGAGAGAAAGCGGGTGTTATGGAATTAGAAAACATTGACTCCAGCAGTGAATATATAAAAATTTGGATATTATATGTATCTGATCATAAGATCTAAAAATACATTAAGCGAAAATTGACAGAAATATAAAGAAAACTAGAAAAATTCTCCACAATTGTTGGCACTTCAACACATTTCTCAGTAATGATAGATCAAGTAAGATAAAAACATTCCAGTGAGGATATAGATCTCAACAAAACAATTAACAAGCTCGTTCTAATGAACACAAGTATAACACTGTACCCGGCAACTTCCGAATACACATGGTATTCAAACACAGAAGGTACATTTACAAAACTTGAGGACATGTTGTACCTGTAAAACATATTTCAAAATGTTCCAAGAGACGGATACCCTACAGGACTTCCCTGGTGGCACAGTGGTTAAGAATCCACCCTGGTCTGGGAAGATCCCACATGCCACGGAGCAACGAAGCCTGTGCACCACAACTACTGAGCCTGTGCTCTAGAGCCTGCGAGCCCCAACTACTGAACCCCATGTGCCACAACTACTGAAGCCCGCGCGCCTACAGCCCGTGCTCTGCAACAAGAGGAGCCACCGCAATGAGAAGCCCCTGCACCGCAACGAAGAGCAGTCCTTGCTCGCTGCAACTAGAGAAAGCCCGCACAGCAACGAAGACCCAATGCAGCCAAAAGTAAATAAATAAACAAATTTATTTTTAAAAAATGATTGATACCCTACAGATCACTTTCTTTGACAACAGAGGAATAACAATTATAACAATGACAAAAATCCTATTCCAAAATAGCCCCTGGGATAAACAAGAGGTCATAATGGAGACTAGAAAAATCTTGGTGTGAATGAACGTTAAAATTAAATGCTATATATCAAAACCTGGGGGGTGAAGTTTGAGTGGTATTTAGAGGAAAATAAAAGTATAGTCTTAAATGCACACCTTAGAAATCTAGAAAGTTTTAGAATTCATAATTATCCAACCTAAGAAGTTAAAGAAAGAGTAACACATTAAGCCCAAGTAAATAGAAGGAAGAAAATAAAGAGAAGTGAAAGAAACAAAACAAAACCGACAAACGAGAGGATCGACTAGGTCAAAAGTTTGTTGAAAACATGAATAAAATCATCAACTAGCTGGCAGGCTTGACCAATGGAAAAAAGTGAAAGTGCAAACAAACAATATTGGCAATATAAAAGGGGCCTAACCACTGATGGTACAGATGCTAAAATGATAATAAATGCCAATAAATGTGAAAACTAGGAGGGAACGTACAAATTCTTAAAATATGCAACTTATCAAAACTGACACAAGAAGAGATAGAAAACCCCAACTGTCCCATAACCATCCGAGTCATTGACTCAATGAAAAACCTGCCCACAAAGAACGCACCAGGCCTAGGTGGCTTTACCTCCAAGTTTCCCCAAACACTCAGGGGAAGAGAATCCTCACCCTATACAGAATATTCTAGAATATGGAAGAAGAGGGAACACTTCTCGACTCGTTCTGTGAGGCTCACATACATTGGATACCATAACCCAATGAGGACAGTGTAAGTACATATCTCACCCACAAACGTGGACAGAAAAACTCTGAGGAAAATATTAGCTGGAGGGTTTCAGCAGTGTTTAAGGAAGCTTATACAACGTGAAGGACTGGTGTGTGGCGGGGAGAGGCCAGAGGCCACATAGATGTCTGGAAAAATAATCTAAGCCCAAGATGATAAAGGCCTGAACTCAGCGGGGACGACGTGCAGCTGGTGTGCAAGGGTGAGCAGCTTTGAGGGGCTCTCGGGGTGGTGGTAGGAGCAGGGGGTGTGGCTGGGATGACTAGGACTCGGGGTCCTGCTTTTAGGCCTGGTGGGCAGAGAAGTCTGGGAGGGGGACAGAGCAGGAGGACGGTGGTCTGGGGCAGACGCCAGGTCCTGGGTGACCGGGGCCTACCTGGTCCAGGACAGGGGCTGGGGAGCCTGGCCTGGGGGGCATTCCTATCAGGCAGAAAGGTGTGCCTGGCCAGGGTTCTAGGCCGGGGGGCGGTGGAAGGAATGTCGGGGGGTTGGAGGGGCCCTTCCCACCCACAGTCTCTGAACTGGGGCCTGGAAACCCAGGACTCCCTGTGTCCGGCTCTGAGCCATGAACATTTCCGGCAAAAACAGAGAAGAAAGAAATTCTCCCAGCCCACTGTGTTCCTCATATCAGCAAAAGCAGTGTGAGCTGAGCTTGCAAAATAAACAGGGCTCAATGTAAACACAGCAGCAGGTCCTGGGGACGGAGCTAAGAATACACACTGGGGGAGGAAGGTGGGAGCAGACTTCTCCATCGGGTCCCCAGAGAGCCGCGGGGTCCCTGCCCCGGAGCAGCCCTGACAGGGAGGGGCCGGGGCGCTGGGGGCCGCGTTCTCAGGACCCGTCCCAGGGCCTGGCGTGTCGGAATCTGACCGCTGCCGCCCGTGGACCTTGCTGCTTGCCCTCACCTTGGCCCTCAGTGCTCCTGCGCGGCCTCTTCTCAACCAGACCCCTTCTGTTTGGGCAATACTCTCCTGCTTTCTTCCGTCTCTCTCCACCTCCTCCCCTTCTGTCTGTGGCTTCTGCCGGGACCAGCTCTTTACCTAACCAGCTAACTAGGCAACCGCTCAACCTCTCCGGGCCTCAGTTTCCCCACTGGTAAAAGAGACTTCATTTGGGCAAACGAGTCCTTGCCAGAGTAGAGAACGCAATGTGACAAAGCAGTTCAAGCCCTCTCCTCGCACAACTAAGGGGGCCAGCGGGCTCCCCAGGCCAGTGGGTGGCAGGCTGTGGCGGGGGAATGCTGTGTCTGCTCCCCATGCCCCCGGAGCGAGGCAGGCCTGCACAGCCAGCCCGGGCCAGGGCCAGGGGGCATCCTGAGGGCGGGTGGGGGCCTCTGAGCAGGAGTGAGAGCTGCAACGAGGCTGCAGGACCCCGGAGAGAAGGAAGTGGGGGGGGGGCGCTCCAGCCCATGTGGCCCCTGGACTGGACATGGGAAGGGGACTCCTTGCCGGGAAACAGAGGCCCCCCTGCACAAGCTGAGCTGGCCTCCCCCACCCCAGGTGACTCCCTGCAAGTGGACAGCCCGGCCACTGACCCTCAGAATGACCTGCTCCCAAGACAGGGGATGGGGGCAGCCGCTGTGCCCCCCGAAGTCCCCTCCCCCTCCTCTCCAAGCCCCTCGTCCTGTGGCTGAGTGAGCCGCCGGGCCGGGACCGCCGTCACCGAGGAGGGCCTGAGCTGAGATGAGGAAGCAGTTGGGGGCCAGGCTCCCTTCCGGCCTGAGGCCAGCCCGGTGGGGTTGGGGGAGGTCCGGGGCTCCGGCTGGGGCTGGCGGGCCGGCTGGCACTGCCACCACTGCAGGCCTGCTGGGCTTCCCAGGGCTGGACGGCTGCTGGATTTCCTGCCCCCAACTTCCCTCAGTCAGCAGGATTGCGAGGGGGGTTGTTTATGGTCCCGATGGCTGCGGTGATAACATGGGGCCTGGGACACGCCACTGTGCCCTCTGGGCCCGGCGGGGCCCTTTCCCAGGGTCTGTCCCCGAGGGGGGCATCGGCTAGCGGGGGCGGGGCTGGGCAGGCTGAGCTGGACGCCGGCCCACGGCAGCCTCTGCCCGGGTCCAGCACGTGTCCACGGGGCAGAGATTCAGCGTGGAGCACGGCCTGTTCCCTGCCTTGAGACCTGGGGGCATGACTGTGCCTCTTGGGCGGAACCAGCTCCTGGGAGGCAGGATGGGGACAAAGGCGACACAGATCCCATCTCCCTGAGTGTGTGCGGAACATCCGGAATCCTTGCTGCGCAGAAACGGCCCCTGTCCCGGGCGCAGAGCCTGACGGTGGAGGCCACCAGGGGCCTTGCTCCCAACCTTGCCCCCAGGGATCAGGGACTCCAGAAAACCCTTCCCTTTGTTGTTCAGATCTGAAGAAATGTGGGCCCATAATTCTGTACCCCCAAGACCAACGTGGGCCGCACCTCAGCCCACCACACCGACCCTGGCTGGACAAGGGCTGAGCCCTGGCTCTCAGAGCCCCACCGGCTGCCAGATGGCTCCAGGGGACCCTGTCTGCTACCCTTCATCACCCCCAGAGGACACCAGGCTCTGGTTTAGGTTTCAAGCGGTGGCCTGTCCGGAGGAACAGTGGGCAGAGCCGTAAGAGAGGCCCAGGACAGTCGGACAGGGGACAGAACCAGACCAGGGCAGGGACTTGAGGAGGGGTGAGCGCATTTGGATGACAGGGCAGCGGGGCACTCCCAGGGCTGCTGGGTGGGGGCCGGCTCACGCGCCCATGCGCCACCACGACCCCTGCCAGCGGCGGGGGCCAGTCAGTGAAGGCTGCCTTGGCCAGAGCTGTTCCAGAGCTGGGCAAGGAGGCGGGGGTGGGGGTGGGGGGCCCTGGGTCCTCTCCCCGGCTCTACCTCTGCATCCGTTGATGTCTGGAAGCCCCGCCCCACCGGTCCCCCCAGCCGGGTGCCTGGTCTGCTGTACTGGGCGTGGCCACCTGCTGCTTCTCCTGGAATGTGCCAGCCCCGAGTCCCTGGTCCCACACGAGAAGAAGAGTGAAAGCCAAGGATGGGTCACCAGAGAGGCGGAGTCCAGGCCCCAGAGCCTCTGATGCCACTCAGCCTGGGGAGCTGACCATTCCTAGTTTCAGTACCCATCCCGCCAGACAGGGCATCTGCCACTGGACCACCTGCCTGGGCAAAGGAGAGCCACCAGGCCCGCCGAGGCCTGTGCTGACCGAGACGGGCCAGCCCTCCGGCGGGGTCAGGGTGTTGGTGTCACACAGCCCTAGAGGGCCAGGCCCGAAGTGAGAGCCCCCGTGGGCACCTGGACAGCGGCCCTCCCCCACGTACAGGATCGTGGCCCCATACCCGCCCAGGCCAGGGAAGACTGCTGGTGGGCAGAGGGTCGTCCTGCAGGCCCAGGCCAGGGTGGGTGGGGCAGGAACCCGGAGCTGTGCCCCTGCCCGCCTGCCCAGCTGCAGCAGAGATGGACACGGGCCAGAGCCAGGCGTTGCCCAGGAAACCGAGAGTCCGACGCATCCCTGCTCAACCGAAATTCCTCTATTTTTAGCCCCCTGGCTGCTTTCAGATAAAGTCCATGTAGATGAACGAGCTGTTCGTCAAGATAACAGCCTGCTCCAAACCACGGAGACTTCAAAGGGCAGCAGGCCACCCCCTCCCATTCCACAGATCCTCCGAGGCTCCCAGGATGCCCTGGGAAGGGGTTCCGGAGCTGAGAGGCGGGGCCGCGGGCACAGAGCCCGGCGGGGACTGGGGTGTCCCGGCCACTGAGGCTGCCGGTGCCCTGGAGCGGAGGGAGCACGGCGTCCACATCCCACCAGACAGCCAGCAGGGCCTTGGCCGTCACTCCCCACCTCCCTTGCTGTCAGGACCCTGCGGAGGAGGGTCCTGGAGCCCACACCCCCTCCTCCCCACTTGATGCACCCTCGTGTCCCTGTCGGCACCTCTGAGTCCCTGAGCGCAAGCGGGCTGGGGGCTGAGGGAGCCGCAGGCAGTGTGGAAAGCACTGCCCACCTCAGCGTGCACCGGGCGGTCCTCAGCTATGCCAGGGAGGGACTGCGGGCACTCGGTGCCACTTGCCAATAATGATGCCACTTGCCAGAGGTCTAAGACCAGCCTGGCCTTCAGCGTCCTCCTCCCGTGGGGACCGACGCCCAGTGCACATGAGAGAGGAGCTGAAGCCCTACGTCAGGGAGCCCACACCGAGCACAGGTGGGAGGGAGGGAGGGAGACCCCAGACACCTAGGGCACCATCCAAGCCCTGCACGCTCAGGACAGAGCTGGAGAGTGAAACGTCGCTGTGGACGGCACCGTCTGGGCCCCAAGGCCGCTGCCCGCCGCCTGCCAGCAGCGACGCTGCATGGCCCGTGAGAGCTGGCGTGGGCTCGGGCGCCTACCTTGTCCTCCACGCGGTTCAGGCGGGCACCGATCGTGTTGCTGCCTCGGTCCTTGCTCTTCTCTGTGGGGTTAAAGCACCCAAGTCAGGGACGCCTGGGCTGGCAGATGGGGAGGGGTGGGCAGGTGACCCCGACTGGACTCGGGGAGAAGGGCGATGGGGGTGAGGGAGTGAGGGTCAAAGGCCTGAACCTATGGGAATGTCTCTTAGAAGCTCTTCTGTGGTGAGAACTTCAGGGGCGGCAGTGGGTGGGCCGGGCCCTGGCTCTTTCCGGTTCTGTGACCTCCGAGAGCCTCAGAGGACGGGCACCCACCCTGCCCGGGGGCTGCCTGAGTTGGTGCCCGCTCTACAAAGGTGACATTCCGCCCCAAGGGGGCACTTGCTCTGGCCGAGGAGGCCTGTCGCCCCTGCAGCCCCTGCCGCCCTGTCCCTGAGTGAGCTGCACCTCCCACTTGAACTTGGGCTAGGGCAACCCCGAGGAACTGGCCCGGCCCTGCCCTCCCTGGTGTGACCCCCTAGCCCCCCTCCGGAGGACATGAGGCCGAGCCTCAGAGCTGGAGGGCGGCACCCACCTTGCTCCCCAACGTTCTAGCTGGCTGCTCAGCCCCCAACCCCACTCCCAGGCCCCCACCTTCCCAGGGTCCTGGTCACGTTTCCACACTCACATCAATAGCCTGGAAAAGCCTGCCATTTGTAAGGACGCATGCAGGTTCTTGCACTAACTGAAAATCCCTTGTAAATCATGTCTGAAGCCAATTTGCTTAGGGTGGATCTACCTGCCCCCCTCTCTGGATTTCCTTGCCAGACATGCACTTTCTGATGGTGGAAGAGGCAGGCGTGGGTGGAGGGATGGTAGGAGGGTGCGGCCTGGGCTGCCACGCCCAGGGTATCTCGATGCAGAAACCCACCTGAGACGGAGATGAAGAGGGAGGGCTTCCCGATGGACTGGTCCAGCCTGGGGGGGAGGGAGGGAGACGGAGACCAGCTCACGCTTGGCCGGGGCACCGCACGGACATCTGGTCTGTCGGTGGGTGGATGGGCTGATATGCCCAGCAAGACAAGCTGCCCGCCCCTTCTGGGGGCCGCCCCTCACTGCCACCCAAAAAGCAGCCAGGTGCCTCCCAGGTTCCAGAGGCCCATGCTCCCAAGGGGGCTTTGCGGGGCGGCGCTCAGAGGTGAAGGGCAGTGGTTGGGCTGCTCCTTTGTCACCCTCCCTGGGCACAGCAGGGTGCCAGGATAGCCCAGTGTCCTGAATGTTCCCAGAGAGGCAGGCCTGCAAGTGGGCCCTGCCGGGGCAAGGCCAGGTCGCTGGGCTGGGTGGGCTTCACGTCCCTGTGGTAGGTCAGCGACAGGGGCGGGGGCAGCCTGAGCCCCTGGCCTGGCCTGTGTTCAGGACAGGCAGTCTCCCGGCCACACCCTGCGTCGCACAGAGCTCGGTTCCCAGGCCAGCCCACCGTGGAGATGCAGCTGGTCTGAGCCCACGCAGGCCCCCAAGGACCACGCTGCTTCCATGAGGATGAGCTCTGTGGGCCCCAGGTCAGAAGCCAGAGGACGCTGGCTACCAGGGGTTGAGGTGCTCAGCTCCCAACTGGTAGGGTCTCTCCTGGAGGGGGTGTCTCCTGGGGCTGGACCTGGCCCCTGCTCACAGGGTGTGTGCTGGGCTGTGAAGTGTCCAGCGTCTCTGAGGCGTGGCCATGTGTGGAGTGAGCCTCTGCCCCTCCCCCGCCTGCTCAGATCCCCCCGGCCCCCGGGCCCCACCCCCCGGGCCCCGCGCGCCCACCTCCTCTGCAGCTCCTTGATGCGCACCATGAGGTTGAGGTGGCCCTGGGAGTACTGCTCGATGACATCCCGCACGTCGTAGGGCTTCCGCGCTTGCTGCGGTGGGAGAGAGAGTCACGCTGCGGGTTCAGCGTTAGCGCAGTGACCGCGCCCGCCTTCCGTGGTCTCCCAGGATTTAAGGAGCTGCCCACGTGGCACCACGGGGCGGGCCTGGATCAGCGCACATGCAGTGGCCGGGCTCAGCCTCCCCGGGAGCTGGGTGACCCTGGGCCAGTACCTCGGCCTCTCTGGGCCTCAGCTTCCTGCCCGCTCACCCGCAGGGACCTGCCCACTCTCCCTTTCCAGGCCACCGGTCCCTGTTTTCAAGCTGCCTTGGAAGAGCTGGCCCAGCCGAGGGCCTGGGGGCAGGGGGCCAGCATGGCTGCCAGTCACTGTGTGGAGGGCACAGCTCTGTGCGGCCACCGCCTGCCTGGGCCCCAAGCTCACCCTCCGCACACTTGTCGGCCGGCGCACCCACTGCTCTTGGGGCGGGGAGGTGGCCCACCCCACCCCCTTCCCAGGCAGTCCCCTGAGCTGAGCAGGGGTGGCCCCGGGGGACAGGCCTCCTGCTGGGGCTCCCAGGCTGCCTGGGAAGGGAGGTTGGTCCCCCGGCAGGCCTGCGGCCATGGGGGCAGGGAAGGTAACCCCAGAGCTCCAGGCTCGGAGCCAGCCCTGAGCCCATAAATGCATCCGGGGCTCAGGTGAGACCACAACAGAGAGAACGGGGCTTCTCACGACGTCAGCAAAACCTCCAGCCGCACTTATGGCCTCGATCCCAGGAGCTTACGGTCTGAGGGTCTCGCCCAGGTAGCATCGGGCTGGCCGTGTCGGGGTCTGATGGCCCAGGAGGCCCTTCGCCCACACAAGCGAGCCAGAGCCGCGTGGGGATATAGGCTACTTCTATTGGGAGAACCGCGGGGAGACAGGGTTGGGGGCCCCAGCTGGTCTCATGAACCCTGAAGGGCCCACACTAGTGATGGGCTGGGAGGTTCCTGCCTCTTGCTGGGGAGTGTAAGGGGCCTGAGAGACACGCCAGACAGCTGGCAGGGCAGGGCGGGGCCGGCGGGTCAGAGGGTGAGAAGTAATAAGGCACAGATGCCCGTTAAGGGTCAGGGCCAGGTCTCAACCCTGGGAGCCCCAGGGCACCTGTCCTCCCTGCCCACCTGAGGCCTCCTTCTCCTTGGGGTGCCACCCCAGAGACTGGGGCTACCCCAGGCTAAGGGTAGGGCCACCTCTGCCTTCCAGAAAGATGGGGTTCCCCTGAGGGCAGGGTCCTGCCTCGATCTCTGGGCACCCTTCGGACATGTCCAGGGGCCCTGCCATCGACGCTGGCGGCTTAACTATGTTCTCGCAGCTCCCCACACCGTCCTGGACCCCAGGAATCCCGGGGCAGCACAGAATCCTCCTCCCTGTCAGGGACTCTGGGCGCAAGAGTTCCAGGGGGTCCCTGCTCCCACAAGATCCGCCAGGCGGGGCCCTCACAGGTAACACCCAGCCCCGCTTTGGGCCCCGGGACCACCCTGTGTCCCTTTGTGGCCTACATGCCGAGGCCCGTGGTGGGGTCTCAGGGTCAGGAGGGGGGCGGGACTCTGGCAGGCTCTCTGACTTGCCACACACTCAGCTTCATGACAAGTGTAACAGTGGCCCTTAGCTACAGGCTAGTGGTAATACCCCAGGGCTCAGTTTGTCCTTCTGTGAGTTGGGGATGCTGAGCCCTCTGGCTGACGGGGAGGGAGTGGGGATGAAGTAAGATGGTAGGTGAGAAAGGCCAGCGGGTCCTGAGCTGGCTCTTGCCAGGAGAGCCCGAGGTGGCCGTGACAGTGTCTGCGGCTGAGCCCAGGGTCTGCGCTGCTGTTCAGTGCACACGCCACTGAGTTGTGATCTTGGCCTCCTGTGAGCTGTACTGGGCACCTCCAGGCCTGCTGGAGCCGTCTGGGATGGGATCAGAAGAGGGGCAGGCTGGGGTCAGAGGTCAAAGTGGGGCAGGCCTGGTCTGGAATGGAGCGGATCCTTGCCCTGGTCCCCCGGACACCCTGGGAGGTCACGGCCCACAGCGTGCAGGGGAATCTGGGCACCTGAGCGTGTTAAGAGCCTCTGTGTGCACAAGTGAATACGGATGTCCCTGTGGGAAGGCATAAGAGTACAGGTGACAGGTGTGTGTGTGCCCGGGCATGCGTGTGCATGTCTGCAGAAGCGGGGGTGGGGGTGGGGTGGGGCTCGTGAGCAGGCCCCCCACCCCCAGCCTCGCCTTGTCTAGGGTGTGGACCACAACAGGGTAACCGACGCCCAACTGACACCCAGGACCCGTGGCGCGGTGGGGTCCCAGGCCCCCTGAGACTCATCTCAGAGCTGAGAAGTTCACCTCCCGCCCCCCAACCAGGGTCTGCTCAGAGCTCCTGGAGGCCTTTGTCGAGTGGTGGCCTGGGGCCCAGCTGGAGACATCATCTCAGCTTTCTCTCTAGAGCTCATTTCCTTGGCAGCAGCAGGAGCCTGAGATGAGCCGAGATAATGCCGGGCTGTCCAGACTGACCGCCGGTGGACATGCGAGTTCAAGGCAAACGTGAAGGGCTAAGAGGCTCTGGCTCCTCCGGCCAGACGCAGGGGCGGCCAGCTGGGTACTTATAGGCAGGCGAGGCGGGCAGGGGGGCCACCCGCCATTTCTGCAGCCCCTGAGGCCAGATGGGGGTGGGCGTGCAGCAGACAGACAGACGGGCTGCTGCGGGGGAAGGGACGGCATCCCTGACAGCTGGGCCTGCGTGGGGGGCCGCCCCTGGAGCCCCACAGAGCCCCTCGCTGCCAGGGACTCGTCCACCGCTTCTACGTCCGTGGGTCCCTCCTTCCTGGAGGCCTCCTGCTGCCCCAGCTTCTGGCCTTGCTCAAACCAGGAAGCTCCCGGGAGCGCCTCCGCTCAAAGGGCCCCGCCCAAATTATTGAAGGCCCCCCAGGGGTCCTGCGCCGAGGGGAGGGGCAGGGAGCAGGGGAGGTGAGGCTGCCCAGCCTCCGTCTGGAAGCCTCCAGGCCATTCGCAGGACCCTGGCCTGTGTCCTGAGGCAGAAAAGGAGACCCTCGGCCTGGAAGGGAGGTCAGCAACCAGTTGTCTTGCCTGCATGTCTGTGACGGGCGCTCACCAGCGTCCACAGCTGCTCCAGCCACTGTGGCGCCCATCTGCCCAGGGCGGGCTGTGGTTCTGAGCTGGAAGCTGCTCACATCACCCCCAGAGCTGGGCCTTCCATGAGCCCCAAGGTTCCGCCTGCCCTGCTGGGTGCCCCAGACCCTGGAAGCAGCCCCCAGGAAGCCTGGTGTCCACCCTGGCACGGCCCTGCGTGGCCCAACGGTGCCCCAGGGAGAAGGTCATGGCCTCTGCCCTGCCAGGGCCTGCTCTGGAACGCTGGTGGCCCAGCTGCTCAGGCTGGGGACTGTCCCCATCCTGGAAGAGTCCCCGCTGACCCCTCTGATCCCCAGGTTGACATCTGTGGTTTTAGACGTCACCACCAATGGCCCTCAATCGAGGGCGACACATCGTGGCCCTTCTGCGGGCCTCTTCTGCTCTTGGGAGCAGTCCTGCCCAGACCTGACCCCCGAGGGGGTTCCTGCCATTCCTCCTCCTCCCTCCCCAGGAGGCCAGCCTGCCCTCACCCAGTGCCCCCTGAGCTCCCTGCTCCACCAAGCTACCCCTCTGCTGGTACCGCCAGGGCAGCGGGCCCTCGGGGAAGGAACAGCCACAGACGCCCTCTGTCCGGGACCTTCGGATCTCGCCCAGAACACTGCTGGGCAGACCTCCTGGCGCCGGCCGACAATAGCATTCACCACGACTCTTTTGTTTCAACAATGAGGAGTCCCAGGCCCTGGCGGGAGCCTTAGCACAACTTGGCCCAGTTTGGTGGGGAACAGCCCCCCTCCAGGGCTCCAGGCAGACAGACGGGCAGGCAGCAGGATAACACTGGGGACTCTGTGTGCAAACCACCCAGCCGAGGGGGCCACGGGTGCTGCCGGGTAGCCGGAGGAACGGGGCGGCCGGGGCAGGGCCTCACCAGGGCTGTCCTTGGGGCCGGGATCAGTGGCGGTCGTGTCGTGGCAGAGCCTGTGTGAGGGCTGGGCACCCGTGGACGCCGTCCTGGGCCAGCCCCTTGGGCTCTTGCTCCCACTACCAGCGGGGGAAGGGTTCTTCCCCAGGGCTGCAGGGGGGTGGGGTCTTTCCAGAACCCCGCACCGAGTCTGGCTCTGTGGCCTGGGTGGGTGAGGGCTCTGCTGAGGGGGCTGGAACGAGCCAGCGTCCAGCCTTCAGCCTGGGGTGGGAGGTACGGCCCGGAGGGGGCTGGCTCTTGTCCCAGCCTCGCTGTGGCCTCCCAGGGGGTGTGAACAAGCCCCTCACTTGGCGAAGCAGGCCCAGGGGATGTGGGTGTTGGTTGGCTCTGGGCGACCCCCAGTCCTGGCTCCACCAAGGACTCACTTTTGAAAGGCACCGGTGGCCAAGCCTTCTGGAAAGAGAATGGCCTCCCCCAAGGGTCCCTGCTTCCTAAGGTTCCATGTTCTCAGAGTCAAGGCTGAGCTGGGTCCCGCTCCTCAGACGGAGGACGGTCCCCACGTAGGAAGGAGGGCACCAAGCCTGCCGCCAGCTGGCTTCCTCAGCGGGCTCCCAGGGGCTGCAGGAGACCCACCCCTGGCAGGAGTGCCGATGGGGAAGCCCACAGTCTCCAGCCCCGCCCAGCCAGAGAGACCCTACCTCTCCCTGCAAAGGTGGGCCACCCCGGGGCACAGAGCAGGGCTGGGTCTCCCCTCTGTTCCGACTCACACAGGGTGGGCGAGGGGGATAAGAGCCCTGAGCCGGCCTGGGACAGAGCACTTCCTGCCCAGGTGACGCAGGGTGGGCTCCGCACCCTCCCTGAGTCACTCCCACTCCTGTCTGGTGGGGGGGTGGGGTGGGAGGAGCTAGTGAGCCCTCGGGCCCTGCGTGCCTCTGGGCTCTGCCCCGGGCCTCAGGGTCCAGGCCGATCAGGGAAGTGTCCCTCCAGGGTCTGCTGTCTTGGGGACGGATCCTGAAGTCATGGCAGGGTGTTTGACGGGTGAAGGGTCAGGTCTCAGATATGGCAGGGTATGGGGACCCCGCAGCCTGCGCTGTGGGTGGGAGAGGGGCTTTCAGGGTGGACCAGGGCAGGAGGGCTGAGTACAGGACTCACCTGGAATTTCTTCTTGGCCACAAAATACTGCATGCGCCTAATGACCTTGATGGTGGCCCGGTGGTGCTCCCGCAGCCTGCAGTGGAGAACGGGGAGGAGGGCGTGAGTGTGGACCAGATGGTCATCCCACGCCCACCACTCTCAGAGGCTCGGAGGCTTCCCAAATGTGCCCCCATCCCCGGCAAAGGGCTGGGCCTTTCCAGAAACAAGGAGAGTGTTCAACCCCCTCGGATGGGGATCTGCAAGCTCACATCCTGGTGGCAGGAGGAGAGGCTGAGGCCAAGAGGCTTTAGATTAGGGGGATGACCCCAGAGGGACCCTCGCCTTGCTTGTCGCTCAGAAGTGGGGTAGGAGTCAGGGTCCCGAGTTGGCAATGGCTCTGCCCCTCACTCACGGTAGAGCCACAGAAGCTTCTTTCTACCCTTGGGCCTTCTGGCTGCTCACTAGTAGCGTGGGGAGGAGGTACAAACAGATGACAGCTAAGGCCCCTTTCAGCTGGAAGGTTTTATAGCCCGCCCACCGGTACCCACTTGGAAAACATAGGGCTGACGGACAAATTAGCCAGGGATAGTTACCACCTGAGCCACCCTGTTAAGGAGACCGTGCAGTATCCCCTCTGAAGTTCCTTCTAGAAACATCATTAAAAAGGGAAACACAATTGTTGAGATATATATATATGTTCATAGGAAAAAGACCGGAAGGAAATGCGTCCACATGGAACCAGCGGGGATTTTCCTTCTGGCTCTGAAGCTTGCATCTGACCAGACCTTCTACTGAGAGCATCACCACAGCTGTGTGATGGCTTTGAGAGCAAGGAAGACTCCAAGGGCTGAGATCCCAGAAGAGAAACGAACTGGGAGAGCCCACGTGTGCGTTTGTGCGTTTGTTGTGTGGGGCACACTAGCCGAATGGGAGGCAGGGGGCTCCCTGGGCCGGCAAGATAAACAGGAGTCCAGGGCTGCAAAGACATCCAGGACTTGATGGGCCAAGATCCTGGTGAATGGGGGGCCACAGAGAAGGAAGCCTCCTTTCACGCAATTTCCCCTTGAAGCATTTGTGAACTGAGCCGCACAGCATGGGGTGAGATTCTGAGAAACGGAGCAAGGAGCAGCTGCTAGAAGGATAAAAAGCTAGGCAAAGGCCTCCACAGACTCACGCCACCGGGGAGAGGAGAACTGCGATTCAGAGTCACCAAGGAGACGGGGTCCTGGCAAACACCCCAAGCTTTCAGATGAGACTCCCCCAACCCTGCCATAGCCTCAAATCACCTCAATCCCCACCTGGAGCAAGGTGCTCTGTCCTGCACCTTTTGCACGCCAGAGAAAACTGAATTATCTGTAGGGATAAGATCATGGAGCCTCTATTCTGTTTTTAATACTCAACAGACTGAAAACAAATGGACAAAACAGACCACGGAAACAGATCTAAAGATGTGGTAGATTCAATGCCTTAAAGACTTGTTGCTCTTGCATCAAGAGATAGAGTTGGTTTTCTCACTGCTTGAATTTGGGCTGACCTTGACCCTTATTGTGATGAAAAGAATGCTGGGGAAGTCCCATCGTGTATAACTTGTGTGCTCTTGGAATGTGGTCGCTTGAACCACCTCAGCTGGCTGGCTGGAGAGGCCACGTGGAGAATCATGGTGCTCTGGCCAAGAGCCAGCACCAAGCAATAGGCATGTGAATTGAGGCCATCTTCGACCATCCGGCCCTGATAAGCCTCCAAGGGGACTGCAGCTGTGAGAGTCACCCCACGCAGAGCCAGCAGGACAACCTCCCAGCTGAGCCGAGCCCAAATTGCTGACCCACAGACTCATGAATAAGGAAAGAGCTGCAGTGTGAAGCCACTAAATTTAGGTGTGGTTTGCCATGCTGCAATAGATTAAAAGCAATTAGGACCCCAAAGTGGGGTACATCATATCAAAATCCTGAAACGCATAGTGCTGGTCTGGGGACCAGGCATTGGGCAGAGGCTGAAAAAAAAAAAGGCCTATCGTAAGATGCTGGACTTTGGACAGGGTGCCGTCTCTAATCGCATGAGACCTTGGTGTCTCTTGGAGGGGTGAGTGAATTTTACTTTGGGGGGAATGTAAAAATTTATGGCCAGAGGGTGGGCGGGGGGAGGTTAGAGATGGGTGTAAATCCTTTGCAGTTCCCCCCAATCGGAGTTCCCCCCAACTATTTCCATCATCATGGAATGCTGCTGCCATGTGGACGTGTCTGAGCTGGGCTGCTAGAAAAGCCACGTGGAGGAGAGCTGAGGCACCCTGGCTGAGAGCCCGACAGCTCCAGACTCCGGAGGCTAGCTGAGACCACCCAGTCACCACCAAGCTGCGGCTTGGACGAGCCAGGTGAGACCAGCCAGGTGAGGAGCCCAATATGCTGACCCACAGACTCAGGAGCAAACAGTTGCATTGGTTTGCTTCAGAGTTTTTAGATAAGGACTTGAAAATAACCTTGATAAGTAGGTTCAAGAAAATAGATGACAAGATGGAGAATTTCACCAGAGAAGTAGAATCTATATGAAAAAGAAAGGAAATTCCAGAACAAAAAGGACACTCATGGAAATTAAGAAATGCAGTAGATGAATTTGCTGGCAGAGGAGAAGAGAATATTTGTGAATTGGAGAAAATAGCCAGGTTAGAGTATGGAGGGAAAGTAGAATTAAACATATAGGAAAAAGTGCAAGGCATATAAGATAAGGTTAGAAGTTCTAATACATGTAACACCTTAGAAGGAGAGGAGGCAAAATGGAGAACAAATAATTTTGAAGCCTCAGTGGCACAGAATTTTCCCCAAATGATGGAAGACATCAGGCCACAGATTCAAACAGCTCTTTGGATCCAGCTGGAGAGAGAGACAAGGTACAACAGACCCAGGCCCATCGGAGTAACCCTGCTGAAGACCACAGGGAACATTTGCAGAAGCTCTAAAGTCAGGGGGGTGGGGGTGAGAATGATGACACATTATCCTGATGGTTGGCTTGTCAATGGAAAGGATGAAAGCCAGAATGACATCCTTGAAGTGCTCAAGGAAAATTCCTACCAACTTAGCATGCTATACCCATCAAATACGTTCTTAAAAATGAAGGTTCAAGTGAAATAATCCAGTCACAAAAGGATAAACTCTGTATAGTTCCACTTGTATGAGGACCTAGAGTCATCAAGTCTACAGAGACAGAAAGTAGGATGCTGGGGCTGGGCCTGAGGGGAGGGGGATGGGGAGTGAGCATTCAATGGGGACAGGGTGTCAGTTTGGGAAGATGAAACAGTTCTGGAGATGATGGTGATGGTTACACAACAACATGAATGTGCTTAATGCCCCTGAATGATACAGTTAAAAATGGTTAAAATGATACATTTTATGTTATGCATATTTTCTACAATAATTATAAAAAAAGAAGGTGAGGGCTTCCCTGGTGGCGCAGTGGTTGAGAATCTGCCTGCCAATGTAGGGGACACGGGTTCGAGCCCTGGTCTGGGAGGATCCCACATGCTGTGGAGCAACTGGGCCCGTGAGCCACAACTACTGAGTCTGCGCGCCTGGAGCTTGTGCTCCGCAACAAGAGAGGCCGCGACAGTGACAGGCCCGCGCACCGTGATGAAGAGTGGTCCCCGCTTGCCACAACTAGAGAAAGCCCTCACACAGAAACGAAGACCCAACACAGCCAAAAATAATAAATAAATAAATAAATTAATTAATTAAAAAAAAAAAAAAAGAAGGTGAAAACTAGACCAAGAGAATTCACTGCTGGGAGACCTGCACTGAAAGAACGACTTAGGGGTCTCCCCAGGTAGAGAGCAATGATCCCAGAAGGATGCACAGAAATGCAGGAAGGAATTAAGAATGTAGAAAAGAACAGATATGTGAGAAAGTTTAAGTTAGTAAATTAAAGTGACTGAAATAATCATGATAATGTCTCCTGAGGTTTAAGGCATAGCTATAGCTAAAAATACATGATAAAAATAGCATAAAAGGGAGGAGGCATCAGTGGAGATAAACAGTGGTGAGCACCATGTGTTGTCAGGGAAACGGTAAAAGTGCTCATCTGACGTCGACTCCAGTGAGTCAAGGATGTGTATGATAATCTCTAGGCAACCACTGATGGAATAATAAAGGACTGTAGAATTAACAAGCTAAGAGGGGATAAAAATTAATTAATAACAAGTTTTGATTAACCCAAAGAAGCAGGAAAGGAAGTCAAAAGGAAGTGATGGAACAAATGGGAAAAAGAAAAGTGAGATAGTAGATTGCATGCATTGCAGAGGGACTAAATATTCCAATTAAAAAACCAAGATCGTCAGATGAGATTTAAAAAAACAATTTGATGTTGCCTATAAATATACTGAAATAGATAGGCATAGAAATGTTGACAGTAAAAGGATAGAAAAAGACATACATTGGCGTTGCCCAATGAAAGCTAGTGCAGGTAAACTAATATAAGACAAAGAAGACTTTAAGTATTGCCAGAGATAAAGAGGGGATATTTCATCATTTAAAAAGCGGTCAAGGGAATTCCCTGGCAGTCTAGTGGTTAGGACACCATGCTTCCACTGTAGGGGGCAGGGGTTCCATCCCTGGTTGGGGAACTAAGATCCTGCATGCCACGTGGCAAAAAAAAAAAAAAAAAAAAAAAAAAAAAGTGGTCAAAATTTGGTGGGAAGAGATCAATTCTAAATCCGTATGTACTTAACAACATAAGCTTCAAATATATAAAAGCAAAAGCTGGCAGAACTAAAGGTAAAAGAGAAAATCCACAATCATGGTGGGAGATTTGAATGCACCTCGGTGGGTAACAGATAGAGGAGCTGTGAAAACATCTAAAGAGAGACACGTCTGAACGAACCGAGGAGGAACTTGATGTGATCAACGCTTACAGAACACCGTGCTCAGTGCCCAAAGGGCATCTAAGCTTCCCAAGCACACAGGGAACATCTACCAGAAGGGACCGTGTGCAGGGCTTGAAGAGCAAGTTCCAACAAATTTCAAAGAAAGTAAGTCACATATGTATGTTCTCTGACCACAGAGAGATTAAGCTAGAAATGAATAAGAAAAAGATAACTGGAAAATCCTTAAGTGTTTTGGAAATTAAATATCTCAAGGATCGAAGAGGAAATCTGATAAGAACTGAAAAATACTTTTAATTGAATCGTAATAAAAATGTTCCGTATCACAACTTACAGCTAAAATAAGCGCTTGAGGTACCATGAAGTAGTGCTTAGAGGAAACTTTATGATCTTAAATCATATATTAAGAGAAGAGGAGAGGCCAAAGTCTGTCTCAAGAAGTTTAAACAATAGTAAATTAAATCCCAAGAAGGTAGATGGAAAGAGATAATAAAGATAAGAGCACAATTCAATGAAATAAAAAATGAACACTTCGTTAAGGAAAATCAACAAAGCCAAAATTTGATTTTCTGAAAAGACTAACTAGAGATATTTTAAGAACCTATTTAGAGGATATTATGTACAAAAATAATCTTGATAGTTTAGGTAAAATAGATTAATTCCTAAAAACACCACAATATATAAAAGCAGACGTAAGAAGAAACTTAAAAATCCAAATTGCCCAATTTTAATTAAATAAATTAGATTTGGAATTTACACACAAAAAAGCCTTAGGTCTAGATGACTTCACCAGTAGATTGTTCCTTAAATGGGAAGAAATAATACCAATTTTATACAAATCTTTTTAGAGGATTTTTATGAGTCAGTATAACCTTGATATCAAAACCCGACAAAGATGTTTCAAGAAAGAAAAGTCACAGGCCAATCTCTCTCGTAAACTTGGATGCAAATATCCTACCTGCAATACCAACAAATTGAACCCAATGCCATATGTAAAGATAAATGATCGAGTGTAGTTCAATCCAGTTACGCAAGGTTGGTTTAGCAGCCGAAAACCAATCAACATTATTCACCACATCAACAGAACAAGTAAGAAAACAACATATAAGCAACTCAAAAGATGCAGAAAAACATGTGATAAAACTCAAGACCCATTCATAATTAAAAACACAACTCTTAGAGAACTAGGAATAGGAGGAAACTCCATTACGTAAAAAACAAACACAAAAGCAAACAAAATCTAAGCAAACGTCATGCTTAATGGTGAAATATTCCTCCTGAGATGGGGAGTAAGACAAGGATGTCCGCCATTACCGTTTCTACTTAATATTATCCCCAAAGTCTCAGCCAGTGCATTGGGTGGGGGGGAGGGGGAAAGGAAATGAAAGATACAATAATTGGACAGGACAAAATAAAACTTTTGTCATTATTTGCAAATGACATAATCATATATGTTAAAAACCCCTTCAGAATCTTCAGATAAATTATTCTATTGCTAAATGAATTTAGAAAGAACACTGGTTTTAAAGATGATATACAAAAAGCAATTGTATTTCTCTATGTTAGTAACAAGCAACTAGAAAATGAAATAAAAAGATACCAATTGTAACAGCATCAAAACGCATAAAATATCTAAGAATAAATCTCCTGGAGGTGAACAAGACCTCTTCACAGAAACATACTAGACATTAGTGAGGGAAATTAAAGAGGCCCTAACGTATATAATACGTTTATAAATTGGAAGACTCAATATTTGTTAAGAGGTGAATTTTGAGGTATGGGTCAAATGTGATTCCAATCCATAGCAGAGTGCTTTTATTTATTTATTTATTCATTTCTGGGGGGCACAATTTTCAAGCTGATTCTAAAATATTGGTGAAAAAGCAAAGGGCTAAGGTAGACAAGACAATTTTGAAGAACAACAAAGTTGAGGACTCACACTACCAGTTTAAAAGGTACTGTAAAGCTACCGCGATGAGTGGAGTGTATTAGAGAGATGTGGTATTAGAATACACTTTTAACACAGCCGTATTAGGTAGAGGATAGATCAGCGGGACAGAATAAAACATTCAGAAGCACAAACACGCATATGTGGTCACTGTGTTTATAACCGAGGCACTGTTGCGATCCAGTGGGGGAAAGAATGTTCCCTTCAGTCAGTGGTACTGGGACAATTTGGATAGCTGTATGCAAAAGATATGAACCATGATCCCCGCCACACAGCAGTCACAAAATTAATTCATGTTAGATTTTAGATCAAAGCGTGCAGGCAGAGACCATCAGACCTCCAGAAGAGAGCAGGAGAGTATCTTTATGACCTCGGAAGATTTCCCCAAACACAAGCCACACTGACAACAACAACAAAATTCGACAAATCGCCCTTCCTTAAAATTAAGACCTTCTAGACATCAAAAGACATCAGTAAAGGAATGAACAGATGATCTACAGGCCAGGAAAGGATATTTTCTGGTAAAGGACTTGTAGCCAGAATATATTGAGAATATGCCTACAGATCAATAAGGAAAAGACCACATAATTTAAAAAGATGATTTGAACAGGCGCTTTTCACATAGGATGCCCAAATGTCAGTAAGCCCATGAGAAGGCGCTCAACATCATGACCTATTAGGGGAATGCAGATGAAAACCCGAAAGGGGTACCCATATACGCTCGCTAAAATGGCCAAACTTAAAAAGGCTGACAACATCCAGTGTCGCGGACGCTGTGGAGTGACAGACGCCCATGCGCTGCTGGTGGGAACGTGTGTCGGTTCACTTTGGAAAGCTGTTTGGCTGTAGCCTTGGGACCTGGCATTTCGTATTCTCCAGATACTTAATCCAGAGAAACGAGTGTTCACGTCCACCAAATATATCTATCAGAATCTTTATAGCAGCTTCCCTCATAGGAAGGCCAGCCAGTGACAAAGCTGTATGCAAGTACAGTTCCGTGCAGGCTCAAGAACAGGCAAGACTGTTCTACAGTGAGAGAAGCCAGGATAGGGGTTACCTGTGGCGGCAGGGGTGGGGGGGCGTCGGGGGAGGCTTCCCTGGGGAGGCGGGAAGGAAACTGCTGGTGGGACGGAAGTGTTCTAGGTCCTGACCTCGTGGGTTTTAATGTAGGGTATATATACGTAAAACTAAGCTGATCTGTTCCTGCAGGATTTATGCACTTTACAATAAATAAATCATACCATAGTTTTTTAAAAAGCCTTTCAAGATAAGCAGCTTTTAAAGTTCTCAGGGACAGGTGGTTTCTACTTAGCCCAGAGTTGGACACTGGGGCCCGGCCAGCTCCGTACAGGCCTGCTGTGGCCTGGCCCCTGCTCTGGTGACAGCCCCATGGCCAGCCTCTCTGCTGGACACGAAGACTCTGCGGTCTCTGGGGAAGGGCCTGGCTGGCCCCTCTCTCTGAGGGCCTTCTCCTCTCTCCAGGCTGGGCTTGGCCCGGGGAGGGGGTGAGTGCCCTTTTCTGGTGGCTCCAACACCAGGCAGGTGGGACGGGCAGTAGGACTCACCTTAGGCACACTGAGCCCCGCAGGAGAGCGCGCGTCCCCTTCCCTCTGTCTGAGAAAGGAGGCACCCTCCGCCACCCCTTCGACAAAGAGGAGGACCCGGATGGATATTAGATTTTTATCAATGCTTTTTCCACATCACTTGATAGGATCATGAGAGTTTTCTCTGCGGCCTGTTGATGTGATGGGTTATGTTAATGGAATTCTGAATATTGAACCGGCCGGGTTTATCTGGAATAAATCTCACTTGGTTGTGGTGTTTCATTTTTTTATCCATCATTATAGATGTTTCAAGAAAGAAAAGTCACAGGCCAATCTCTCTCGTAAACTTGGATGCAAATATCCTACCTGCAATACCAACAATACCAGGAACCCACTGCTCAGAATAAAAGCTAGACCCCGACAGCCCCCAATTCAACCATCCCCCTGCCTCTTCCACCCTGGGGAGCCATCGACCTGAATCCATGTCGTTCACTCCTTGCTTTCCTGATTATATAACTTTATCACACTTATATATATCCAAAAAAGGGCATATAGTTTTTATTTTAGTGATTTAAACTTTATAGAATCGTATTATGCTTTTCCCTGGGCTTATGTTGCCAAGACCCGCCCACACGGTTGTGAGTCACTCTGGTTCGTTCGTTTTGACTGGTGGAAAGGACACCTCTATGTGGACATTCCGAGTACATTCACTCTCCCTCCTGGATGGGCACGTGGCTTGGTGAGGGCAGGACGACACGCACTCCTGGTTACCTTCTCCGGCTGGGCACGGACTGGAGTTTCCCCAGGGTGAGTACCCAGGCATGCCACAGCCGGGTCATCGGTATGTGAAATTGCACCTTACAGGTGATGCCACACTGGCGGCCCTACTAAGTGGCGGCCCTACTAAGCATCCCACCAGGGGTTCAGGAGAGACCCGGGGCCCCACATCGCCCCACATCCCCGTCTGCTGCCCTAGTGATCAGGCTTCGGGATTCACACCAGATGAAACCAGTGTCAGCGATGCTCTCACACACTGACTGGCCATGTGTCCTCCACTGTGAAAGGCACAGCCCTGGGCCACTTTTCTGTTCAGTTATTTGTGCACTTATTGATTAGTTTGATGTAAATTGTCTGTCTTTCCCCCTCCCTCCCCCCCCTCCTTCCTTCCTTTTTCCCTCCCCCCCCCCCCCCCTCTCTCTCTCTCTCTCTCTCCCTCCCTCCCTCCCTCCTTCCCTCCCTTCCTATCTCTCTACCTACCAACGAACCAATTCTTTGTCAATTCATGTATTGGGAATACCTATTCCTGTATTAGGCAGTAAAAGGCTTCCCAAAGATGTTCTAATCCCCAGAACCTATGAATATGTCACCTTACGTGGTACAAGGGACTTTATGGATGCAATTCAGGTGCTGCACCTTGAGAAGGGTAGAGTATTCTAGATTATCCAGGTGGGCCCGATTAGACATTTGAGTCCTTAAAAGTGGGGTCTTTCCCAGCTGTGGCTGAAAGAAGCCGTGACTGTGGGAAAGAGGCCAGAGAGCAGCAATGTGACGGCTTTGAAGGTAGAGGAAAGGGCCAAGGACCCTTTAGAAGCTGAAAAAGGTCAGGCATGGATTCTCTCCTGGGGCCTCCAGAAGGAACCAGCCCTGTGATACCTTTCAGACCCTCAGGCTGTGTGGGACTTCTGACCTACAGAAGAACCAAAAGAGGATAAATGCGTGTTGTTTGAAGCCACTAGGTTTGAGGGAATTTCTTACAGCAACAATAAAAAACTAGTGCAAATCCCACTTTGAAAATTATCTTTTCACTTTTTTAAGGTGTCTTTCAATGAACAGAAGTGCTTATTTTACAGAAACAAATTTATTAATATTTTTCTTTCATAGTCAATGCTTTTGTGTCTCATGTGAGAAATATTCCTTTATGCTAAGTTTTGAAAGATACAAACTAACATATTTTCTAATGGTTATAAGCTTTGTATTTGACATTTCATTCTTAGGCCCATCTGGAGTGAATTTTTGAATATGGTGTGAGGTCGGGGCCCAACTTCACTTTCTCATTATGAATAATCACCTATTCCAGCGACTGGCAATGCCATTTTGATCACACTCAAAAACCTCACATTTGTGCAGGTCTTTTCTGGGCTCTCTATTCCACTGGGCTAATGATCGATTCCTGCACCCACACTGCAGCATCTGAGTCACTATGTGTTATACCATATGTCCTGGTACCTGGAAGAAATGGTCTTTCCCTGAGCTTCTGAAAAAGGTCTTGGTATTCGTGGCTCCTTATTCTTCCACAGAAAGTTTTGAATCATCAAATTATGTTTCATGGGAAAAAAAAACCTATTGGGGTTTTTATTGGAATTATACTGAATCTATGGATGAAGGAGGAAGAAATGAATTGACATCTTTATAACACTGTCTCTTATTTATGAATATGGTATATCTTTCCCTTTATGTAAGTTTTTGAAATCTCTAAATAAAGCAAAAATTTTATTCTTTAAAAAAAAAACTAACAAAATAGATAAAGCTCTGGTGAGACTGAGAGAAAATAGAAATAAAAATATTATAAAAGAAAATAAGGAAACATTACAAATAGGGATTTGAAAGCTAATAAAAGAATATTCTCAAAAACTATATGCCAGAAACTTTGGAAAACCTAGACAGGAACGGCTATATTCTCAGGAAAATATCTAACTCAATAGAACGGGCTCAGGATGGAATAAAACATTTGAATAAGCCTACAACTACTAAAGGTATTAAAGTGGTGGTTAAAATATCTTCCCACAAGAAAAAGCCAGGGCCAGATGGCTTTATCCCAAATTGTACTAAACTTTCAAGGAACAGATCATCACAATTTTATACAAACATCTTAAACTGAATGAAAAATGAAAACATGTCAAAATTTGAGGGATGCAGCTAAAGCAGGTCTCAGAGGGAAATTTATAGCATTCAATGACATAGTAAAAGAAAAGAAAAGTCTTAAATCAATGATCTAAGTTTCTACCTTAAGAAACTAGAAAAAGAAGAGCAAATGAAACCCAAAATAAGCAGAAGGGTGGAAATGATAGCAATATAAGCAGAAATGATTGAACAAGGGAGCAGGGTGTTGCCCTTGTCAGAGATGTGGGCTGCTGTGCTCAGCACAGCCTGAGGCCCAGCTGAAGCCATAGAGGACCAGCCCCTTGCTGACTTCATCCCTGAAGGTCTGCACCCAGGAACATTTCCACGAACCACCTTCTGGTCTCCCAGAACACTTGCTCTTTTGCCCCTGGAAGTGGCTGACTGTGGGGACTCTCCCTTTCAGGTCTTTCCAAAGGAAGGGGTTTGGGGAGGGTGTGCAGAGACAGCAGGCTGCTGTCACCTTTCCCTTTGAGGCCTGGTATGTGTTTGTTGCCCAGTGCCGGCTCTGATGGGAAGGCAGGGTGTCCCCGTCTCAGGCCCGGGGAAGCAGAGCCTCGTGACTCGTGGCTCGGCCTCCCTGCTGGCGGCAGTGCTGAGGGCAAGACTGCAGTGTGAGCTCTGTCCCCGTGACAGCCCAGTCACCCTCCTGGGCGGCTCTGGTTTCTGTTGGGGGGAGGGGCGGGGGGAAGCCCAGGCCCCCTCGCCCCCAACCCACCTCAGTCTGGACTCTGTGTCCGAGTCTTGCCCATCCGGGCTGGCTGGGGGCTCGCTGCCCTGCTGTCTTCCCGTCCCGCCCTTGACCCATCCCACCGGGCCAGCTCTGGCTTCCGGCTCTGGATGCCTGCCCGAGGGCCGGGGGGAGTCTGTGGTTGAGTCAGGCGACTTCTTTAGAGATAGCACCCTGCGGGGTGAGGGTTTTGCAATCCTGAGACTTCAAACCAGCCCGCCCAGCGTGCATGGCCCACTGGCTTCTGACAAAAACAGCTCAGGATAGGCTGTGAAGTGCCCCGGCCTGGTCCCGCCTGGGTCTGAGAAGCAATCGAAGGATGGGTGGACCAACGGGCCACCGTGCCTGTCTTCTGCTGACCCTGAGCTGAATGTAGGGTGGCTCCATAGCTGGCCAGCCGTGGCTACCTCTGACAGGGATCAAGGCCAGCGCTGCTGGCGGACGGGGCCCAGCCCAGGCACGATGGGGGCTGAGTCTGCAGCTTTCTCTGCAGCCCACCCTCCCACCATGCCTCCCACGTCCATCAATCCCTGCCACATCCAGGGCCGTGCTCACGCCCACTTGGAGGGCCCCCCGGGCAGGCTGCGGCCCTCCCTCACCTCCTTCCTGGTCACAGCCCACCCTCATTCACGTCCAGCCACACCCCTTCCCCAGGGAGGTGTCGGGTGGCCACACTCCCCTGCTGTGATGGCGCCCGGGAGCCCCAAACACCGACTGTAATCACATGATCACCGTGTAATCCATGGTCGCCGCCAGGGCTGAGGCATGTGGCCCAGATAGTCCCCACGTCCAGCTCAGAGCTTGGAGGCAGGAGCAGGTGATCAGCCCTGGCCTGGGAGCCCCAGAGCCCCCAGGCCCCCATGTTCTGGGGAGGAAAGTCTAGAAGACTCTGCTCATCTGTGAAGATGCAGGGCTCCGGCCCTGAGATGGGCGTGTATCCCTTCAAAACTCAAGTCATATCAGGAGTGGGGGCTGAAGATGGTTAGGACCTGCCCTCCCCACACGCAAGGTGACTGTGGAAAAATGCAGCTGAGCTGGGAACCGGGGTCAGCACACACCTTGGGACAAGGCACGCATCTCATGGTGGGGACAGCTCACTGCGGTGGGAAATCCCTTGGGGTCTCGTCTCACTTCACTTCACTCCCTCTTTCACCCATTGGTTTGTTCCTTTGGCCGGGGGCACACATTCAAGAAACTTCTCTGCCCCTCTGTCTGAGGCTCGCTCTATTACAACACGAGGAAGTGAGGTGTCTGCTGGGATTGTTTTCATTCGTTCGTTTGTTGTTTTTGCAAATCATACAGGTGCTAAATCTTGTGGAATCTAAAAGAAGGCGACAAATAAACTTATCTACAAAACGGAAATAGAGTCACAGATGTAGCAAATAAACTTATGGTTACGGGGGTGGGGGTAGTAAGGCGGGGAGGGGAGGGATAATTTGGGAGATTGGGATTGACACATACACACCACTATATATAAAATAGATAACTAGTAAGGACCTACTCTATAGCACAGGGAACTCTACTCAATACTCTGTAATGGCCTATATGAGAAAAGAATCTAAAAAAGAGTGGATATATGTGTATGTATAACTGATTCACTCTGCTGCACACCTGAAACCAACACAACATCGTAAATCAACTACACCGAATAAAAATTATTTCAAAAAACGGGCAGAGGACTTGAATAGGCATTTCTCCAAAGAAAAGACACGGATGGCAAATAACAGGTAAAGAGACGCCCAGTGTCATCGCCGTGAAGGACACCCAAGTCAAAGCCACTTCACACCCGCCGGGACAGCTACCATGAAAAGACGAGAACAAATATTGTCAAGAGTGCATGGCTGGTGGGAGTGAAAGATGGGGAAGCCACTGTGGAAAACAGCCTGGAGCTTCCTTAAAAAATGTGAGGCCTGGAATTATCATGTGACCCAGCAATTCCTTCCACTTGCAGTGAAATGCCCAGGAGAAATGGAAACCCATGTTCACACAAGAACTTGGACGTGAACGTTCGTAGTGGCTTTGTTCCTCATAGTCTAGAGGTGGCAATAACCCAAGTGTCCATCAACTGACGAACGGATAAACAAAATGTGGCATATCCATTCAATAGAATCTTATTCAGCCATAAAAAGGAATGAAGCACTGACACTTGCTACGACATGGGTGAAACCTGAAAACAGCGTGCTGAGTGAAAAAAGCCGGGCACAAAAGACCGCATATTATAGGATCCCATGTACGTGAAATGTTCTGAATAGGCAAATCCACGGAGATGGAAAGGAGATGAGTGTTTGCCTGGGGCTGGGGAGCGGGGGCGGGGAGTGACGGCTGACGGGCGCAGGGTAGCTTTTTGGGGTGATGAACGTGTTCTAAAATTAGGCAGTGGTGACGGTTGTGCAACTCTGTGAATACGCTAAAACCGGCTTTCAAAGGTGTGGCTGATCTTCCGAGATCACTCTTGACAGCAGGTGCTGGGAGGGAAGGTGCTGGTGTCCCTGGGGACAAGGGGATGGGGAAGGGTTGGGAGCCTTTGGGACGCCCCCAGCCACCCTGCCTCTGGCCAGGGCACAAGCGTCTTTGGGGAGGGACCTTACCTCCGCGTGCTTCACGGACACGGCTTGGCTGCCTCAGGGGTGCAACTGGGCTTGGCCTCCCTCCCTCCCGGGATGCCGTGGAGGCCCCTAACTCCCCGTTCTGGCTCAGCCGCCCCACTTCCAATCCATCCCCCACCATGTGGCTGCCAAAGGACCCGTTTTAATCCAAGGCGCATATCACAGACCTTGTTACACCTCCCCGCCGCACCCCCCTCACCCCGCCCCAGCTCCAACCGCCTGCCAAGGGTGTGCAAACTCCGAGGGTGACCTGCTGGGTCCTTCACAACCAGGCCCAAACAGAACAAAACGTTCGGCGCTCTGGGCAGGTTCCGAGGTTATGCACCTTCTCTCTCTCTCCCCTAAATCGTTTCACACGCGAAACACTAAACACGTTGGGTTCTCAAGTCTTTGGAAGATTGTTTTCATATCAGTGATCCAAAAGTCAGAGCAATCGCACGCTGGCCCCCAAGCCCGGGCCTGTGGAGTAGATGCTACCCCCTCCCCCCAACCAGGTGGCAGAGAAATTCTTCGAGGACCTCAGGACAGGCGACTGAAATGGATTTGGCAATGGCTTTGAAATGGTTTAACTTATTTCAACACACCCCAGAACCGAGGGAAAGAAGTACATTCTCTGTTTCTTTAAGATCAGGGCATCCGACTGGACCCCCAGAGACCACCCAGCACAGATCGGACCACCCAGCAGCTCAGTTCAACTCAGTTCAGTTTGGTGTACGTCACCTCCAGTTAACTCACTCGGCTTGGGTCAGGTGACCTCAGTGAAGCTGAAAGCCCAACTCAGGCAATTCGACTCCATTCAGCTCAGCGCAGACCAAGTCAACCCAAGTCAACTTCCCGGGAAGTTGAGACCAGCCGGGCAGGAGAGTGACCACCACTGGGGACATCCTGGGCCAGACAAGCCGCGAGGATGGAAAAGCCAAAATACAGAGACCTCAAGACGGTCAGGAGTGGCCCAGGTTCCAGAAAGCACCACCCCCATCACTAACCCTGGACGGGGTCAGAGAAGAGAGTGGTGGACGGGCTGGTGGTCTGGCCAGCGAGGTGACACTTTTGGGGAACACTGCGGATTACGGAGTGTGGGGATAGTGCCCGTCTGAGGAGCCTGAGAGCATCCAGGGCAGCAGGAGACACAGGAAGGTGGCGGGAGATAGCGGTCAGCAGGGAGGACGGCCGAGCGAGGGCTGGGGACGGGAGGGAGCGACAGAAAGAAGGTCCATGTGGCTGGTGGCCCAAGTGAGGGCAGTAGGAGGGGCACAGGGGGAGGCCGGGAGAGTGGGCAGCGCTGTGCTCGGTGCCCAGTGGAAAAGGGCACCATCAAACTCCAATAGTGAGGACAGAAGTGCTGACCACAGCGGTTGCAGCTAGCAGAGATTGGGTGGCACCAAGCGGCATGTTTCCCGAGGGTCACTCCATCCCCACACTAGCCCGACGCGTAGCACTCAGGGGCCTCGTTTTGTGGGGAGAAATGGCAGCCTCTGCAGGGTTCAGCCCCTTGCCGTGGTGACCTTTCCTGACGCACTGTTGCCCCTGCCTCGCACAGATCCATCCTAGCGCTCACCGCTGGTGCTGTCGCCTGGGCAGGGGCACGGCACCCAGAGGTGGACGGCTTGCATGTAAAAGCTGCCGCTGACACTGGCCAACGGCTGCCTGGGATGGCCTGGGAGGTGTGGAAGAGCCAGAATTTGGGGCCCACGGAGAACATGAACATGGCCGGGAGGGGCTGACTTGGCTGTGACCCTGGGCGACCAGGTCTGGGACCTCCACCACGGCTCCCCAAGACAACGGGCGAGGCTCGAGTCCTTACATCAGGGAAAAGGTTTCTTGGGGGTGGGACGTGCCACTGCCGTGCACTCGGGACACCTGGCTCAATCCCCGCCTGCACCTGGCTGCTGGAGACCCCTGCCCCATGAGCCGGGTCCTCTTGCAAATGTCGGCGTCGTTTCCTCCTCAGAGCCCAAAGCCCTCTTTGGAAAGGGTGCGAGTGGATGGGGGGTGTGAGAGCCCCACACAGATCCCCATGCTGGGTTTCAGCTGGTTCCAGCAAATTCCTTGAGCTTTGGAGGCCTTAGGAGCTGGAGGGACCACAAAGGACAGTGCAGACCAGGACTGAGGTTTCACCATAACAAGGACGCGGCCTCGGAGTGAAGTGGAGCCCGGGAAAGCCGTCACAGCTGCGCAGCTCTGCGCTCTGGAGATTACGGGGTATTGAGAAATCACTAGGACCAGGCCCTGGCCCTTCCTGGGCTGTGGGGAGAGTGGTCCCCGGGCCCCAGTGGGGTGCCCTAAATTGGGTGGGCAGCCTGAAAGTCTGAGGCTGCCCGGGCAGAGCTGCTGGGAAGGAGCCAGTGAAGAAACGCATCTTCGTCCCGGCTTTGTCCCCGGAGGGGGGGGGGCGGGCGAGCAGACAGAGGGAGAGAGCCTGGGTGTGAGCAGGCGGCTGGGGAGAACCCCATTTAAATCCTGGGGAGATTATGAGGACGTTTGTTGCAGGCTGTCAGCCCTCATTAAGTTAATGGAACTGGCGAGTTGGCCCGCTTCCAGCGCGCCAGAGAAAGAAAACAAGAAAAGTGTTTTCAGGAAAAGAGCCGGGGGTCCCATTTCGCTCGCAGCCCCCGGGAGATTATGAGCCAACAGTAATGGCCTCGCTGAAATGACTTATTGGGAACTCGTTGATTAAAGCAGCGGAGAGAAAACCCCTAACGTCGAGGAAGAATTACACGGGCTTCTTACTGATTTTCGTCTAATAGGAAAGTGACTTGTGAGCGTTTCCTTCCGGAAGCCTCGTGAATTACGTACCAACCCGGTCAGGACAGAGTGTCTACAGCCACTCGGGTTCCGGGCAGGAAAGGGAAAGACTCAGAGTTAAAATCGGGGCTATTCCATGTAGACCCGAGGAATAGGGGTTCTCCAGATGGGTGAGCCTGGGGGTCAGGACCCAGAAGGTCCTGCCAGGCTCCCGGGGCGTCTTAGGAGGGGCTGAGCAGGCCTGCTGTGGGGAAGGAGGTGCTGTGTGCGGCCCCGCCCTGCCCCTGGGGGCCCTGCTTTCCTGCTCTCAGGCATGAGGAACGGGCGAGTCACCCCCTGAGGTTGTTACAAAGCGCGATGCTCTTTCTAGCCCCTTCCCCCGTGACGGAAAGCTGATGCGGGTTTTGCCCGGGGGCGCTGATGGTGGGATCCCTGCACCAGTGTCTGGGGGCAAAGCCCGCGTTAAGTGTCCCGCTGTCTTCCCCCTCGCCCCGCAACAGATTCCGTAACCTGCCAGGCCACCCACAAGTCTGCACCCCAATCTCTGGTGACCACGGCCCCTGGGCTGAGGACCCCGCCTTTCCCAGAACACAAGGCGAGTCTCAACCTCCCCAGAGGCCCCGCCTCTGGCTGTTCTCAGCACAGACCTGGACTCGGGGCCCCTGCAGAGCTCGGCTGGGGGTCTGGCCGGGCTTCACCCACCCTGTTCTCACCCACCGACAAGCACCTACTGTGAGCCTCGCCCTGTGCTTGTAAACCATGCTCTGCCTGTTCGCTATCCCCACGGTACAGACGAGGACGCTGCAGGCCAAGGGGGCAGAGCCGACTGCCCACCGCACACAGCTCGGGAGAGGCACAGCCCTGTCTTCAGACCCCCATCCCCTCCCAGACTTGCAGGGCTGAGCGGACTTGGGGGCACATGTCCTCGCCTGTCCCCAGATGAGGCCTCAACCCCCCAGGTCCCTCCCACCTTGGACCCCAATCTCCTGGGCTTCTGGTTGAGTTTTGGGGTCATTTTGCCCTTGCAGAGCCTGCACCCCCTGGAAATCATGGCATCCACCGATCCTTCCTGGAGGGGTGCTGGGGGGACAGGCCTCCGGATCAGGGGTGAAGCAGCTGAGCTGGGGATCCTGGTGAAGCCCAGCCAGGCACTGAGCCTCCTTCCTCCCAAAGCCCCTTTCACACTAACCGAGGGGCCACCAGGCAGCTTTGGACGCCAAGAACGACCGCAGGGACTTGCTGGGGTCAGCATGCACCCCCTCCCCTTGCTCTGGGGGCCTCGACCCTCCCCCTCCCATCCCAACAGCTCATGTCTGACCAGCACAGAGGGCGAGAGATGGCCCCTCAGTCCATGGTTAAACTCAGGGACGAGGTGACGGCTGCAGAGTTGGGGAGGTGGGTGCTCCTCGCGGCTGGGGGGCCCACGCACCCAGCCATCACCGGGGCGCTGCTCACCTGACCAGAACAACCACAAAGCTCACAGCAGAGGCGAGAAAGGCCCAGTGTGTCTCTCTCACATGACAGATGACCTGAGGCCCCCAGAGGGAGGGATGGCCTGGGGCCCCTGGGGAGCCAGGAAGCAGCGGGAAGCAGCAGGAAGCAGCCGGGCCCTGTGCACTGTGACCGCCAGGCCTGGTGTGACAGTGGGGGCCCCCCTGCAGTGGCCCCGGGTGGCCTCTGGGGCCTCATTTGCACACTCTGGGCCTCAGTATCCCCACCCGTAAGTACAGAGGGCATCAGAGGCCCCATGTTCCAGGCTGCCTGGGGACTCCCACGCCTCTGGGTCAGCACTGGGCCCGGACCCCCCGCCTGGAGCCCAACTCAGCTGGAGGGAGTGTCGCACAGGGCACAGCTCCAGGCCGAGAGTCTGTGGCGGGGTGGGGAGGCGCCTGGGCGGCCCAAAGCCATGCAGTCCCATGACTGCCCCCAGCTCCAGCCCCCTCCTACCATGTCCCCCCAGCACACACAACCACTCCCCCTGGACAAGCAGGGCAGGTGCAGCCCCCTGGGTCCACACGGAGAATGGGACATGTGGCTCCCGCCAGGGTGAGCCATGGGGACAGGGGCATTCTGGCTTGGCCAGCGCTCCCGAGGCTGCGCTTTCTTCTCCTGGACCCACGGTCCAGGGACACAGGAGACTCCGCCCCATCCCCGCCTTACTCAGGGAGCTGGGGGTTGGTGGGGGGGGGTCTTTCCTGTTGGGTCCGGGCTGCTCCTGGGCCAGGCCGAGGGCAGTGCTGGGTGTGCACGAGGGCAGAGCTGGCCTCTCACCCAGCCCTGAGGGCCGAGTAGGGGGGTGAACTGACTTCTGCAGATCAGATACTGTTTTCAGGGCCCCAGGCCTGAGCGGTCTTCTGGAGAATCCCCCTGTGGGTGGTGAGGGAGCCGCTGGCTCCTGGTCTGTTTCTGGGACGGCTCGCTCCAGCTGGAGGGATGTTTTGAAATGCAAACGTTATCACTCCTATCTCCTGATGTCTGAGGAAGCCGGCTCCCCAGGCTGGGCTGCCTGCACACCCTGACCCTCACCACCCTGGCCTGGACATCCTTCCCCGGCTGCTCTCTACTCCCCTTCCTCCAGGAGTCCTCTGCCCATCCTGCCCTCTCCAGCCTCGGGCCCTTCTGTGGAACTTCTGCCCGGTGCACCCACGCCTCCCTGAAGCCGTGTTCCTTTGCTCTGGGGCACATGGATGGGGCTACAGCACATTTCTGGACGGCCCCGGCTCTCACGGCCGCTTTCCCAGTGCTGGACCCATAGCGAGTGCCCGGCAAACAAGGACAAATGGACGGGCGCTGGGCTGCTCCAGGCCAGGCCGACAGGGACAGGGCACTGGGCTGTGGGGGGGCGGGCATGCTGGGCTGAGGGGCAGAGCGCTGGGCAAGGCGCTCCCAGGGCCACCACCCGGCCCTCTGCCTTCCCCTCCCCCCAAAGGAAAGGAGAGGTTAATAAACCAATTACTTTGGGCAACGAAGCAAAATAAGTCCCATTAAAGTAATTAACGTCCTTTGCACAGCCCCCATTGGAGAGGACTAATAAATTGGGGCTTTGTCACCATCCGGTAATTTCTTTCTAAGGCGTTTCTTCATCCGCATCCAACAGCACAGTTTAAGGCTCTGTTAATACTTTTAAGACGGGCTCAATGCCAGACTAATTAGATTTGCATTTCCACCATGGGCCAGGCTAGGCTCACATGTACCCAATGAAAGAGGCCCAAGGACCCCGCCAGGGCCCCGGGGACAGCACCCGCCTTTGAGAAGGGGCCATGTGTGGATTCCCACGTCTGGCCTGACACTCCGTCTGCCTGCCCAGCTTCCCCGCCCCCGCAACTAGGGTCACGGCTCTGATCCAGCAGAGGCCAGACCTCATTCTCCAGAGGGTCCCTTCCTGAATCTGCCCACCCTGGGGCTCTCAGGGGTCCACCGCAGAGACAAACTCTGGCAGGTCCAAGGAGACAGTACAGGAAGGGGAAAGAAGGACAAGTGGATAGTGGAGAAACCTGCTGCGTGCTGACTCGGCCAGCACCGTGATAAGCGTGCCCTCACGACGGGATGAGGGCACTTCACCTACGGGGGCTTCCTCCCCAAAGCACTCGACCCTAGTGCGCCCACGAGAGAGAGAGCAGATAATTCCCAATAGAGCAGCATTCCCCCCAAACACCTGACAGTCCTCCTAAAAACTCTCAAGGTCATCGAAAGCCAGGGATGTCTGAGCAACTGTCACAACCAAGTGAGCCCGAGGAGAGGTGACGACTAAATGTCATGGGGGATCCTGGACGGGGTCCTGGGACATTGGGTAAAAACCGGAAATCTGTGGGCAGTGTGGACTTCAGTTAATCAAAATGCACCACTGCTGGCTTGTGAGCTGTGACAAATCACCATCCTAATGTAAGATGTTACCCATAGGGGAGACTGGGTGAGGGGTTAGGCGGGAGCTCCCTGTATGACTTTTGTAATGACTCTGTGATTCCAAAACTGCTTTAAAATCTCCCCTGGCCTCCCCACCCCCACACCAGGCACCATCACCCAGGCCCAGCTCCTACCCCAGGACCATCATGAACTCGGGCGGCACCATGACCGGGCAAGGCTGGGCAGAGTCAGTGCCTGGAGGGAGGGCGAGAGCCACCAAGTCAACTCGAGTTACCAAGCGCCAAGTGAGAGCTCGGGGAGCATGGGTTTCAAAGGCAAGCAAGGCCGGGACCTTGACCAAGCCCACTGGGTGCACAGGGCACACCTGAGGTGGGGAGGATTGGGAGGTGACAGATGTGGGTGTGTTCAGCAGGGCAAGAGGTGTTGATGCAGACTGGCCCTTGGACGCCAGGACGAGGAACTTGAACGAGAGTGTGCATTCATTCCACTCTGCTGCTGTAGTTTGAAAGCAGCTGTAGACAGTGAGGAAACAGCTGAGTGTAGAAGCGTGCCAACAAAACTTACCTTCTGGACATTCAAATTTGGATTTCATGTAAGTTTCGTGCATCAGAACGATTTTATGCTTCTTTGGAGTTTTTTCAACCATTTTAAAATGTAAAGACCATTCTTAGCTCATGGGCCATACAAAAATAGGTGGTGGGTCATACCTGGCAAAGATTACTAAGGCAGATAGACTTCTGCAATACTGCTTTTTCAAAAAACGGGGTAACACAGAACACCTTTGACGGAGGTGTAGAGGTTGACCAAGGATGCCAATGTACGTGGTGATAAAGTGATAAAAAATGTAACGGAGGGCTTCCCTGGTGGCGCAGTGGTTGAGAGTCCGCCTGCCGATGCAGGGGACATGGGTTCGTGCCCCGGTCCGGGAAGATCCCACATGCCGCGGAGCAGCTGGGCCCGTGAGCCGTGGCCGCTGGGCCTGCGCGTCCGGAGCCTGTGCTCCGCAACGGGAGAGGCCACAGCAGTGAGAGGCCCGCGTACCGCAAAAAAAAAAAAAAAAAAAAAAAAGATGTAATGGAAACTGCAAAAATAACTTTTAAAAAGAGTATTAGGGACATCTATGAGTCAATAAACTTGAAAACCCAGATGAAATGGATAAATTCCTAGAACTAGATAAAATGTCAAAGTTGGCGCTGGAAGAAATAGAGGATGTGAATAAACATGTAGCTAAGAAATTAAGATGTAACCAAAGACCTCCCCCCAAAACTCATGCCTGGGTGGCTTTGTAGGTGACCTCTGCCAAAGTTTTATAAAACACCTAATACAGAAATTCCTACCTTCTACAAGCTGTTCCAGAAAGTGGAAAAATAATAACATTTTTTAGTTCATTTTAACAGGCTGGTGAACTTGATTCTGAATCCATGAAAGGAAAATATAAGAAAATAGAATTATAGGTCCATTTCACTTATGAACATAGAGGCAAAAATCCTAAACAAAATATTAGATAACCAAACATGACATTGTATTAAAAAAGAAATACAAATTCGGCTTTGTGTCAGGAATGCAAGGATGGTTCAACACCTGAACTCTATCAATGTGCTTCTCACCTCAAGGGAAAAAGTACATGATCATCCCTGTTCGTACAGAAAGCATTAAAACCACAGTAAAAAATTAAATCTCTGAAGAATAAAAATAGAAAGGAACTTCCTTAACTTGGCAGTTTATAGATCAAAGCCTAGAACAAATCATCCAGTTAATGGAGAAACTTTAAATGCACCTCCACCAAGATCTGGAACAAGGATGCCCCTGACTCCACGCTATTTAAGGTGGTGACTCCACGCTATTATTAATGCAAAGGAAAAGAAAGAAATAGTTGTGAGGCTTGAGAGAGCAAAGATCAAACTGGTGCTATTTGTAGCTGACCAGGTCACCTACTTAGAAAATCAGCATAATCAACAGATGAGTGATTAGAACGGATAAAAATGTCCAGCGCAGCTGCCAGATAGAAGATGAACCTGCTCAAATCAACGGCATCTCTTCACTCCAGCAATAAAGTCCTGGGAAAAATAAGTCCCCACTTAGCACTAGAGAGGATGTGCTATCTGGGAAAAACAAAAGCAAACCTCCACCAGAGGCTCCCTCCAAAAACACTTTCAGACTCCAGTGGAGGAGTGAGAAGATGTCCTGAGTCAATGCAGAGAGGTTCCTTGCTCTTGGATGAGATGGTATAATATGATAGAGATTTCAATTTTCCCCAAATTTAATCTATAAAGTTGATGCAATCCCGAGCGAACTTTCCATTGAAATTAAGAAACTCCATAAATGTACTCTAAAGTTGGCATGGAGGAAAAAAGGCTCCGAATACGTAACTCAAACTTTAAAAGGGGATAATGTGGGGAGGAGGGTAGGTCTTCTGCTGGCATTACAACCTATCTGTGTGGTGCTGGCATGTCCTCTGGACAGCAGAGCAGTGGTGTGGGATCACACCCCTTGTATACTTGGGAATGTAGCCGACCACTAAGATGACAGCACCAGCCACCGGGACAGCCTGGAGAGGTTGGGAGGTGGGGTGGGAAAATGGAGTCACTCCATGGAGGAAGATGTAGCTGGATTCTCACCTAGCACACAAAGGTATACCTGGAAGTGATTAAAGGCCTACAAGACAATAGGTGAATTATAACGCTGATGGGAGAAAATGCACGAAAATACCTCCTAAGAGCACACACGATAAGGCCCCAAGTGGATGCATTTGGTATGTCACGATTTAGGGTTTCCGTTCAAGGCAGGACGTTACGACTGGCTGGGCCGTTCCTTTCCTCTCCGAGGCCTTGCCCTCACCCACCATCTGACTGTCCAGCAGGAACCTCACTCCTCTTTGCAGAAATTCCTTCTTCCCTGCTCAATCCTAAGCCCTACGGAAGGGACTTTGTCTCTTTCGTTGACTTTTGTGTTTTCAGGTCCCAGGACGATGCCTGGCACGTAGAGGCCTCAGGAATCCGTGGCGAATGAACGAAGCAATGAAGGAAGGAATAAATGCACACGTGCGCATCTGCAACCGGGAGTGACCTCAGACAAGTCTCAGCTCTGCCCGGCCTCAGGTGAGGGCTCCAAACCGGGTGCACCTCGTACCCCTGCAGGCGTCAGATGCTCGCTGGGACTGGAGTGGGCAGGAAACTCATCCCTCCACTCACTAAGGCCCAGAAACATCTCAGGGAACTCGGACGCCCCAAGAAACTCCCCAGCTGCCCAGCCTACCTGGTGCCAGCCCCGCCCAGAACACTCTCTCCTCTGAGCCTCACGTTCATGTTCGCAATGGGTGTCACCTCCGGTTCTGGAGGAGGCACCAGAGTGGACGCAGGGCACCCTAAGCAGGCAGGGTACAGGCCGCAGCTCTGGGCTGTGCCCCTGGAGGCAGCCTGGACGGGCTGCGTGAAGCGGCGTGGGAACAGACGCGGGACGGGCCTCTCCCCTACAACTCTTTGAGCAAAGAACCTGGATCTTGGGTCCCTCAGCTTCCCATCCCTAGTCTCCCCTCCCCCAGCCCCAAAGCAAAGCCTTTCAGCAAGCGGGGTGAGCGGAGGGCAGGTGGTTGCACTCAACAGCCGTGGGCTCCCCTGTGGGTCGGGGGAGGGCCGGGGAAGGTGGTGACCCCACAGGGCCCCAGAAGTGCCAACAAAACACTTCTTGAGCCCCTGCTGGGCCCAGGCCCCAGGGCTCACGGTCTGGGGGAGTGGGAGTATGTCCAAGGAGGGAGTAAACAGCTGACTTCCAACAAGGCCAGGAGGAGGTGAAGGTACGCGGGTGCCAGCAGCAGGGCGGCTGGTGTCCCAGGCCGCACGGGGCAGGGGCACCCGGGGCTCAGAGCTCAGGCCTGGGGTCAGGGGAGGCCGGGTCAGGTGCGAACATGCAGGAGGCAGCCCTCAGGCTGCACCCCTGCCCCCCAGGCCCACCAGGGCAGGCCTGCAGCTGATGCCCTGGGAGGACGCCTGTGTAATTTCCCCTGAAACATCCTGCCCCACCGGAAGGACCGGCCGTGTGTGACATTCCTTTCCCGAGGCAGTTTGTGGACTGAACAGGCACCGACCCATCACTGGGGCAAGTGGCCTGCGGAGGTGTGCGCTTGGGCGGCAGCGGGCCGGTCATCTGGAGGGCTGGCCACGAAGCAGAAGTGTCGCATTTGATCTCGGGCACCCAGACATGCTGTTTTCACCTAAAAAGCACCTCTGTGCGTCCACTGGGTCACCCTGCCACGCAGGCCAGGTGCACCTCCACACCCTGAGCGTGCCTAGAACTTCTGGGCTTTTCTTTTTAGATAGACAGAGAGCTCCAGGCACTCACGGGGCCATCTGAGAACAGAAGTCGTGTGGATCCCTCCTCCGGGTCTCATTAGCTGTTTGACCCCAACACGCCTCAACTAAACCTTCCCGAAGCTGCCAATGAAGTCGTCATGGAAATCTGAAATCCACGTCTGTGTGCGCCCACCTGGTACATGAACTTCAACGAACCATTCACGACCATGTTCCCACCTGGCTGAGCCATCAGGGAGTGGGAGTGCGGACAGGGGACAGGTGGGCCAGAGCAGGGTGTCTGAACCGCAGGTCATCATAATTTTTAGAAGTAGTTAAAATAATAATAAACATTACATCATGTACTTTATTCATGATATCTTTTACATATTTGCTATAAATTATTATAAAAATGACTCAATTATTTAATATAAAATGATGATCAATAAAACAATAATACAATTATTTAAAACAGAATAGAATCAATTAGAACTGAGACTGCCACAGAACACTGTGTGTGAGCACACACGTGTGTGTGTGTACACGCGCGTGTGTGTGCATCTAGGCCACCAGGAAGATGAGCCTTGCGTCTGGGTTGTGGCCTGCGTGCGCCAGGCATTGCCAGTGGGCGTCAGGGGAAGGGCCTTTGGGTGGGCACGGCGGGCAGCGGGATGTGGGTTAGGGGCGTTCCCACTCTACCCCCTTGGGCATCGTCGGCAGAGCCCTGTGGCCCAGCTGTGCCGACTTGAGGAGTTGGGCAAAAGGGGGCCAGACAGGGCTGCTCTCCTCCAGGGGACATTCCTTACTCATGACTTCCTTTGGGAGTCAAAATCGGGGAGTTGGGGGGAGGTCGGGGCAGAGCGACAGCAAGCCTGGGCCTCTGACATCTCACGCCCCGAGTGCTCAGCAAGGACCTGGGTCATTTCCAACCCTGAAGTCAGCTGGTCAGAGAGGGGGAGGCCCTTCTCTGTAGCCTGTGCCAGGTCCTGGAGGGGAACGGGCCTGAATAACGCCTCCAAAGGAGTGAAGAAAGATGCCCCGTCGAAACCCAGGCCTCCTCCACTTGAGTAGCACGGAGTCCTGGGGCTAGGAGACACCCCCCGCCCCCAAGACCAAAATCAGTCCCCAGGTGGGGAGGGAGGCCCAGGAGGACGCAGCTCTAGTGGAAGCAGAGACGATCGCTAGCGTGCCTCTCATCCCTCTGGCGGGGGCGTCCTGGTCACACCAGTTGTCCCCGAGTGACCGTTAAAAACGTCAGAGCCTGGGTCTCCCCACTACGGATGGGGGCATGACTCCTGCCAATGCATATTGAAGCCTGTGTGGTCCGTGGCCTCAATAAGGAGCTCACTGAAAGCCTGAGAACCCCACCTCCGGTGCGGGCAGAGGGCACCCTCCTGGATCTGAGAACCAACCGCTCCCGAAACCCCGCCACCGCCCGCGCTCATGGGCCTTCGGCGGCCGCTGTCCCGTGTCTCCGGTCGTCTCTGCGCCCAAACCCAGAGGCCCAGAGGCACTGGGCTTCCCGTGCCTGCTCACTCGGGGCCCCCCGGCCGTCGCTTTTTGCTTGGCTCGGCCTGCATTTCCTCAGCAGCCAGGGCAGGAGGCCCCTGCCGGCCCCTTGGCACCGTGGCCGGCCCCCCTCGGAATGCGGCGCGCTCGGGGGAGGGGAGGCCTCCTTCCCTCCCGGGGCCCTTGTTTGCAAAGCTCCTGGAGAACCAGGCAGGACAGAGCCTGGACAAACACGGAGCATCCTCAACTCCAGAAGAGCCAAATCAGTAAACACCCCCCGCCATGGCGTTTCAGCCTCTGATTGATTCAGCCGCAAAGTGCGAACTGCCCCCAAAGGGGGTAGCGGGGGGTCGGGGCGCCCTGGAGCAGCATTCAGACAACTTCTTCACGTAAGGCGGCGTGGCTGGGCAGGCACAGGGCCCGCGGGAGAGAGGGGCCCGCCGCAGCACGGCGGTGCAGTGGCCGTGCGCCCCAGGCGCGCCTGTAAACGGGCGCTGCGGACTCAGCTCCTCGGCTGCGCCTGTCAGAGCCCAAGGCCAGCGGCCACCTCCCGCGGCGTCTGAGCTCTGGGCACCAGGCAGCCCCTACCCTGGACCCTTCTGCCCAGCTTGTGGGGGCTGGTTCCTGCCAGCACGGCCTGGGGTCCAAGCCACCCACTGCTGGGTGCGCAAGAGAGGACGGCCATTCTGTGCAGAGCCTCTGCCGGCCTCGAGAGCAGGCCACGGTGGGAAAAACCCGTTTTGTTTTCAGAACGTATTTCTCTTCTCTTTTTACCTTTTCACGTGGAAAAATCTAACGATCTCACAGTGCCCAGCAGAGGGTCCTGCAGCAGAGTCAACGCTGACTGACAAACTCTAGAGCCCCGAGTTCTGGAAGGTTATACAATGGCCAGGAGCAGCGGCCTTGGGCTGGGGTAGGACGGGGGCTCCTGGGGGCCGCTGGGGGTTCCTGCGGGCAGCAACCGCCCTGGCCCGCCTGAGGAGCCAGAGAGGGGCTCAGCTGGGAGAAGGGATGGGCCCTCTTGGGAAGGTCGAGGGTCCCAGAAGAGGCCCCCGGCCCCAGCTATCCATGTGCCCACAGCGCCTTAGACAAGACTAGCACATTCTACAGCCTGCTGTCTCCATTCACAGTGACAGGCTAGTGGTGGGGGAACGTTCTGGAACGCTCCAGCAGAAACAGGGGGCTAAAGGGAGGAGGACAGAGACCCCGAGGGAGGTCACGTCTGGGTCTGGAGGAGGGCAAGCTGGGAAGGCCAGGACCTGGCAGGGGGAGGGCCACCGGCATCTCCCCCAAGCTCACAGGGACCTACCCTGCCTCTGAGATCCACCCTCCCATGCCCTGGTCTGCTGCCACCTGAGGGACCCCTTCAATTCCCATCTAAGGCAGGGCAGCCAGAGCTGGCTTGTGAGGGGTGCAGGGAGACACAAGGGACCGTGCTCCACCCAGGGCACCGTGGGGAGGATAATGGCCCCCAAAGGTGACCACGCCCTGGTCCCTGGAATCCAGGAATGTATTTGGTAACCCAGCAAAGGGGAACAAAAGTTGCAGATGGAATGAAGATTGCTAAGCAGGTGACCTTGACGTGTGACATCCGGGATTATCCCAGTGGAAATACGATCACAGGCGTCCTTATAGGGAAAGAGGCCAGAGAGGCCGAGGCAGAGGAGGAAATGTGACGCTGTGCAGAATGTCAGAGAGATGGGACACAAGGAGGACCCCGATGGCCCGGCTGCCTGTGAAGATGGAGGATGGGGCCAGGGGCCCAGGAATGCGGGTGTCTCTGGAAACCGGAAAAGGCCGGGAGGAGATTCTCCCAGAGCCTCCAGAAAGGAACCCAGCCTGCCCACGCCTTGTCCAGTGAGGATCTTCAGATCTCCAGGACTATGAGATGACAAATTCGCATTGTTTCAAGCCACCACATTTTGGACATTTGTCACAGCAGACATAGGAGACTAACATGGCATCCACCGTGCGGCATCCAGCCCCCAGGGGCCGCCCACCCAGGTTCCGGGCCTGCTGGGGAGGCCTTCAAAGCCAGTGTGTGCTGTCCCCTGGGTGGGGACACACTGGGGTACCTCACCACATCTGTCCCTCATGCTGTGTCTTTGAACACCTGTACCATTGTTTACCTAATATTCCTCCTTTAAATAGACTGTTTCCTTATCTAAGTGTATCTGAAACCAGAATAAGTGACTCTAGGTAGATGGTAGCTGTCAAAACACACACGATAAAAAGGCAACTGCACTGGATCTGTTAAAGCTCCCCTGTCCCCGTCCAGATTGACGTGCAGTGGCACGCACCCTCCGGTGCTCCCACCTTGCTCTGGCCATCGTTGGGGGCTCTCCCAGGTGCCCCCCACCCCGAGAGGGGGCCATCTCACAGAAAGAGAGAGAAACAAGTCCTGGGGCTTCTCACAGTTTGAAAGCAAACCAGAGCTGCGCCAGCCCTGCGGGGCACCGCTCCTGGCCTCCCTCCCAGCTCCTTAGGGCCGAGGCGGAGGTGGGCACAGGGCGGTGGGCCCTGGACGCCCGGGTGGCTTTGCACGGCCTGCCCGTTAGGCTCAGTGGCCAGGTCCCACCTCAGGGAGGCCTCTGGTCCTGGCCCACAGAGGCTGACCTCCGTCAGGACCCTCCTCCAAGTCACATTCCTCAGGAGGGCCCCCGACAGCCCTGTCCTCCCACTCCCATCCCCCTGGACACGGTCAACTGGGCCGATAGTAACCAAGCGAGGAAACGGTGCTGATGGGGGTTCTCAGAGCCTACGCTCCCTGAACCTTCCTGGGACTCGCTGCTTTCTAGGGGCACAGGGGGCTGGGCTGGCAGATGGCCTCGGGGACCAAAATCCTGCCAGAAAACACAGGACTCCTTTCTCTGGTCCGAGATGATGTCCTCAGACTTTCTAGAATCCAACGGTGGTATCTAATTACAGCAAAGTTGTGTTTTAAAATGTCCTTTTCCCACACAATGAAGAAGTTAGCCATTTTATGTCACCCCCTTTCTTCTGGGGGGTGTGGGGTGGATAACGGGTATTTGATGGAGCCTTGAAATCCAAATAGCCGAGGACCAGTGAGAGGGTGGAAGTTGCCCCCGTTGGGGAGCCAGAACTCCTGGGTTGAAACCCTTGTGTCACCATGCAACCCTGGGTGACCTTGGACTTGCCACCCACCTTCCGGAGCCTCGGCTGGTACGGCCGTGGGATGGGCTCGCGGCGCCTCACACCATGGGCACTGGGTCAGCCCATCCAGGCTGGTGGGGTGGGGGCCTGCCCACCTAGGGCCTGTCCCTGCACACTGGGCATGTGTGGGGTGCCAGCCTGTCACCTCTCCTCACACTCATCCCAGGAGACTGGGCCAGTGTCATCCCAGGGAGATGGAGACCACAGGGGAGTCCTTGCTGAAGGTCGCACTCGGGCAGCCGGGCTCGCACCGTCTTCCGTGGCTCCCACCGCTGCTCCTACCGGGGGACCCCGCCCGCCCCGGCTGTTGAGTGACAGCCAGTGCCCCCCTGGCCCTCCCCGGCCGCGGGCACCCACACTGCACCTGCAACAACAGGGGCAGCCCAGCCCGGCATCCAGTTACAGCCCACTAGGCAGCCTGCTCCGGATTCCTGCGGAAGGAAGGCCGCGCGCAGCGGCCGGGGCCGGGGGAGGACCATCCCCCCAGAGTCCGTGCGGTTGGCGCCCAGCACGTGGTCTGCTGAGAGGACAGCCTGGCCCGGTTGGGGGCCCCAGGGAAAATCAGATGATCCCCACACCTGGAGGCCACGCAAGCCCTTTCCAGGCCAAGCCCCATGTCCTCCCAGTGACCCAGGGTCCCCGCCGGGATGGGGCGGGCAGAGGTCAGCCTCCTCTGGCCTCCAAGGACACTGGGCTTCAGGCCCGTCACACAGCTCTGGCTGGGGTCTCTGCCCCCTGGGGGCTGGGGGGGAGCAGAGGCCCAGGGAACACCTGGGCAGACCCTCTGGGTGTTGGTGGCCCTGCTGCCTTTGTTTTCTCACTCTGGTCCTTAGCCTGGAAGGGGAACACTCGGGGCCTCTCCGTCACGCTCAGTACAAACATGACCTCAGGTCACTGTGGCCTCCTCACGACAAGGCGGCTGCCCACCCCCTTGGCCAGGGAGCCTGCCGGGAGGGCCCGCACCCCAGCCCCCAGGCCCCAGCCTTTGCTGGGTGGGGTCTCACTCCTGTCCCCTGTCCTGTGGGTCTCTCTTCCTTCCTCGCTCACCTCCATTTCCAGGTAGTTTCCCAGTCTACGAGTCAAGGTCAGGCTGGGACACTCTACCCTGCCATTGGAGGGTGGTGTGGTCTTCCCCTGACCCCCAAGAGGGTACAGCGTCCATTCTGTGCCCCAGAAGCTCCCTCCCCCTGGGCCGGGGGTTTGCCAACCCCTTTGCCCGCCCTCCGTGCAGCTCCTCGACTGGCTCCCAAGTGCCGCAGCGGCGACAACGGGACCCCCTCGAGAGCCCTGCGACGGGGCTCAGATGCACCACCCACCGCCCTGGGCTCCCTGAGGCCCGGCCTCCCCCACTCCGGCCATGAGGTGGACCCGGAGCCCCAGCGCCTTCCCACCCGCCCCGGACCCACCAGCTGCGCTTTACGGCCGTGAGGGCCGAGTCAGGACGGGGCCCACTTCCCGACATTTTACACAAAGGTTCTTCGCCACGATCGGAGTCAAATGGATTCACGCGGGGATCATAAATATAATTAGGAGATTTTTATTTTCAAGTAGCACTTCTGAAATCTATAAAATTAAGCCAATATACTGATTTTTTAAAACACAAGACTTTTACAGCCCTGTGAGTCAGAGTTTGCCAGCCCACGAGGCTGGGAGTTAACTCCTTCCAGGGCTCAGGCATCCAGCAGGCCCCCCGGGGGCCTCCCTGCCGCCCCCACTGAGAGGTCGACACGCCCAGGAGAGCAGGGACTGCCGGCCTCTTTCCCACCTCCGGCTGCACAGTGACCAGCAGAGGTGACCAACCACCCCCTTCATGCCTCACTGCACTCACATCCCTCCGCCCCCGCCCGGGGAACCCGAGAGGCCAGATCCATCCTTTGCTCCCCTGCTTCCCGCTCTGGACTTGCCCTTCCTGGCCCCCCGGCCCCCAGGGCGTCCTGCCTAATTCAAAAGCCCTGTGGCCCAAACACCCTCCTGCCAGGAGCCTTTCTGGACCCCACTGATGGGATGTGGGACCCCCAGCTCCTCCTCCTTGGGTCTCGGGGGTCCCAGGGTGTGGCGATCTGGCCTGGGGCACTCAACACCCCCTAGGAAGGGCAGGAAGGATGGTGTTTCCACCCCACCCTCGGCCAGCACCACACAGAAGTGACCTGAGGCCGACCTGGCTCAAGCCCGGCTCCCTACCCGTACTGCGGGGGGTGGGTCCGTGAGCCTCAAGCATCTTGTGTTGACCCAGTTCCCGTCCTACAGCCCTGCCCAGCCTGGTGCCTGCACACAGCACCCAGTACTGGCCCCTGGAGCCCACCAGGGCGGCCACATACAGGTGGCAGAGACACGGGCAGCAGGAGGCTGCCCTCTGCTCTGGCCACACCCGTGTGTGTCGCAGCCCCTGCCCAGCTGGGTTTGTCCCCGCAGGAGATGACAAAAGGCCACCTGGAAGGGGCTGGGGTGCGGTTTGCAGGCTGTGCAGCTGGGGGACCGGGGGTGAGCCTGAGCAAGTCCGCCATGGTGAAGACCTCGAGCCAGTGGCTTCCCTCCTGGACAACTGGCGCCCAGTGTCCCCCACCCCGGATCCCACCATGCCCCTGCTCTCCAAGTACGGCAGCTCTCCTTCCAACTCACAGACCCTGGATCTGGGCTCTCCAGGCCCCAGATGCCCAGGGATGTCGAAACTCAAGGGCCCACCTCCTTGCCTCTGTCCCCCTTCCAGACACTGAAGAAATGAGTGAGCTCATCCTGTCTACCAGATCCAGCCTCAGATGTGGCTGTGATTGGAGATGGGGCCTTTCAAGAGGTGAGGAAGGTAAAACGAGGTCACTAGGGTGGGGCCCTAACCCCACAGGACTGGGGTCCTTATAAGAAAAGGAGGTCAGGACACAGACACACACAGAGGGACGACCCCGTGAGGACACAGGGAGAAGACGGCCGTCTACACGCCGAGGAGAGAGGCCTCAGGAGGACCCAGCTCTGCCCACACCTGGGTCTCGGATTCCAGCCTCCAGGACTGGAGACAATAAACGTCTGCTGTTTAAGCTGCCCGGGCTGTGGGCCTTTGTTAGGGCCGCTCCAGCCAATCATAGTCAGCTCTCGGAGGTGCCGGACACACACACACATATGTGCTTGACGGAAAATCCCAAGGAGGGAGGGGAGGGAGGGGAGGGCGGGCCAGGCCTTGGTAGGACTTGGAGGGGTGGGTGTGAAGGCGCATGGCCTTTAGGAGGAGGACGACCCCAGGGAGGTGTGGTGTTGAGTGTCCCCGGCCCACGGGGCTGAGGGTCAGGGGTGGGTGAGGAGTGAAGGAGGGGTGGCTGCCTCGACCCCTCCCACCTGTGTCAGCCTGTCCCCACCCTTAGCTCCCGGTGTCCTCTGCTCCCCGAGGGCCAGGCCGTCTCCCAGTGGCTTCTCTGGGAGTGACCACCTTGAGAAAGTCAATTTTGCACCCTCTTCCCGTTTCCACCCGCAGGGCCTCCTGTGTCCTTGTCAACACAGCTGTCAGATCGAACGCCTTTACTGGGGAGTCCTGTGAAGGCCAGACGCCCCCGGCCAGGGCCACACACTGGCACGCACTGCCACCCCAGAGGTGGCCATGGGGACTTCACTTTCCGGTGGCCCCAGCGCAGGGCCGGGGAAGCCACAGCTCTGCCCACGGCCCCTCCCGGAGCTGGGACCACAGCTCCATTCACACGGGGTCACGTGGGCAGGCCCCAGCAGGGGGCATAGCGTCTGTTTCACAGGAGGGGAAACGGAGGCCAGTGGCTTGTGCAACAACGCACAGTCGGTGCAGAGAAATGGAGCTCGGGATCCCGTGTGCTATTCTCGCCCCGTCCAGACAGTAACGCCCAGAATTGCCAGCTTCCTCCACTTTACTGAGCAGACCTGGGACCTGGCCGAACTCCTCAGGAAGCCCCCCACCCTGAGGCCTGCTCTTTTCTTGGGGTTCCTGGATTGGGGTGTCACTGCTGTCCCCCCTGAGCAAGCGGCCTAACGTTGGCCTCGATAGCCCCACTCTCCCGATGCACTCACCACCAAGCCTGCCTCCGACCCCCTCCCTCCCTCATCCCCCACCCCCCACCCAGCCCCCCGCAGCCCCTTCTCCCCTCGCCTCAGCTAAGCAGCTTCAGACGCCAGGCCCGCCCTCTTTGGAGTTTGCAGTGGCTGGCGGGGCTGGGAGAGCTCACGCGTTCGACCCATCGCCCCCCACCCTCCATGCCGCCCACTGCTTGGAGCAAAGTCCACATGGCCAGACGGGACTGCCGGGTCCTTTTTGGCTGCCCTGCCCCACGGTGCAGCCCGGGCTCCGGCCTGACCAAGGAGACTCACCGGCTCTCTCTTGCCGCCACCCGCACAGTTTTTCATTTACTGGTTTGTTCTTTCATTCGTTCTTCTAACATTTCTCACGCAGCCTCTCATGCACGCATCTGTAGTCCCCGGGGCCAGAGCGGCGGCCTCCCCTGCCAGGGACCCACTCTCCCCGCTCTCAAGAGGAGATAAGCTCCCTGACACGTGCAATCAGAGACCAGAAGCTTGGGAGGAGAACCACGAGGGGGTCCTGATTCAGAACGTGGGCAGTCCACGGAGGATTCTCAGGGGAAGTGGCACCTGAGGCCTGAGGACTATACAGGGCTTGGCCAGGGAGAAGGGCTTCGGCTAATGGAGTGAGCTGGGGTAGGGGGGCGCTCCCCAGCCCCTGACTGCTGGGCAGGGCTGTGCTGGGTGTTTCTAGAAACAGGCAAGGCTGGGTGATGCTACCTGTCTCACTGAAGAGGCAACTGAGGCCTGGGAGGGGACGGCGGGCTCAGGTGTGGCCCCCTGTCCACGTGCCTGGGGCTCAGGGCTGGCTTGCCGCCTGTGGGTGGTCATGGGCCCCCAGCGGGAGCGCCAGCAGCCATCTCAAGGCGGGGACTGGAGCCACCCTGCCTCGGGCACGGCGGGGCTGGGGCCTGCAGGGCAAGGGGGTCTGGGGGGAGACTGTCAGGGCAGGGGTCCCCTCCCTGGGCCCTGGTGGGTGGGACAGAGGCCCCCGGGCTCCGGCTGTGAGGCGAGGCCCTTGGTGGCGGCCACAATAAATATGTTTGTTCAAGGGAAGCCAGGCTGGGAGCTGTGTGCGCTGGCCTGGGGAGGAAGAAAAGGCCGCTTGTGCCTTGCACACTGGGCTGATTGTCTCTGCTCACGCAACTGCTACCCCGTGGCCGGGAAGGTCAGACGCCCTCGGGCCCCGTCGGAAGCAGCCGGTGCCTCAGGCCCCTCTGCTCGCTCCCAGCTGCAGTGTGTGCATCGCCCGCAGCCCCTCTGGGCCTCGGCACGGGGCGGGAAGGTGCCAGGGAAGGTCTGAATGGTGGTCCGGCAAAGGCAAAGGGGGAAGAGAAGCCCGAGTCTTCTGCCCGGCCAGGGCAGCCATTGGGAGGTCAGGCCCTGTGGCCCCAGCACCTGGGAAGGAGGGATCCAGGGTTGGGGGCAGTGCCTCTGGGCGCGAGGAGCTTCACGGGGGCGCGGTGTGCCCACCGGTCGAATGGAGCAGTGCTGACCGTGGAGTTTGGACGCCAGGGTGAGAGCTGCACAGAGACCCGCCAGTGCAGCCAGTGCGTCGGCTGGCCACCCTCTCCCAGGAGCAGAGAGGGCCAAGGGCCCTGCCCGGGCTGCTCACTCATGGCTGCAGCCCGGCTTCTGGAACGGCTCCTGGCACGCTGCAGGCGCTCGCCAAACCTCTGTGCAGTGAGCACATCCGACGGGGCCTTGTCTCGGGTGCTCCTGGCTCTCCCTGATTTCAGAACCCTCAAGGGCCGGATCCCAGTGTGTGCCAGCAGCAGGAGTGGTGTCCCCAGCCACCCCAACCCTGGCCTCCTCTTGGCGGAAAGGAGAAAGCTCTAGAGACGGGCTGTACTGGGGACAGTGCCTCAGGCACTAGCGCGGGCGGAGAGAAAGAGGGGACCTGCTCACCTCCACACCCAACACACGTCACATACATACACACCCACACCCACACCCAGGGCTACCAGGGTGGCCGAGGATGGGGCTGGTGGCTGGCCTCCCAGCTCCGGCGCCCAGCGGTCCAGTGGACTTGCTGTCCTAAGGATAACACCCGTGAGAAGCTGCCGCAGCGGCCCAGTGACCTACTTTGGTTGAATGAGTCCCCCTTAAAACCACCTTTCAACCATAAGACCCGAGGCTGAGAGACGGACAACGGCGGCTTGAGGGAAGAGCTTCTAGCAGCTTCTGAAGCTTCGGTGCCGCCGGAGGCCTCCTGGACAGCGGAGCATCTGGGCGCTTGGTCGGGAGAGGGTCGGGCCTCGGCCCCGCCCTAACCTGCTCCTTGCCTGGGCTGGTCTCTGTCCCTCCTCTGTGCACTGTGGGGATTCTAGGGCCCCGAGCCCCGGGGCTTCAGGGTCCCCCGGGAAGACAGGCTGCGTGTGGCCACAGTGGGGCCCTATTTGAGAACACAGGGTGACACCAGAGGGGCTTGCCTGGAGCGGAGAAGAGGACGCCGGACGTGGAAGGAAGTCCACCCGCTGGGAGCCACATATCCACCGGGCAAGCCTCACTGGCGCCCTTGCCCCGCGCCCAGTGCTGGGTGGGCGGCCTGCGGCCCTGGCTCCCTCTCCGGAGACTCTCCCACTGACACACAGCTGGAATGTGCCAGACTCACCAGGGCCTGAATTCCCCAGGGGCTCGGCATTCCGACCGTGGGACGGCGGCATTCCGGTTCTGTTCTCTCCATGCGACAATGGAGAGCATGGGCGGGGCCGCCCCGCAGAACCCACTCAGGCCGCGGGGAGCTGCGAGCTGTCCCTGGGTGGCAGCGGGGCGGCTGCCCTGCAGGGAACAGCGAGGACACTCTGCCGGCCTTGCCCCCTCCCCGTCAGGCCCAGGGCCTGCAGGGGCTGCGTTCAGCTGGCGGCCAGAAGTAGGTGTTTGCTTGCAACATATGGCGATAAGGCCTCTTTCCTTTTCCTTTAACAAAGCTGAGCTCCCAGAGCCACAGAGCACCCGGGCCGGGGCTCTGGTCCCTGTGGCCCATCCTGCCAGGGCAACCTCTGGCCCATCCGGCCCAGCTCGAGTCCGCAGCCTCCTAGGCCTGGCCCCAGCCCCCTTTTCCCCTTTCCCTCTCCCTGTTCAAGCCCCCCTGGCTGCGCCCCCCCCCCCCCCCCCCCACCAAATCTCCCTCCACTGCGACGGGGCAGGATGGGAGCAACTGTGGCCACACGAGCCTGACGCCAGCGCTTGCTGCCTGGGGACAGAGTCAACCTCCCTCCTGGGGCCTCCCAGACCCCGCGTGGTCTGTCCCCACCGCCCCCGCCAGCCACACTGCTCCCCTGCCAGCTCCTACAGTGCCCCCCGCCCATGCTCCTTAGAAGAGAAGAGAGAGGAGTAAACAATGGAAGCGCAGGTCAGAGTGCTGTAAGGAAGGGGCCACAAGCCCAGGAATTCAGGCAGCCTCCAGGGGTTGGAAAAAGCCAGGAGTAGCTTCTCCCCTAGAGCCTCCAGAAGAAGCAAACAGCCCTGACGGCACCTTGATGTTAGCGCAGTGAGACCCATTTTGGACTTCTGACCCTAGAACTGTGAGATAACTAATCTGTGTCGTTTAAAGCCACTACGTTTATGAGAATTTGTTATAGCTGCCACGGGAGACTGAAACAGTTCCCTTCCCCAAACCCTCAGAACCTGCCACTTCCCTCCTGCCCGCCTGGTCCAGCTGGCTCCCCTGCGCTGTGTGGTGGCTTCCACCTTGGTCTCCCAGCTCTGCCCCTGCCCCTCCACAGTCCATCCTCGGCTCTGCGGCCGGTGACCCTGTACCATCTGGGCTGGGCTGGGCCCCATTCAGAGCGAACGCCAGTGTCTTCACGCGACTTCCAGAGCCCCGGCCCCATCGGCCTCCTTCTGTGGGACCCCCTCCAAAGCAAGCTCCACCCTGACGCCACAAAACTCACCTTCCCTGGGCTTTGGACTAGTCACCCTCTCCATGAGATGCCCCCTGACTCAGTTTGGGACAGGCCCCTTCCACGCACCAGCCCCGCCTACCTTCCCTTTTCCTCCCAAGCGCTTAACGATAAATAACGAAGAGCTAAACACATTTCCATCTGTTATCGTGTGATTGTCCACCGTTCCCTCTGGAACATCGACTCCTCCAGTATGTGTCAATTTGTACCAAATTTGTATCCATTCACGTTGACTTGTGTCAATTTTGTGTCCATGTTGTATCGTCAATCTGTGTCAATTTCCTGCCTGGAGCAGGCGTCCATGTTTGTCAAATAAACACCCGCATGTCTCTCCTTAAGGACTTGCGTATTTGATCTAATTGCCGGCAGCCCTACAGTGCTGGGACTTCATGATTCCATTTTACAGGTGTGGCTACTGAGGCCAGAGAACTTTGCCACCCACAGTGTGGCTCCACCCTGCCGGGATGCTCCAGGGAGGAGAAGCGCGAGGGGCAGATTCCCGGCCGGGACAGTGCCTGCCCCTGAGGTCTGCCCCCGGGGAGAGCTGGGCTCAGGGGTCCCCGGCCCGAGCGTCCTTTTTGCCCGTCCGGGGTGGGCGGGCGGGCGGCAAGCAGAGCGGTGGATAAACGGGCTATTGTCCTGGTGAGCACAGTTGCCAGCCTGGCGTGCACAACGGCCCCTGTGTCTACAGCAGCTCCCAGAACCAATCAACACCTTATCGCCAGCATTTATCACCCGCTATCGGCCCCAAATCAGGCAAACACTTCTGGGGAGTTCAAACCCCTGACTTCACAGAAGTTTCTGTGTAATAATAGATTAGGTTTCTGGTGGTTCAACAGCATCCTGGTCCTCTGGGGTGGGGGGGGGGGGGGGGGCGGCCAGGGGCTGGGGAAGTGCAGGGGGGCGGGGGGCTGCCAAGGCCCTGAGCCCCGGAGCCAGTCTACCGTTTGCCCCGGTGGGGCCCTCCTGGGACACCCGTCCCCCGGACCGAGCCCTCGGGGACATGATTGGTCATCTAGGTCTCCCCCAGAGCCAGCCTCTGCGAGGACGCAGTGGGCTCTGCCCGGACCTGTGTCCCCCGCCCTTGTCCTCCCCAAGGCCCAGCTCTGCCAACGGGTTCACGCAGGGTGGTTTGAGAATCTCCAGAAGGAAGTGGCCTGGACCCTGATGGGCAGGAACAAGAGATTCCCCCCTGGCCTCAGAGTGCTTCTGTTTGGGGCAGAGGAGACAACGGACCCTGGGGGGCACAGGGGAGGGCTGTGAGGAGAGGAGGGGACAGGAGAGGAGATACCTGCATGGGGGGAAGGGCAGGACCAGCGTAAGTCCTGGGGGGAGGGGGGCGGACACGTGCAGAGGCAGGAACGAGCTGGAAGGGACGGAGGGACGAGGAGGACGCCAGAGTACACGAGCCTGGGGACAGGGCACGAGGAGGGCAGGGTCTAGGGGGACACGGGGTGGCCCTCTGCATCCACTTCGACGCCCCACAGCTCCACCCAGGAAGGCACGCCTGCCTGCATCTCCACCCCATCACGGAGCGAGCAAAGCACAGGCCAGGCTCAGCCATGCGTGTTTCCCATTGACGTGTCCTTGAATCCTGGATGCTGTCTGTTCACCCTTCCAGACCACGCAGCCCTCTCCACCCGCTCACTCTGTCCTGGAGCCTGATCTCTGCGTGTACATCCCAGGCTCCTTTCCGGGGCCTTCCAGTTCGGGTCTGGATCTCCCTGCTGGCTGTGACCGCCACCCCCGCCCCACCCCCCCATCTTTGGTCCCTGCTCCTCTCCTCAAGGTAAACTGTTCACTTGACCTTTGCTCTCTAGGGCTCTGGTACCCTCCCCCATCCCCCCACCCTCTGCCGCAAGGACATTAGCCCCGGATTCCTGCAGGAGGCCCCGCGCTTCCCAACACCCCGCCCACACAGGATAATCCCAAAGTGTGTCTGCTTTCCATGGAGTCCTGCCCCACACATAGTTACCCTTTATTATCTCCATTTCACAGATAAGGAAACGGAACCTCAGAGAGGCTGTGAGCCGCCCCAGGTCTTGGCCAGCTGGGATTTGAATCCAGGGTGTCTGTCCCAGAGCCCCTCGCGTCCCCCAAGCTGCCTTCGTGCTCCCTAACATCTGCAGACGCTGAGATGTTGAGGGCTCCGCTGCTCCAGAACCCCACTGTCCCGGGGCGGGGGGGGGCGGTATCCTTCCGGAGTCTGACGCTGCCTTGCTCTGACTCGGGTGGAAGGGTTACAGGACTTCAGAATTTGAAACAAAACCGACAGAGGGGAAGGCAGGCACAGGCTTTCCCGCCAGGAGGCATTAAAGACAACACAGGGTTTGTTAGGACCCCCCTGGGGACAGGGAGCTAGGACCGCAGAGCCTGAGCCCCCAACCAAGTGGCTCAGATGTCCTCTGCCCCTGCTGACCTCCACGCCCAGGGCCAGCCCTCCGCCCAGGGGGGCAGATCTAGGGGAGCCCAGTGCCCAGGGTGCACGTGATGTGTCTCTCTTTAAGGAGTGTGGATGTCTGCTGGGAGCTGCCGGGCAGGAGCCTGGGTGCTCTTCCCGGGCCTCTGGAAGGGCAGACCTGGGCCTGGGGCTGGGGCAGGGGGAAGGAAGGGGCGCCCCGCTGCCCAGCAAGGGGCGGCTGCCCGCTGCATGGAGGGAGGGGCACATTCCAGGGGAAGGCAGACAGGCCGGTGCCCTGACATCCCCACGTCTCCGGGTTGAAGTCAGCTCCTATTCAGGCCAACACAGAAACAATGTGATTTGGGGAAGAAATATCAAATAATGTTCCTCCCTGCTGGGAGTGGGCCTTGCCCATCTCTCTGGCCCCAGTCCACTGGCTCGTCACCGTAGTCCCACCCAGAGCCCCTCTGGGCTCCTGGCCACCGCCCTGCCACGTGGGCCACAGCGGGGCGGGGCTGGGGAGCGCTGACCGGGAGCCGATCACTTCTCTGCCCTGGGGCTCAGTTTCCCCAGCTCTGAGGGAGCAGTGGCCGCCTCTTGTGGGGTGTCTGGGCCCCACGAGAGCCCGCTGTGGCCTCCAAGAGGACTCTCTCCCTCACCCAGATGCGCCACTGGCTCCCATTCTCAGGGCATTGGCAGCTCCCCCCAATCCATATGGGGACCCCGGGGTCCGCAGGTCAGGGGCCTGGGCGGACGAACCTCCACGCACACCCTTGCCCGTGCGGGCCACATCTGCACACACATCACGTGAGCAAGTGCAGCCCGGTCGGAGCCACCGCGGGACACGTCCTCGGCCTCCTGCCCCGCCAGCTGGAAGCAATCTCCTCGGAACGGGCAGGTGGTCCTCCTTAGCTGCTCCCGAGAGGCCGTCCCCAGCCGCGCACCCACACAGCGATGGCTCTGCACGCACGGCCGCCTCGGGGCCCCTTCCCTGCTGGAATGAACCAAGCGCTCTGGAATTCGTGGAGAAATCAGGGGTCTTTCGCCTGCTGTTTTTCTTGGCGAGGCCTTATCACAAATTAGTGGGGAAGCCCGAAGGTTAGGGTTTCAGTTGGTTCAGCAGAATCTGAGAAGCAGGGAGTTGGCCTCCCGCCTCTCCTTGACCCGCAGGGCCCTGGGATGATTAACTGGGCAGGTGACCGGCACTTGGGGCAGGGGAGACAGCGTTTGCGCAAGCTGACCGGTTTCAGAGAGGCCAGCAGCCCCCGCCTTCCCCAGATCCCCCTCAGCTGGACGTGGGAATCCAGCCGTGGAGCCCGCAGCCGGGGGGGGGGGGGGGGGGGCCCCTGGCCTTGTGGGGGGTTGTCTGGGAAAGGGCAAAGGCAAGCTAGCCTCGGGTTCTGGGGGCGAGGCCCTTGAACCCAGGGACCCTCCCGCTAAGGTGCCCCCTCAACCACAGCTAAACATGGGCCTCTAGTTCAGAGACGCAGAAGCTCAGGGCCCCAGAGAGACGAACGGCAGGGCGTCCCCGCTATGAAAGCCGTTCTTTCGAGGCAAAAGGTGGTGGAACGGCCTCTCCCGGTCCTGAGAGCTGGGTGGCAGCGTGTGTGCTGCAAGTCAAGCCACCAAGGAGCCAAAGCAGCTTGCGGACGCCGGGAGCCCCTCTCCCAGTGCCGGCGCTGCCGCTGTGTCCCGGCTGCCGACCTTCCAGGAGTCGGCCGTGGCCGTGGGTCTGGGGGAGGAGGTGGCCACGGGGCTCCCCGCAGCCGCCACTGTCCCTGCCGTGGAGGGTCCCCGCCAAGTGCACGGCGCTCCCGTCTCCCTGCCACAGATTAGTCCCTGTGGGGCCCACTCTCTCGGGACTGGAATGGGGCAGGAACGGGTCGAACCCCGGTTCAAGACCCGCGTTTAGCAGACGCATCTGTGGTTTTCAGCAAACTCCACGCGTGACCGTCGGGCTCGCTTACTGTCCCTAAACGGACTGGGTGTCCTGGTGACACGACGGACTCCAGCGTGATGGCTCCGATGGACCCCCCCCGTTTCTGAGCCCTGGCTGTACCGGGCGCTGCCCTCAGAAGCTGGGACCGGTCCCTGGGTCAGTTGTCTGCTCCCTGTAACAGAGACCACTGTGTCCCCACTTCATAGCTGAGGACACTGAGACCCGGGCCTTTAAGTATCTCGTTCAAGGTCCCAGAGCTGCCATGCGGCAGGGCAGCACGAAGCCAGCTCTGTGCTGAGGCCGAAATCTTGATCCTAGAGATGCTGCTACGTGCGGGGGGCTGGTGACCCCCACCCGCATTCTGACTCCTTTCTCTCCTCAGGCAAGTCCCCATGTCCTCATCTGTGAGCCCAGGATAATCACAGCATCGCCTCCTGGGGTGGGGGGTGACGAGCGGGGAGGAACGTGGGCACGGGGCCCCCAGGCTCCTCCCGCCCTTCTCCTGAAGGGACCGCTAAGGGGGTGCAGTGCCGAGGGCCTGCCTGGGGGACAAAGCTCCGCCTTCCCCACTCCGTGGGCAGTACCAGCTTCCCAGGGAACCATGCAGCCCTTGTCCCCGGCCTTCCACGCACATGCCCGGCAGCTCAGACGCAGCCCTGCACGGGCGCGATGGGGGCCCTGGCTTCCAGCCCCGTTCCCTTTTGCAGAAACCCAATCCAGGCGGGAGGACGGCTGTCGCTCCCAAGGATTTAGGACCGTCACCTGGTGGAGCTGGAGCGCTCTCCGCCCTGACAGAATAAGTGGCTCCATGCCGAAAGGTGACACCGTAAAGCGATACTGAGCCTGCAGAGAGGGCTGTATATTTTCTGAGCCTGCATGTGTGCGTGTTTTTCTTTCTGTCTTTGCTTCCTGGACTCCTTGTCCGTGGCTCCCCAATGACTTTATTGGATCGTCCAGGTCCAGATGTGGTTTTCTATCAGAAGGATGGGGCCCCTGGGCGGGGCCCAGGGATTGCCTGTGGAGGTGGTGATGGGGCGGGAGGGGGGTGGCATGGATGGAGGGCAGGGCTCGGTGTCAGACAGAGAGAGCAGGGTTTAAATTTCTGCTCCACCCACTGAAAAGAGCGAATTCCTTCACACCTGCGGCAGGTCATGAAGGCCGCCGCCACCGCTCTCATGCCTGTCAACTTCCCCTCTGCCATGTGACTGCGCCGTTCTCATCCAGGGGAGGAAGTGTCTCTTTACTCTCTGGAATTGGGCTTGGCCGTGCGACCTGGGGACAGTTTGTTTGGCAGCAAAGCTAACTGATACATTGTGTCTCTGAAACTCAGCATCATCTTTTAACTACACTGTCGCTGCTTCCAGGCACCACCGGCACACCAGGGACAGGAGCATGAGCTGGCGCAGGCCTGGGGCTGTCTTCACGGGGCTTCCACATGTGGCAGGCACATAAACAGTGCCACCTGCTCTCACCTCTGCCACCCACCCCCACCCCCAGTGCAGCAAGGAGGTGGCAGCGTATTGCACAGGACAGATGGGACACCGAGACTCAGAGAAGGAGGGACTTGCTGGGGGTCTCGAGGGCTGGAGCTGGGATCGGGCCTGGTCTGGGTAAGTGCACAACCCCTCTTGCATCCCCTCAAGAGGCCCTCGTGCCCAGTGTCCCTTAGGAGGCTCCCGAGACTCCGTGACCCCCTCATTTGTCCCAACAGTAAACGGGGACAGCGCTGTCAGCACCATCACCCTGGGGCAGCGGGGAGGCCAGGCACGCGGAGCTCCACAGAGGGATGCAAGCTCGGTCAGCGGCCGCACCCGTGCCGGCAGGACAGGAGGAGAGGGCACTCAGAGCTGCTCTGCCTGTGGTCACCCCCTTGCTCACAGCCCTCCAAGGTCCCCATCACCCACAGGACACAGACTCAGCCACCCAGCCTGTTCCAGCCATCTCTCAGGGCCCTGGGGTGACAGAACCTCGCCAGGGCTCCTACAGTCCACACTCACACCCCACCCCCTGGGGAAGGATGGCCTCCCCCGGTGCCGCCCAACTGCCACCTCCGTGCAGAGGCTGTCCCCATGGGCTGAGGAGTCACGCCCAGCCCCACCCCAGCTGCCTGCTCTCCTTTCTTGCCTTCACCCCATCTGCTGTTTTTCACCCGTCAACCTGATGGGGTGTCACGTCGCCTGTGAGCTCCAAGGTACAGGCGTGTCAGCTGTGTGCTTCCCCCCGCCCCGTGCCCAGACTCGCCCGATCGGGGCCTCAGGACCCAGCCCTGCTCTCAGGGGGCGTGGGGCTTCCCACACTCGGTGCCTGCAGGACCCCGGGAGGCTGTGTGTGCTCCCTGCATGTGGGGACCGCTCACGCAAGAGGCCGGGCCGCGAGACCCAGGGGGGTGCCGAGGTAGCTGCGGAAAGGGGGACAGGAAGCCCTCGGTGCATGTCTCCCGGGTGACGTGGATGGAGCCCGGCCTCTGGGGCTAATAGTGAGGGTGTCCCCAGAGGGCTGGGCCTGTGCGGGGCCGTGGAGCCCGGTCTCATGGGCCGCCCGAGACAAGCCCACCCCAGGTCCTCCCTTGGCTGGAGGAGGGGCCTCAGAAGGGACTGGGGGACAGACGGAGAGACAGACAGTTGAGTCTGGGTGAGCTCGGTGCCTTCGGAGGTTCGGCCAGCATCTGGCCAGGCCGGGGAGGCCGGTCTGGCAGCTGTGGGGACGACAGCCAGCCCCGGAGAACCATCACCCTGCACTGTTTGTCACATCTCGAGTAGCAGAGTGGCGAGGGGCCTCTTAAAGGCCCTGTGGGGATGGGGACGTGACCCCCAAGGCCTGCCCCGCCCCCTGGCCCACTCTGCAGGGCGGCTCCCACCCCGACACGCAGGAGAAAAGCCTCGAGAAGACTCTTGACCACCGGAATGTAAATCCCTAGAAATATTTCTTGATACAATCTGCTAATTCCACTCCCACCTCGGCTGGGAAGCGCCGGGCACACCCTCGGGCGGCAGGCGCAGGAGACAGAGGGTTGCCGTGCTGCGGCTGGAGTTGCGGCCTCGGCCCTCAAAGCGCCCAGCGGGAGCCGGCTTATTAACGGCCTTCAACAAAGGCCGCAAAGGCTCGGGGTCCCCTTGCGCGGAGACCCCGCGGGGAGCCTTTCAACCCCCAAAGCGCTGCCTTTTAACTTGGCCTCCTCGGCAGGACAAACAGGGGAAGAAATTAGTTGTGGACGCTGCTGGCTGTTTTGTAACTTGTCGTGTTGTCTCCCCGGAGCTGGTCTGGCCCTGGCAGCTTGTCCCCTTGACATTCAGAATGGATAACCTGAAGCAGGCCCCCGCCGGGCCCCTCCCCGCCTTTTTAACTCTTTACAGCCTTCAAGAGACAAATCCCCTTTCTGGCATCTGAGCCTGGCCTCTGCAGGTGCCGGGGTTCTGAGCTGGAAAGCTGTGGCTGCCCACACTGCCCTCGTCCCTGGAAAGCTGTGGAGGTGGGCTGGGGCGGGTGGGGTGCTGGCTTGACCTCCGGGATGGGGAGACCCAGGGAAACAACCTCAAACCCCTCAGTGTCAAGCCCCAGTGGCCTTGGGGTCTATGCCAGTCTCCGACTCCCAGCAAGGCCTGCTCCCCAAACTAACCCAATTTAATGAGACAAAGGCGGGACGATCGCCCCAAATGCTGCAGGGGCATAACTTCCTACAGGCCGCAAGAGCGGTGCTACGAATTCTCCAGAAGGCGTGGGGGCCTTGGGCTCTGGAAGCCAGGCCTGCCAAGGGGTGGGGGTCGGCAGAGGCTGCTGACGCTTCAGCTCCCATTTTCAGTGGTCACTCTTAGGTCCCTGGTGCCCAGGGAGGGCGCCCCAGTGAAGGACGCTCAGGGAAGGCCCCGGCAGGAGCTCAGAGCTCCGGGCAGGCAGGGGTTAATGACACACTGCTGGTGTGGGCCAGCCCTGGGTCCCACTCCCCGCACAGAGAGCAGCCAGGTGACCTTCGAGGGGGCTGCCTCTGCTTTGGGAGGCTCTCCCAAGGCCAGTGGCCTCCTCCTGGCCTTCAGCTGTCCCCTCCCAAGGCCAGCGTGGGCTTGGCCCGAAGGAGACCTGACCCCAGCCTGGCCCCGGAAGGCAGCCGAGCCAGGGAGCACATGCCTGCGTGTGCAAAGCTGCCGGACGGGAGAGCTGCCGACACGCAAGCCTTCGCGAGCCCACCGATGCTCTCTACAGATAATAAACGACGGAGACGTTCTGTCTCGAGTGTCTAAATCTCGCGTGTCCAATCGACTCAGAAGGTCAGCTCCCACGCCGTCTCCCGCAGCGGGAGTGTCTCCTTGCAGGCCTCAGCGAGTTCGGGGACCGAACCCCACTCTTTTCGTTGCTCCAGCCTGCAGGGAAATGGGTAGTCGGGAGCCAGTTGTGGGAGGCTGAGGCTCGGTGTACCCCGCAAGGGGTACATGATGGGGATGGGACACGATGTGCATGGCCTGGTCACGGATCTGTGATGAGAGCTTGATCTGAGCTCATTTCCGTCTTTCCGTAACTGAAGATTATGGACAATTAGGATGCCTCCGGAGGGCACAGCCAAGCTGGGGCTGTTTGTTTCTCTGACACCACACAGCCTATGGCCCGAGGCTCTGTGCCTGACAGCCCCACCTTTGGTCGCTACCACCCGGCTTCGGGCACTGTGGCCACCAGACAAGGCTGCCACCCACCAGGCAGTATCTTGATCGGGGGTGGCAAAACCATGAGGGTTCTCAGACAGAGACAATTTTCCTGACTTATTTCGGTTTGTGTTCCCCAGCTTCTGGGGACGCATGTGCCAGGAGTGACAATGGCATTAACCACCACAACCTCTTGCGACGGCCAGACTCGTGCATTTGTCATTTCACGTCCACGGTCAAGAGGCACAGGCCTGCTAGCAACCCCGATTAGGAGACGCGCAAGTCCAGATGGGGGAGGTCAGTCCTGTATCCTCAGCCCACAGCTCCGAGGTGGCTGGCAGGGCTGGGCGCCACGGGGCCTCCCGCCCCCGCACGCACTCAAGGCGGGCCGACAGCGCAGTCGACACCTCCAAGGGGGCTGGAGCTTGGTCAGCACCAGGTGGACACCAACACTCAGGGTGTCCTAACAGCAGCTTCCCTTCCCCTGACACACACGTGGCACTGGCCGGGTCACACGCCTACACAAAGCCGCTCGGAGGGTCCCAGACGGCCCAGGCCGCGCATGTGCTCCCGGAGCCATGGCTCCAGACGGTCCCGCTTTCCTCAACGGTGGACAGTCATTGGAAGCCAACTCCCGGAGCTGGCCGATCCCTGCCCTTCCTCCGTCTGGCCACGCATGTCCCGGGGGCTGCTCCCCATAAGGCTCACAGGGGGAGGTCACGGGTCGGGGAGGCCTCCATGAGTCAAAAGGACGGTGTGGAAACAGATAAGGAGGGCGCTTAGCCAGGCAGCACGGAGGCAGGCCGGCCTGGGACCCCTCGGGGGCTCTGGCGGCCGGTGCCCAGTGGGAGGAGAGTGGGTGGGGGTGACGGCAGGTGACAGCAGGGAGAGGAAGGCGGGGGTCAGGAGGGGCTGGGGCTGAAGCACTGCTCTGAGCCCCACCCTGCGTGCTGCGGAGTCCTCGAGGGTTCTAAGCCAGGCTGGGCAGGATGGCCTGTCCACCCGGGCTCATCTTGAGGAGGGATCAACCCCACAGACAAGGCGCTGCCTGGGCCCCAAGGCTACACCCTTTCAACAAAGCAAAGCCAGAGGAAGTGCTTCTACGGCAGACGTGCCCTTCCCAGCCAGAGAGCAAAGTTTGGTCCTTTCTCCAGGACCCCCGACGTACCCTGATGCTGAGTTACTCCCCGGGGTGCTCTGACCTCGAGGTCCTGGGCCAGCAGGTGTGGGGAGGGGTCCTCTGGCCCCAGACCACCGACAGGCTGCCCCTCACGTTCCCTCACCCTCGGAGCAGGTTTCCTGTCTCCCTCCAACACCCACATGGCATCCCGAGGGAGGCCCCTACAACCCCACACTCTGCTCCTCTGAGGGCCTGTGTTCAGAACAAAATAAGAAGCCAGCCAGTAGGGCCTGAGGAACTTTCCTGAATACGGGAGGTGGGGGAGAGGGACTGTGACTTCCGGGAACGCCCCTCCCCCAACACCAGGGCTCCTCCTAGCCCGGGGCCTGCGGGGGGCCTGGGGGGGGCCTGGGGGGTGGGGGCAGGTAATGCTCTGGGAGGAGGACAGGGAGAAGGGCGGAAAGTCAGGAGGGAGGGAGCAGGGGAGGGAGCGAGGAAGTCTACCGTGGCCACCTCGGTCTCCTTTCTGCTGACTTTCTGAGACTGAGCATTTTGGAGGAATTGAGTAACCTGCAAATGGAAGGCCAGGCTGCAATCAGATGTGCCTGCTGGGCCAGCTGTTACTGCTCTCATTTTAGGGTGCGCCATGAGCTGACTTCCAACACCCTCCCCCCCAGACAGCCTTGACTATCGCCGAGGTGACCCAGAGCCCGGCAGCAGCCCGAGGGACACAGTGCTGGGAAGAGCCCCTGCAGGGGCTGCTGTGTCTGTCTGCCCTACTGGGAGTGAGAAGGAAGAGGGGCTGTTCTGCTCAGGCGCCCCTCTCTCCTCCCACCCCCGGTCCAGTTCTCCTAGACCTCAGGGCAGCGTGGTTTCCAGGGGGCCGCGGTCGCCAGCTAGCAAGACCCTTTCTGCGGCTGGGGGCAGGGGCTCTGGCTGATCATTAACTCTTCTAGGACACGGTGCTGGAGTCTGCAGGCCTGCAGGGTGTGGGAGGCCCCACAGAAGGCCCAGCCGGCTTGGCCTGTCGATAATAGTACAGCCCCCCGGTGATTGCCCGCTCCGTGCTGGGAACTGTGTTCGCACCTCATGGGCACGAAACTCATTTAAGCTCATACATGGCCCTGCAAGGGAGGGCTTGTGCTCCCCGGGTTGACCCTTAGAGAAAGTAAATGTCAAGCCTGAGAACACGTGCCTCGTAGGCGGTGGAGCAGAGGACGTGAACTCGGGCCCTGCAGAGTGCACGGCGTGTACGGGGCTCCGCGCCACCACCTTGAGGGGCAAGGCCGGAGCCCTTCCAGAAAGCCAGCCTGGGTCCCAACAAGGGGCCGTCAAAGCAGAAACCCACGTGTGTGGCTTCCTGATCCCCAAACTCCGATGGTCTCCTCCCTCGTTGGGAGGAGGGACCCCAAATGCCTCACCACCCCCCCCCCCGGGCTCTCTTTCCTGTTGGCACAGTGACCAGGGTTGCTTGTGAGAGCAGCCTGGCCTCCTGTGCAGCCCCCCAGCCGCTCTGCGTTAAACAAGCAGCACAAAAGGGAATGAAGCCCATGCCGCCCATCCTGGCTACTCCAGGGCCCGTTGCCCATTCTGCATCTGATGTCAAGACCTGGGGACTCACTCGGTAGCTGTATGTTGAGCTCCTACAGCGCGTCTGGCCTTAGGCCGGGTGTGAACCCTGGAAGTCGCTTGCTATCCAGGACTTAGTTACCTCCGGCTCTGGGCTGCCTGTGGCTCCCTCTGAATGTGGGAATAGAAATATCGCCCTGGAGCCAGAACACCAGTGCCTGCTCCATTTACTGTGGGCTGCCCGGTTCCAGGAGAAGGGCCACACCACCTGTGCCATCCACAGCCCCCCCCCACTTAGCGAGAGCCCCATGTCTTGGGCCAGTCGGGGCCTGGTGGTCGCTGGGAAGCCCTCAGCTAAGATGTTCTGAGAGGGCAGGGAGCGGAAAGCCAGCAGGCCCTGCGGAACTGAGGCTGTTTGCGCTGACGCTACTTGGCCCTGGGACCAAAGACAAGGCTGTCTGTGGAGAAGGGACATTCAGAGGTTCCTGGATGGCCACCACGCACGTGGCACTGCCGACCACTGGGCTCCCTTTGACCACCGTGGCTCATTCAGTGGGCCAGCCACGTAGCTCCACCACCCAAAACCATCCCCTCCCGGGGGGGGGGGGCCCAGATGAGCTATGATGCGTCTGAGGAAGCCGAGGGGGCCCTCAGCTTCACACCTATCTCCTGCTTCTTCCCCAGCAGGAGACCCGCCCGAGCCTGGCCCCGAGAGGGGGCACAGATCGCTTTGGGGTTATTTATGACCACCCCAAATGTGAAAAATTGTAAGTGATACAAATAGCAATTAATGTGGGCCTAGCAACCAAGACAAACGAGGTGGGTGAGAAATAGGGGGTCTGACCTCCACGGGCAGGGTCAGCGCTTGACGACAGGGCTGGTCCTGTCACTCCCAGCATAAGGGAGGTCAAAGGCAGGGCGCGGCCCCTGGGTGGCTTAAACCCTCTGAAATTTGCTTTTACTGGAGGGAATTAATCCCGAAGCTGCAGGCCTGAGGTTGTCAGGGAAGCCCTGTTTTATCTCAGGTAATCAAGCCCCAAATTTGTCCCTTGGGTAAAAGGGCAACCTCTCCCCCAGCATCCGGTACAGCCAGAGGGATTTCCAGGCGACTCTGGGACTGCTTAATGCTTCCCATCAGCCTGGTTTCTGACCCGGCTGCCCCCTGCCCACTCAATCACTGGAGCTTGGGCCCCCGCGGCGGCTCCCCCAGCCCAGGAGGCTGGTGGCTTTCAGGTGGACATGAGGCTTCAGGAAAGCGTGGGGCCACCCTAGCCGGTCAACCCCCACGGGTAGGTCTGTCCGGAATGTAGCCAGAGGGACAGAGTGTGATATGGGGGTGCCCCGGGAGGGCTCCCTGGCACCCGAGCCAGCACCTACTCCCCACAGGAGAGGTCCTTCTGGATCTGACTGCTGGCATGGTCATGAGATCCGAAGGCTGGCGGGGTCCAGGGAGGGATGGGAGTCTCCTGCACGAGACTCCAGGACGGGTGGGACAGAGGAGGCAGGCTTGGGTCTGGGTCTTTCTCGGGGTGCGGTGGCCCCCATCCCACACCCACAGCTGGGACCACGGCCCCCGGCCGCCTTCCTCTCCCTGGGCCTCACGCACAGCAGGTGCTGGTAGGTCCCGGAGCGCCTGCCTCACCCTCCCTGCTTTCCCTCCTGTAAGCCCTGCCTGGGCGGCTGTGGGAGGGTCCTCCCTGGTCTCCCCTCCAGCCCCCCACTGGCCACCGGAGGGGTCTGCTAACCTGCAAAGCCGGCCCTGCCCCACCTCCCCGCTCGCCCAGGATAAGGCCTTTAAGGCATGGGCTCCCCTGAGCCCTCCAGAGAGCCCTGACCCCTCCAGAGAGCCCTGACCCCTGGGAGAGGCGCGGGACTGAACCCCACTGGCCACTCTTCGGCTGCGGGGCTTGGGGTGGGTGGGCAAACATCTCTGTGCTGGGGGTCCCGGTCCGTAGGTCCAGGCTGGTGCCGAGAGCTTGCTGGGATGCGAGGGCCCGGCAGGCCCACGTGTCACTCAGTGCTGTGACTAAGTGCTGGCCCGCGCGTCGCGCTGCTCCGACCTGCACCCAGGGCCCTGTGTGTGCAGTGCCTGCCCCGCCCGCCGCCCCCTCCTCAGGGACCCAGCCCTGGGGCCCCCACTCAGAGCGTCAACATGCTGACAAGCCAGAGAACACGTGTCGTGAGGGGACCAGGCCTCAGGTCCCAGGATTGGGACTCTTCGGGATAGGCACGTCTGTCCACATCGCTGCCTTGCCCGAGGAAGGAATGCCACCGCTTGAAAGCTGATGGCGGGACTCCTCAGCTGGGCTTCGAGACCCCCTCCCACCTGGCACTGCCCCGGCCTCGAGCACACCGGCTGGGTCGGCCCCTTCACCTGCCACGCCTTGGCCTGCGCTGTGCCGTCTCCTCCTTAAAAAAAGAAACCATCTCTGTGAAGCCTCGAGTGACCCTCCTCCCCCAACCTGTCTGCCTAACACTTGCGGCTCCCACAAGCTCCTCCATCCACACAGAGCCTGCACGACGTCAGAGCCCAGGGACACAGAGACGGGGAGGGGCAGAGAGCAGGCTTCATCCCCACCGATGACAGAATGGCTGTCCCACTGCCCCGACTCCACCAGGACGCTCAGACCCAGCAGTGGAGCCACGTGAGGAAGGCTCGAGACCACGGCCCCGGCAGGCAGGAGCTCGGGACACATGCCTTGCCTCTCAGGAGCCGGGGAGGGCGGGCAGGGGCCGGGCAGGGCCTGACCTTGGTCAGGGGCAGTGGGCCTGACCTGGTCAGGGGCAGAATGCTAGAATATTCCATCTGCCTTATCGCCGGTGGTGAAGCAGGACCTCTCCAGCCAGGGCACCAGTGGGACCATGCCTGTCACGGCCCCGACCACGGGGAAAGCTCAGGAAGGAGGCCTCTGCCCGCGGCTCCGGCCCATAGACGCTCCGGCATCCAGGCCGCTCTCTGTCTGCAGAGACTCCTGTGGGGCCGGGGGCGCCCCCAATACACCCCCGAGAGCTCCCCAAGTGAGTGGGGACCGAGTGGGACCCAGAGAACAAAGGCGCGGTGGTGAGCAGCACGCTGGGCCGTCGCGTCTGCAGGGCCGGGCTCTGAGTGGGTGTTTGCCCATCTGGAAGCAATATTGCAGTAATGTAAGACGGCCAGAGTACGGGATATTCTCTGAATACGTGAACTCTACAGTGAGGAATATGGATTTAATGGATAATCTTACCGGCAGCCAAAAGAGCCCGGATTCCTCCCTGGGCCTTCACCCTGCACTTGGCCCCACCACAGCCCGGCCCAGCCAGGGGCCAGCAGCGCCTGTGGCCATGGCCTCCAGAAACAGAGCTGACCCACCATCTGAGCTCACTTTTTTCTCCCATCGGGTGGGAGTGGCGGGTGGGGGGGAAACGGAGACCCGCTCCGGGAGCAACATGGGTTCCTGTCCTTGAAACCCCGTTTACAGGGAGGAAAGAAAAGTTGAAGAAAGTAAAACAGAAGTGGGGGAGTGGTGATTGATTAAAATCTACAATGGCTACGACTTGTTCTGGAGTCTGGGGGAGAAGAAATCATTTCTCTAGCTCTTCCCAACTGAATCGAGCTGGAATAATAAAATAAAACAATAAAAACCACAGCGGAAAAGATGACTGGAGCGTTTTTATGGCGAGCGGCAGGGAAGAGCCCAGAAGGGCCGATGGAGAGCGCGAACAATGTGATTCAGGGAAGGTCTCCAGCAGGCGGGAGGCGGAGCGGAATGCAGGTCCGGCTGGCCCGGGGCGCCAGGAGGAGCGGGGGCTCCCCACACTCAGTCCACGGAAGCCGAATGAATCTCAGGCAGGGTCCTGGCTGCTCTCTGGGATCTCGTTCAGAGGCTCATTAATCCCTCCCGAACGAAAAATTCCCAAACACCAAATGCTTCGTGCAGCGGTTCACATCACAGGGAGTCTTTCGCCGGCCGCCTCCTGGGTGCCCGGTGCCAAGCGGTGGGCCTGCACGGCGAGGCCTCTGAGTCCCAATCCACAGCAGGACCGTCCTCCTCACCCTCCTCACAGCTGGGGGTCGTCTGGGGAGCTGCCCTTGCTCTGACAATGCCCTCGCAGGGAGGCAGGGGTGGGAGTCCCTCCGTTCTCCCCGTAGCCTCCTTCCCGTGTCCCGCCCAAGACTCTCAAGGAGCCAATGTGCAAGCCCCCTGCCAGGAGCCTGCAAGAAAGTCACATGTGGGAAAGGCTCGGGAGCCCCGCGGCTCTGCTTCCCTGCCACGGGGTGTGGCTGTGGACGAGCAGGGCAGGCCTGAGGCGGGGGTGGTCACGGGGAGGCCCCCCCCTCGACCCCATCTGCACATTTGAACGGAAGCCCCCAGAGCTCCTCCACCCACCCCTGTCTCACGAGGTGCGGCTGAGGCTCTGAGTCTGGCATGCGGGCCTCGGGACTCCAGTCCACACACTTTTGTCTGGCCTGGTGCCCTGGGCGCTCTCTGCCCCTCAACCCTTCACTGTGATTGCAGGGAGCCCTGCTCTGAGCCTCCCCACAGCCTTGGGGGGCTGCTGGTAAGCACAGTATCCCACTCTGGCCCTGGCCCCCGCCATCCTGTAATGACCTCCTTGAGGCCGGGCAGCCCAGCTGGGAGCAGGCAGGGAGCAGTGGTGTCCATCCACTCCACACTGCGGTCCCCAGGCTTAGCAGAGGGCGAGGTACACAGAAGGCGCTCAATAAGTGCAGAATGAACAGAAAAATGAGGACAGTGAGTGATATTCACGGCTTAAATAAGGCACGGGCACAAAGCCCCTCCCCAGTTCCCAAAGGAATCATAAACCATCACTTCCTCGGACGTGGTCCCCTTCCTTACTTTCTGGCGGTCAGGGAATCCAGGGAGTGTTTCCCCCCTCCCCTCCCCCCCCCCCCCTTTTACAGATGGAGAGAGAGACCCAGTGAGCCTGGGCATACAGCTGGCAGTAATCCAGTTTGGTCCACACAGCTTGGCCCAGCCCCATCCAAGGGGACAGACACAGGTAAGCAGTTGAGCAGGTGAGCAGGTGAGCAGGCCCAGCTCCCTACCACCGGCTCCAGGCGAACTCACCATGAGCTGACTCTGGACCTCCCCTCAAAGGCACCCTCCTCAGAAGCAGTGCCAGGACCCTCCCCTCTAGGGCTGCAGACTGGATTTGAGACCCTTGAGTTGAAAGGAAATATGAAAAATTAAATTCCTTTTATAAGCTGCCAAAGTCCTGTTTCCCTGGCGGTGAGGCCCCAAGATGCCTCACTTGGTATTTAGGACTGTTTATCAATCGTGGGGACTTGCGATAAAACGACTTGCCTGGGAAACAGTTCAGTGATTCCTGCAGACCTTCCTGGGGTTTCCACACCCTGTGCCCAGTCTTGGGGCGCACTGTGGGTAAGATGGTGGAGCCACTCGGGCCTCAGGGAGCCGCAGTCTGGGGGTGGCATTCACACTTGACAGAGGATGACTGAGGCATGTAAAGGTGCCCTGCGAGGGCCATGGGAGCACGAGGGGAGACTCAGGGAACCGGCCAGGACATGAGGAAGCTCTCAGAGAGGGGAGGAGGGCGCATGCCCCAGGCAGGAAGGCAGGGTGTGCAGACTTGCACCAGGGCAACACTTTGGGCACTGCCACCAGATGACACCACGAAGAAACATCGCTGGAGCCCAGAGACAGGGGCCTCGAGGCCTGGAGCAGTGGGGAGGCTCCAGGGAGGGTGGGCCTGGAAGCTAGGCAGAACCAGTGGGTGGGAAGGAAGCATGGCTGCCGATCACGGTCGCACAAAATCCCGCAGGATCAACCGAAGAAGTGTAAAAGTTACACTCTGCAAACTATGAGACGTTCTTGAAAGAAATGAGAGAAGATCTAAATAAACGGAAAGACATCTCTGGATCATGGACCGGAAGACTTAGCACTGTTGAGACACCAGCACTCCCCAAATTGACCTACGGCTTCAGTGCAACCCCTCTCAGAATCCCAGCTGGCTTATTGGCAAAAATTGACAGGCCAATCCTAAAATTCACATGGAAATTCAAGGGACCCAGAACAGCTACAATCCTGAAAAAGAAGAACAAAGTTGGAGGACTCACACTTCTCGATTTCAAAACTTACTACAAAGTTATGGTGATCAAGGCACTGTGGTACGGGCGTAAAGACAGACATACAGATCGATGGAACAGAACAGAGAGTCCAGAAATAAACCCATACACTGATGGTCAATTGATTTTTGTTAAGGGTGCCCAAGACCACTCGATGGGGAAAGAATAGTCTTTTTAACAAACGGTGCTGAGATAACTAGACATCTACATGCCAAGGAATGAAGCTAGACTCCTACCTCACATCATATACAAAAATTAACTCAGATGGATCCCAAACCTATATGTAAGAGCAAAAGCTATCAAACTCTTAGATGAAAACACAGGGGTAGCTATTTGTGACCTTGGATTTGCATACTGATACCTAGATATAAGACTAAAAACACAAGCAACAAAAGAAAAAAGTAGGTAAGTTGGACTTCATCAAAATTGTAAAGTTTTGAGAGCCAAAAGACACCATCGAGAAAGTGAAAAGACAACCCAAAGGTGAGAGAAAATGTATCTGACAAGGGACTTGTATCTAGACTACTTCAAGAACTCGAATTACTCCATAATAAAAAGAGAAATAACCCAACCAAAAAAATGGGCAAAAGGTCTAAGTAGGCATTTCGTAAAAGAAGATATACAAATGGCCAATAAACACATGCAAAGATGCTCGATATCATTAGCCAACAGGGAAAGGCAAATCAAAACCACAATGAGATATCACTTCTAACCCTCTAGGATGGCTAAGATGAAAATGAGAGTCAGTAAGAAGTATCGAGCAGCATGCGGAGAAATCAGAGCCCTCGTGCGACGCTATTGGGAACATAGGATGGCGCAGTCGCTTTGGAAAACAGTCTCACAAGGTTAAACATCGGGCGACCTTATGACCCAGCAATTCCACTCCTCCATGGATACCTGAGATAAATGAAAATATATGTCCATAAAAAAGCCTGTACCCGAATGTCACGACAACATTATTCATAAGAGCTGAAAAGTGGAAACAGCCCAAATGTCCATCAGTGGATGAATAAATAAATAAAGTGTGGTCCAGCCACAAAATGGAATATTATTTGCCCATAAAAAGGAATTAAAGCACTGACACAGGCTACAACATGGATGAATCTTGAACACATAATGGTCAGTGAAAGAAGCCAGTCACAAAAGACCAAATACAGTAGGATTCCCTTCAAATAAAACACCCAGAACAGGCAAATCCCTACAGACGCAAAGTAGATGTGTGGCTGCCCAGGCTTGGGGAGTGGGAGGGGAATAGGGAGTGGCAGCCAGAGGAGGCAGGGTTTCTTTTCGGGGTGCTGAACATGTCCTGGAACTGGTGGCGATGGTTGCACAACTCGGAACCTACTAAAAACCATTGAGTCGTACATTTTAAATGTGTGAATTGTCCGACATGTGAATTCTATCTCAATACAGCTATTAGAAAAACAAAAATCACAACCAAGAAAACACCAAACAAATAACCCTGCAGGATGCTGGCGCCCGAGCAGGCCCCGAGAGCGGCACCCCAACTCCAGGCTGCCCCTGAGTGTGGCGGGGCCCAGGAAGCCCTCCGACCCGCGTCGTGCTACACGGCTCCCAGGTTGGATGTTTCTCATGGTAAGGGCCCAAGAGCAGGGAGCCAGAAGTCCTCAGCAGCTGGGGTGGGGTGGGGGGGCCTGGAAGCCGTGCAGCAGAGACAGAGGCTCCCACGCCCCAGGGCCAAGCTGACGTGACTAAAGCTAAACAGACCCCATGCCACAACGGGGTTACAGTAATTCTGTGCAGCGCGCTGAGCCCCTCGCCAGCGATGGCAGCCGTGGGGAGGGGCGGGGGAGCAGGCAGCCCCAAAGGTAATTTGCACACGGAGTTTATAAGGCCCCTCAGCTCTTTTAAACATATGCTTCTCTGATTATAAACAGCTGATGGCTCACAAGATTCAGATTTTCCAGCAAGGCTTCCAAAAAAAGATTACACTCCAAGCAGAGAAAGGTGACCGGGTGCTTTTCGCCGTGGACGTAAATCCAACCATGTTCTCCAGCAGCTGGACTGCCCCTGTTGCCAGGCTCCGAGCATGTCACATCTGTAAAACGTTTGCTGCCATCGACATGTCTCGAGAAGGGCTTTGGCCCTGGCCGTGGGCCTGGTGGCGGAGAACGGGGGTGAAGGAGAGGGAGCCCCCATCTCAGGCCGGGTCCTCTGCCTCCTCAGAGCTGAGGCTGTGTGAACCTTCACCTCCTGCCTTCAGACCTGGGTCCGGGGCTGAAACTGGAGGCCGCCGGCCACCCCGTGCCCCTCAGAGGCCCCTGCGCCGACCCCCTTGGGGGGATGCTGCCTGTGCCTGGGCTGACTCCATTTTCCAGCACCCCACCCTCCCCGGAGATCCGGGGTACACCGAAGGGAAGTTACAAAGGAAAAAGAGGAACACGGAGCTAGACAGAAATGCCAGCAAAGACCCATCGCCCACATGAGACCCCGATGCATCACCTGGCCTGGTTCTGCTCTGCCGCCCTGGTGGTTGGCATCGGGCCGCAGACCCCAGAAAGGAAAGGATTCTGCTGCGAACCTGTCCACGGCGAGTCTGCTCATTGCCTGCTCTGAAGCCAGTTTGGGCCGAGGGGCTGGGGGTCCTCCCGCTGCTGAGGAGGGGTCCTCTAAAAAAGAATGTCATGGTCAATGAGCAGGGGTGCTGGGGTCCCCAGTCCTGGCCATCTGTTGGGGGAGTCTGGCTCCAGGGGCCTGGCAATGCATCCCCCTCTTGTCCAGGAAGTGCTGTGTCCATGAGTGGACTGCCCACCAGAGCCGTGCGGCTGCCGTGCAAGCAGGGCCGTGTCCCGAGGCCGAGTGGTGGACAGGGAAGGACAGACAGACAGAGCCCATGATGCCAGGGTCCAAAGCTGGGCTCCAGCACCCGTTACCTGTGTGACACCTGGCAAGTCCCTTGGCCTCACTGTGTCTCAGTTCCCTGTCTCCACGGTGGGCTGTGATAGGATTAAATGAACTATGGTCCTAAAGCCTTTAGAACTGGGTCTAATAGAGTGACCACCGCAAGCTGCTGGTTTGGTAATACAGAACTTCTTACATGGAGGGGCCCCGGCCTCACCCATCCATCACCCTGCTGGGTTCAGGCTGCTCTGAGAGCCTCACTGGGGCTCCCAGGTGGACACGCAGTTGGATGGCCCACAGCACCAGCCAGTGGGTGAGGCCTCGGGGGCAGGGGCTGCCCGCTGAGGTGGAGGCTTGGTCCCCAGGTGTGGCCTGTGTCTAGGCAGGCATGTGCCTGGCTTCCAGGGGGTCTAACGAAATCTGGGCCATTCCCACCACTTCTGCCTTTTGTTCCAAGTAGATGATCACAGAGCAGCAACGATCCTGCCAGAAAGCGCGGGCCTTTCCCAAAGACCCAGGGAGAGCGGAAAAACGGGAGGGGCTTCGGTGCCACTGCCCACCCACACAGGGCATCCCGCCATCCCCCAATGCGCCTGCTCCCCTTTCTCTGTGGCTGACCGATGAGATGGCCGTCGTTGTCTGTGGGCACAGAAAACACAATTGGGACACAGCTGGCTGTCGAGCCTTCTCCCGGGCCTTGGTCCCGTGAGAGTTCGGGGTCCGTCCTCCGGCCCATAGGCCACAACCGAGGAACAGGAAGCTATACCCATGGGAAGCGAAAGGACCGATGTGCAGGTCCACGGCTGGCCCCCGCGGGCGGGGTACCAGGAAAGGAGGAGGGAAGGGAGAATGGCCACAAGAGCGTGGGGTCCCCGCCAGCCCCAGGCTTATGCCCCACAAGGCAGGCTGGGGTCAGACCCGCTCAGGTGAGAAGGCACCATAGCGACCCGGCCCCCTGATGTCCGGGTGCCCCGGAGGCTGCCTGGAGAGGTAGGGTCCCTGGTCGCCAGCCTCAGGAGAGGCCAGCACCGCCCTTCATCCTACCTGCGTCCTAAAGACTTGGACTTGGATGTCCTCTGGGGGAGAAAAGTGACCGGTTACAGCTGCTGGCTTACACTCCAGCTGTTGGCTTCTCCCCACCACAAGCACAGTGTCACAAAGTCACCCCCCTGCTCAGACTCTGACAGCTTTCTGCCGCCTGGAGACCACCCACTGAGTTGAGATCGCTCACCTCTGTGAGTGGGACCTGCACAGGGTGTGGTTCTCACAGGCACCCCAGGCTAACTAAGAGCCACTGGCCTGGAGGCAGAATTCAAATTCCGAGAGAGAACAGAAATATGACTCGCATGCCTGGGGCAAATACTGCTGTCTGGTCACAGCACCCTTTCTCCCCGGGCCCAGATACCACATTCCTGGAAGCCATCAACCACCGGCAAAGCTGGCAGGCAGGCTGAGCCCTCCTTGCTACCCCTGTCAAGGGTCAGGCTGAACCTGGCAAGGGTCTCTTGGGAGGCTGGAGTCAAGATGTTGGCCAGGGCTACAGTCCTCTGATGGCTTGACTGGGACTGGAGGATCCACTTCCAAGATGGTGCACTCATGAGGCTGTTGGCTGGAGGCCTCAGTTCCCCATTGAGTGGACCCCTCCACAGGGCTGCTTGAGTGTCCTTACAACGTGGTGGCCACTTTCCTTCAGAGTCGTTGATCCCAGGGAGAGAAAGTGAGGAGGAAGCTGCGTGACTGGCCTTGAAAGTCATACTGTGTACCTTCCGCCAATTCTATTTGTCAGAAGCAGACCACTAAGTGCAGACCAAACTCAAGGGGAAGTTAATAAGCTCCACCTCTCGAAGGGAGGAGTCTCAGAGACCTCATGGACAGGTCTTAAAAACCAAACGGCCGCACGGTACCCAAGTCAGACGGCCCTTTCTTCTCATTCCTGTCTTTCTTGTCCAAATTCTATCCACAGCCCCCTCACAGCCAATCACCTTGTACCCACCGCTCACCAGAGGCCTGGTGGGTTTCACTGCAGCCGCCTCGCTCTTCACCAGCACAGAGCTGAGGATACAGTGGACTCTCTGCAAATACCAGTGGAGGGCCCTGCAATGCTTAAAAAACGATCTATAACCACCAGCGCTATGGGGATGGGACTTCCTGTTAGAAAGCACATTTCCCGGAACTTGAGAGATAATTGGAAACACTTTCCGGGGTGGCCCTGGCACTGCCAATGTCCTCAAAGGCCCTGGGCCCACCCAACCCGCAGGGCTCGGAGATTAGGCTTGAGTGATGGCTGTGGAAATGGCAGGCCGGGGCAGGAAGTGGGGGCAGACACGCTCTGGGACGGAGGCACCGTGGGAAGACACTGCCTCTGGAAGGTAGCGATAAAAAAGGCTCTGTAGGCGATGGGTCTGGCAGGGCCTGGCTCACTCTGCTTTCCCACCCCCCAGGCCTGGCATACAACCAGGCCTCAAGCAGGTGCTTAGGGGACAGCTGCTGAGTTAACCCGCATCGAGGCAGGGGCTCTGGGAGAATCGGGGTTGGCTAATCAAGGCTTGGCCGTGCAATGCCCAAACATATACACACACAGCACAGCTGCCCTCTTGATGGGAAGTGGCCCACACCCCACGCTGCCACTCATCGGGACCTCCTGGACTCGAGACCCCCCACCCATCCGGCATCCCGTTCTTGCTGCCGCCAATTCAGGAAAGCAAATCTGCTGGTGAGGGAAGGCCGGGACTGACCCCAACGCAGCGTAATTGTCTAAGGGCACTCCCCCCGTGATTCCATCCCTGTCTCCTTCTCGGAGAAGGGGTGCTATGGGGGCCCAAGAACGTCCTGGAATCTGGAGGCGCAGGACCCACGCCAGTCACACTTGTGCCCCGCCCAGGCCTCGGCTAGCTAGGACGCGGACGGGTACCACAGGCAGCTGGGTACCCGTGGAGTGACAATGTCCCAGGGCTGTGGGATCTCTCCGCGGCTGGGGAGCGGCGGGACTGACACACGTACACAGGTTTCTTAACACTGTCCAGTGGACCCTTAACCTTCCCTCCAAACCCATCCTAGGGTTACCCGAAGCTCGTCCTTGGCCTTGCCAAGGAGTCCTCCCAAAGCTGCCTCCCGTGGGGGCCCGGGCCTGGCTGTTTCTTTCACCTCCACGACTACCAAGGCTGCCAGGGCTCCTGCCTCTCTCACTGGGCAATGGCGAGGCTCCCCACGGCCCCCCTGGGCCCCCTTGCCTCCCTGCCCCCTCCAGTTCTCTCTCCACTTGGCAGCCAGAGGGATCTTCCCAGAAGGGAGATCTGATGCTCACCACCTCTCTCCCCCAGACCTCCCAGGGGCGCCCCTGCACTGCACTTCATCCCCACCACGGCCTGCAAGGCTCAGGACCTGAGCCCGCCCGCTCTCACCAGGGGTGCCAAGCTCAGAAGTGGAGAACACAAGGCAGGGAGCCTGGGGGGACAGAGCTGGGGGTGGCGCCGTGAGGGTCACAGAGCCCTCACCAGGGACAGCTGCGGTGGGGTGGTGTGTGTCGTATGTGGCGTGAGTGCAGCGCTGAGAAGGACCAAGGAGAGGCCGCAGGCTGCCGGGGACAGGGAGGCAGTGGGCGCCGACGGCCAGGGCTGACCTGGAGACAGGGGGCGCCGACGGCCAGGGCTGACCTGGAGACAGGGGGTGCCGACGGCCAGGGCTCACCTGAACAGGGGGCTTCTCGGCAATTGTGTCAGCCACACAGGGAGACCTCGGGCTCTTCGTCCCGCTCTGTGTTCCTGGCCATCAGAGAGCAGCGCGGGGCAAGGGCCCTTCCTGGGAAGATGGGGCTGAGGCAGCCACGTGGCCCTGGGCCTCCCTGCTTTGGAGGGAAGCAGCTCTCCGGGAACCTGGCTGAGCCTGAAGCTGGTTCCACCCTTAAGACTCTCGGGGAGGGGAGTGGTGGAGGGCGAACTGCGGCCGGGAGGATCCCTCGGCCGGGTCCCGCCACGTCTAGTCGCTTGGGCGAGGGGCTCCCACCCTGTCCTTTCCTCCCTCCCGGCCCCGTGTGAAGGAGGGCTGGTGTTTCCTCTGGGACACGGCGGGGCTCTGGGCCCCATCTGCACTTCTGTGCTGGCAAAGGCAGGAGAATTAGCTCAGCAACTTCCTCCCTTAATCCCCCACCCCCATTCTAAATACCTCGGAATCAAGAGACAAGCCGAGTGGACGTTTTGAGCCTAATTCTCCTCAGCTGTGCGTGCGTGTGTGCGTGCGTGCACTCGGGGGCAGGGGCCTGCGAGGAAACCTTTTGAACCCCGAATATCAGTGCTGGAGGGAGCGGCCCCCATCGCGTACGGATGAGATAAACCAGATGCCCTCTGTCACATGGGGAGCCGGAGTCAAGGCCGCCAGGTGCCCGGGCTCTCTGCCGCACACCCGCCCCACAGTTCGGAGCCCCAGAAGGTGACAGGGGCTAGGGGCCACACCCCAGGGCCTCCAGGACCAGCCCCTGTGCTGGCCCAGGCTGGGGAGGGAGCCCAGTACAACCCAGAGAGGAGCTGGCCGCTCCTGCCACCCCGTCCCTGAATTCTGCCCACGTGCCCAAGGCCAGCTCCAGGCTCCCCTCCCCCCTGCCTGCCTGGCAGCCCCCAGTCTGTCCCGGGCTGGCCTGGAGTCCGCCCAGCCTCACATGCTTCTTCAGCCAATTCCCACGTGTCTCTTGTCTCCCGACGAGACAAGAAACCCCTCTCAGTCTCGGGCTGTTTTCCTCTCTGTCTCCCCTAAAGGCCTAGGGAGGAGGCGGGGCTGGGGGGGCGCACAACAGGTGCGCTGGGCTGGCGGGCAGTACTGGCTGATTGACGGCGCCCCATGCGCGGTGAGGGGGTGAGGGCTGAGGACTCGGCCCGCGTGTGGCTCGGAACCACCCTTCCCACCACTGCGTCAGAACGGCCAGCGGCAGGCCCCGGCGCCTGGCTCAAAGCACGGTCGCGAGGAGACGGTCACACAGGCACACCAAGATGCGGTGCCCGCGGTGCCCGCAGTGTTCCACCGGGAGCGAGTCTGTGAGGGGAGGATGTGAGGGTCTGGGATCTCAGGGCCTGAGGTTAGAGGGCATGCTGGAGCGAGCACCGTCATGGGAGACCACGCACGTGTGAACTCGGCCACTCTTGTGATGCGCCCCTTCCGGGTACACAGTCAGAACCCCCATTTTGTTAGCTACAAGACCAAAGTCAACTCAGTTTTAAGGATTTTTAAAAATCAGTTTTCAAAACTTATGGTTACCAAAGGGGGGAGGGGGGAGGGATAAATTAGGAGCTTGGGATTAGCAGATACACACTACTATATATAAAATAGATAACCAACAAGGAGCTACTCTATAGCACAGGGAACTATATTCAATATCTTGTAATAACCTATAATGGAAAAGAATCTGAAGAAGAGTATATATACACACACACACGTACACACACACACATGATCTGAATCACTTTGCTGTACACCAGGAACTAACACAACATTGTAAATTAACTAAAAAAAAAAAAAAAATCCAGTTAAAGAAATCAGGTTTTTTTCAATTAAAAAAAAATCAGTTTTCAAGATGGAATTCTAATCAACACCCTTTGTCACTCTTTACTCGGAGGTGGTCACCATTTTAAATGGATTTGCTTCAGATGGCTTTTCATCCCATGCTCAACATCCTTGGATTAAAAGCAAACCCCAGACCAAGATCAAAAGGTTGGGAAAAAGCTGGCGTTCCTGAATGAGGACTAGAGGGGTCAACCGTGGTCCTTCCTACGATGCAGCTAACGAAAGCAACCTAGGGATCGTCGGTTCTGACAAAGGACAATGTCCAGAACCCTCGGAGAATCTTGTCTGTCTTTCCTACTGGAATGTAAACCCCACACAGGCAGGGATTTTTGTGCCGTTGAAATCTCTGAAACTGCTCTGAAGTCCTGGGGCTCCTGCTTCCCCTGACATCCCGGGGCGGGGCGGGGTGGGGCGGGGGGCGGTGGGAACGGACATGCCCCAGGGTGTCCAGGGAAGGGGCCCCACCTCCCACAGAGAGATGTGGGAGGCCACAGGAGGCAGAGGTCTGAACCGGATCCCGCTTGCTCAAAGCAGTAAGAACCAGGGTAGTGCCTGAGGCCATGTTGGACCTGCCGGCTCCCCACTGCTTGCACTGCTTTCCCCGTGTACTCTCTCTCGTTCTGGCCTTAGCAGCTTTGTGAAGCTGGCAGCGTCACCTCCGTCTTTCAAGTAGGGGCCTCAGCGTGGCGGACTGTGGGCCAGGACCCCAGTCCCTCCCCGCCATTCTTGGCCAGGGCCAGAGGGTAACCCTGTGGGAGTGGGGAGAGGGAGGCTAGGCAGTCAGAAGAGGCAGGAGAGAGGGCAGCTGAGAACCTGTCCTGTGGGGGCAGAGAGGGGCTGGCACCCCCTGTGAGCCTAGGCTCCAAGCCCCCGGAGCCTGCTCCGTTGTCCCATCAGACTTCACTCATAAAACACAAGTTCAGAGATATTGATGAAATTATTAAGAATTTCAAGATGGCGACAGAAGAGCACTAACCCCTAAGCATGGGGCCCTCTGAGCACAGGGCCCCACCTGGTTGGTCCTGGTTACAAGTGCCTCCAGGATAGGCAGATGCCAAAATCCTCCCAGCCAGGTGTGCAAGGGCGGCTGTCCCCCTGAATCAAGTGCTCCAATCCAGGCTTGCTGCCTGGCCTTTTGATGGGCTGGGCGGGGGCCAGGGAGATGGCCAATCTGGGCAGTTTCTGAAGGTCAGAGAGCAAGCCTTTGACACTGGAAAAGAGGACGCCATTTCCCCTTTGTCCTCTAGGCTGAACCACAAGATAAAACTGGACGCAGTCACCCTTGGACAGATTCCTGGGTCTCTCCGTAGACATATATTTCAGGCAAACCAGTTGAGATGAATGGCCTTGTTGAGCCCATTGGGTGCGGGGATGGCTGCCAGCTCAACTCTGGGTGGAGGGCCAGGGGTAGCAACCTTGGAGAACACCCTGAGAGTTCCATGTTCCCAGACTGTTTCTGTAATTTGAGTGGGAGGTCCAGGCGTGCTGGTAAAATCTCAGTGCAGTGAGAGCTCTGTGAGGACAGGACTCCTCACTGCTGTTTAAGGCAGTGCCTAGCAGCCGGAAGGAGCTCCATAGGTGTAATGGATGGAAGGAAGGAAGGATGAGCGAATGGGTAGGTGAAGAGATGGCTGGGTGGATAGGTGGCGGGTGGGTGGATGGATGGTTGGTAGGGAAAACAGTCAAGAGGCAGAGACAGGACCTGGCCTCCAGGCAAGGGGGGGCGGGGGCGGGGGGGGGCAGGTTAGGAGGAGGAGGAGATCGCACACAGAGTTTTCAGGGTCCAGCGGAAGTCAGGCCACTTGGGTCAGGAGCCCTGCCAACTCCCACAGGGTGACCTGGTTCAATCGTGGCACCTTCCTCACAAGGTCTCCTGAAGACGGAGCAGCAGAGCCCCTGAGGGAGGTGCGCCCGTCCAGCCACGCGGGAGCCTGTGGACCCCCGGGGAAGGGTGTGCAGAGGGCTGGCCACGTGTAGAGTGCCGCAGATGTTCCGCGGGGTCACCCTGGGGTGCACAGCGCCGCATCGAGGGGCGACCCAGGCGCGGAGCGAGCGCTGGACTCGCAACAGGACCCGATCGCGAGGGTGGACGTTCGGACCGCCGAGGTGGCGGTGGCGGTGGCGGTGGGGGTGGGGGTGGTACAGCCCCTGAGCAGGGACGGACAGGGCGGGGTGCGGCACGTGGCGCTGGGCTCGCCCGGCCAATGCGAGCCCGGGTGGCATCGGCACCAGCCGTCTCGGCCAATGGCAGAGCGCGGCACACCGCTTTCTGTGCCCGGCCAATCCACGCTGCGGCACGTGGCACGCCCGCCCCCGCGGGCCATCCAATCAGCGGCGGGACGGCCGCCACATCAACCCGGGTCGGCCGCCACTGCGGCCACTCGGCAGACGGTCACTGTCCCTGGCGCGCGGCCGCTGCGCTCTCCTTGTGGCCGCAGTCACCTCGGTGCCGCGCTCTCCTCGCGGCCGCGCTCACCTCAGTGCAGCGCTCCTCGGGCTGCGTTCTCCTCAGGCCGCGTTCTCCTCAGTGCCGCGCTCTTTCCACCGAGATGCTCCTCGGGCCGCGCTCTTCACGGCCGCAGCCGCCTCAGTGCCGCGTTCCTCAAGGCCGCGCTCGCCTCACGGCCGCTCAGCGCTCTGGGCGCGGTCCGCCGGGAGGAGCGGGGACGGGCGACCGCCGGCGAGCCAAGGTGAGCCCCGCGTCTCGGGGGCGGGCGGTGGGCGGTGGGGGTTGCCGCGGTCGGCTGCTCGGCCGCTGGGCCCGGCCTGGCTGGCGCTCCCTCTGCGCCTCGAGGGAGCCGGACCAGGGTCGGGACCGAGGTCCGCCTCTGCGTCGCGCTTCCGAGTCTGCGGATGGAGGATGGAGGATCCGAGGGTCGCGTTCCGAGTCCAGGGTCGGATCCGCGTCTGGAGTCCGCCTCGCCCTTCTGCGTTGGGGATCCGTGTCAGAGTCCGGGGTCCCAGGGCGGGTCGGGGCTCTGAGTCGGCGATCAAGTCAGGGTCCGTCCGAGTTAAGATCCGAATTCTGAGTCGGGGAGCCGAGTCCGCCTCGCGGTGCTGCGTCTGGGGTCCGAGTCAGGGGTTGGAATCCGCGGCTGGGGTCCGCCTCGGGGTCTGAGTCGGACAGCTGAGGGTCAGAGGTCCTGGGAGAGAGCCGGGTTCCGAGTCCGGGGTCGGGGATCCGAGTGGGGGTCTGGTGTCCGCCCTGTGGTTCCGAGTCCAAGGTCGGGGCTGCCGGTGTGGGGCGTCTAGAAGCCGAGTCGGGATCGGATTTCCGAGGAGGGGCTCCAGGTCGGGCGTCCCAGTCGGGGGTTGGAGCCCGAGTCGCGGTTCTGAGTCAGGGTCCGGGTTGGGGATTGGGGTTAAGAGTTGGAGATCGGAGTTGGCGGTTAGAGGTCCGAGCTGGGGATCAGAGGCAGGAATTGGAAGTCGAGGTTTCTAGTCTCAGTGGAGGTTGTGAGTCAAAGGTCGGTCTCCATTTGGGGGTCGGAATCACCGGCCCGGGTGGGGGATGGGAGGAGGGCCTAGAAATCGTGGTCACAGCAGGCGCTGGGAGTTGAGGATTGGAGTCAGGGGGCTCAGTGTGGGCAGGAGCCGGGGACAAACTCACCGCCAGCCCCCACTGTTCCTCTGGCACCTTTTCTGCGAAACGGGGATGAGTGCCTTCCCAGAGGACTGTTCCGGGCACGAGAGGGGTTCATCCATCTGCACAGAACGGTCCTGACCTAGACTGAGTGTCACAAAGTACAGGAATGTTGCTAACGACAGGAAAATCTACATTTGAGGTGTGTTTCCCAGTCCCTTTCCTTGTTGCCGTGCCTGCGCCCGCGGAGAGCTCCCGGAAGGGACTCTTCCGGTCCCTTCTCTGCTGCCTGCCCCGCACCTAGCCAGGAGCCTGATACGCAGCCGTGCTCAGGCAGTGCTTGTTGAAGGAAAGCAGGCAGGCAGGATTAACCAGATTTCTATGGTGTCTCAAATGATCCGTTTCTGCACCTGTTTTCCAGATACTCGCTAGGAGAAGAATCTAAGGATTGGGTTGCTTGATTACGGTTCTATTTTAATGTATTTCCAAACATGCTGAAGAGAAAAATGGGCCTGTTTCAGGATTTATGCTCCAGCTAGAGGGATCTTTTTTAAATTGTGAATCAGAGCATGTCCAGATTCAAATAAGGAGAGCCAAAAGAAAAGAAAATTATGAACTATTTCCCTTATGAACATAGATGCAGAAGTCCCATGTACAGCGTTAGCTAACTGAATCCAACAGTATATTAAACAATTCTTAAACAAGTGGGATTTCCACTAGGAATGCAGAGATGATCCAATATCAGAAATTCTATCCATGTAATTCACCACATTAAGAGACTAAAGGAGAAAAACCATATGGGTCTCTCAGTAGAAGCAGAAAAATTGTATGATAAAGTTTAATGCCTTTGTATGAGCTGGGGGAGGGCACCACTTAGCCAGCTAGGACTAGAAGGGAACTTCTTTAAACTGATACAAGTCATATAGAAAAACTTTACTTTTCAGCAAACTGAAGGGAGAAACCAAAAGTGTATCTGTCCCTTTAAGATAAGGAGTACCCTTAGGATGCCATCCTGGCCGTCCCCCAGCACAAGGAAAGGGAACGAAGTGTATGGAGAGGGCCCAAGGGAAAGAGAAAGCTGCTGATTCTAAGATAGATTGTCTGTATCAGGGTTCTTAAACGTTTTAGTCTTAGGACCCTTGTACTCTTAAAAATTACTGAGGTCCCCAAAGAGCTTTTGTTAATATGGGTTATATCTTTTTTGATTGATAGTTACCTTCTTAGAAGTTGAAACTGAGAAATGCTTAAAACATAGGACAGTACAAAAGCACATATTCCGGTGGGGGGTCATGCTGCCTCTGGAAAACTCTTCAACTTTGGGAGAGTGGGAACAGAAGAGGCAAATGTTGTCTACGAGTATTATCACGAAAATACCAAAATAGTTTGGACCCTGAGAAAGAGTTTCAGGGGCTCTCTGGGGTCCTTGGGCCACACTCTGAAAACTACTGAGCTACATGGAAAAAAAAAATCAACTTTTAGAACTGAAAAGAGACTTCAGCAAAGTGTTTGGATATAAGATCAATGTACCCCCCCCCCCCCCCCGCCCAAAGCATTTTTTTTTCATGCCAGTAGTGAATACTTTAAAAGCGTAGTAGAAGTTAAGGTAGAAATCAGTGTAGCAGCGAAGTTTATGTCGGGTCTTGGAATTAACAAAGACTTTTATGAAGAAAATTTTATCGAAGGATATAAAGGAAGATCTTTTGATATGGAGACACATTCTGTTCTCTTGGATGGGGCAGCTCAGTACTAGAGAGATGTCAGGTTTTTCCAAATCTGTAAATTGAATACCACTCTGGTTAAACTTCCAGTTGGAGCTTTTGAGGAACTTGACAAACATATTCTAAAGTGTATGTGAAAAAAAAAAAAGATCTACAAACACCAAGTGAACTTTGGAAAAGGAGAACAGAGAAGGCCTTGTACCAGCAGATCCTGGGGCCTACTCCAAGCCTCAGTGACTGGAATGGTGGGAAACAGAGGCCCGGGAGAGACTTCAGAGGCAGCCCTGCACTAGAGGAAGGTGGCATGAGATAAAGGTGGCCCCACATGTCTAAGGGGACTGTTCAGAAGATGGTATTGGGAAACTTAGCCCTAAATGGAGAAACATGAATGTTGGTTCCCATGTGACCCCCCTAGAAAAGCAGGCTCCAAAAGGACTTAAAGATTTACAAGTAAAAGGTACTTGACATTTGTTCAGTAGGAGAAAACTATGAAGAGTTTTGTGGCCCAGGGTGGCCTTGGGGTCAGCACAAGCACAAACCGCAGGACTAAAGTTTATGAACTTGAATGCATGCTAATTAAGTATCTCTGTTCAAGAAATCCATCGCGGCAACGGTCGGAACTATTTTCGTAATAGTGACTTGCCTTTCTTCACTCTGACTTGTGTTGCTCTGCCCAGGTTACAGATGACAAATTCCAAGATCTGTGAGACAACTAAAACCGATACGGGAACAACAGCTAAAATACACTAGGAAGTCTTGCAAATCGATAAGAAAAAGATAGGAGGCCCGAGAGAAAAGGGGGCAAAAGATATTAATTGGCGATTTGCAGGAGGGTTAACAGCCATGTGAAAAGACGCCCAGGCTCATCCGTAATCAGAGAAATGCAGATGAAAGCCACAGAGACTCTTCACTTGAGAAGAGGCAGAAAGTAGGATAATGCCAAATGGTGGCAGAAATGCAGGAGACAAGCCTCCCTGTGTGCTGCAGGTGGGAATGTAGACAGGCAAAGACATTCTGGAGGGCCATCCAGTACTTCTTCCTCAAAGAAAATATTTAATACCTGCAACCTACCAGTTTCCCTCCTGGGTAAACAGCTAGAGCAGTTCTCACCAGAACAACGAGGGGCTGTGTGTGTGCATGCTCAGTGCAGCCTGCCTGTGAGGGTGGGGAGCTGGAACCTGGCACTGCGGTTAGGAGTAAGGACTAGATGTACACTTCCCAAAATGGAGACGTGTGCAGACACGGCGCCGAGTGACACAAACGCCAAACAAAATGAGAGCCTCGGTACACGGCTCTGTATTTAAATTAAAATTACACACCACCCAGACGTGTTAGAAGATACTCCATGCATTACCAGGCCGCATGCACACAACGATATAAATAAATTACACTGGAGCGGCTGGCTACGGCGAGAGGAGAGGTGGGGTGGAGAACAGGGATTAAATGGAAAAGCAGAAAGACGCCTTTTCAGGGGTGCCTCCCACAGACCCTTATCGGGTAGCCCACAGTGCTTCGTGAACTTAGGGCTGTGAATAACCCCATGTCCTATGCAGCAGAGTCCCCAAAGCCAAGAGTGAATGAATGAATGTGTGTTCTGTCCCTCCCCCTGCCAGGCATCCTCTAGTAGCTTCTATTTTGGGGAAATAAAATTCAAATTCCATCTGGTTTTACAAGATCTGCCCCGCCCGCTGTCCTTCTCCCTCACCGAGCTCCTGTCACGCCAGCCTTCTGCCTGTATCTCAAACCAGCCACGACAAGTGCCTCCTGGCCTTTGCACCAGCTACTTCTGCCTGGCTGTTCCCACGACAGTTCCTTCTCGTCCTTTAAGGTCTCACCTGAAGTGCCGCCCGTGAAAGAGACCTCCTCTGACCCGCCATTTCAGTTGGCCCTTTCAGTCACTCGCTGGGTCGGCACTGTGTTTCAGGCTTCCACGTGCACAGACTATGCCTCAGTATTTTCTAGTTCCTTAGGCGTCTACTTATTTGTTGCTGCCTGTCTCCTCTAGCAGAAGGGAGGCCCCTTGAGAGTGTGTCTGTCTTCTCTACAGGGTCTGCACACGGCGGGGGTGCGTCATGCATTGCTGTTGAATGGCTGCATTGATTTGCTGAATGAAGGAAGAGGCCAGGCCAGGAAGGGGTGCATCCATTTTCGGAACGCAATGAGAAAGTACACAGCATGTCAGGATCTCAGCCCCTCAGACCGAGGGTTCTCAGCTGCCACACCGGGGACGTTCGGTCTGAGCATTCTTTGTTGTGGGGCGCTGTCCTTTGTGTCTCAGGATGGTTAGCAGCTTGCCTGGCCTCTACCCAGTACGCACCAGTAGCACCTCCACAGTGGTAATAATCAAAAACGTCTCCAGACATTGCCACATATCCCCTGGGGGGCACCCCAGGTGAGGGCCACTATCTGAGACCCGCTCCGGGGACTGGGGTGGTCTCTGCTCTGGCCCTTTAAGTGAATGAAGCAAGCCCTTGACCTGCATCCCGCCACACCCAGCACCCACCGCTCTCCCTCTGAGTGAGAGACCCTGACCCAGGCCTGGCCAATGGAAGCACCCCCTTCCTCGGGCTAGCGGTATAACTCAGGGTTGGCAGGTGCCTCCATCCCAAGGCCATAGGCTGCCACCTGGGGCTTTAGTTAGAACTGTCTTGCGGCTGCATTCCCTGAGCCGCTTCCGGCATAGGCGCCTGTGGCTTGTCTGAATTAGAGGTGGCCTGGGTAGAGGCCGAGTGGGCCCTCTCACCTTTCCCAGTTAGTGCAAACTGACGAGTGAGTGGCTCTCGATGGACAGCAGATCCAGAAGGTTTGCCATGCGCTCCGGGAGGAGGAGGCATCCTAGGGGGCCTCAGAGCAGGCCTGGTGCGGGGGGAGGGGGAGGGGAGGGAGTGGCCTCTAGCACTGTCCTTCCTTCCCCAGCCATTGCTGTGTTCCTCCCTGCTGGCCGGCCCCAGCAGGACTGGGTCACTGACGGGAGCCTGGATGACCCAAGGTTCGATCAGATAGGGAAGGCCCACGAAACCAAAACCGGAGCTTGTACCCGCTCCCCCAGCCGCTCCATCTGCGGAACTAAAGCCTTTCTCTGGGAGCCCTTCCTTGGGCTGGGCGAGGCCCTTGTTTGCAATTTAAATGTGGCCTCATTTATGGAAGAATCCTTGCTGCTTCGAAAAGCTTTGGGCTTGGGCTCACCCTCCCCAGCAGCCAGGCCTCAGCCAGAGAAGAAACTGATCTAATAGCCCTTTCTCCTGCTAATTGTAGCAATTAGTGTCATAGAATGGGGACTCCCTGGGGGGCCAGTGCCTAGCACACAAGCCTGTCCCCAGCTCCTCCAGCCACTGCCCAGGCAGACTGGGCCCCCACCAGGGCTCTGGCTGGGCTTCAGGGTGGGGATGGGGGTGGGAGAGAGGGCCAGGGCCATCGGGTGCCCAGGCGAGTTGTGGCAGGTGTGCACCAGAGCAGTTCAGTCCAGCGGCCACACAGGTGACCCTGGGCTGTGAAGAGGGCCTGACCGGAGCAGAGAGCCAGATCATGTCCGCCTGAGTGTGAGTGTGTCCAGGAGGGCAGAAGTGAGGAACATCTGAGGGTGTGACAGGAAGTAGTCTTGGAGCAGGTTGCTGTTACAGGGTGGGGAGCCCTTTGCCAGTGTGGCCCAGTGGAATCCCTTCTCTCCCCTCCCTCCAACAAGGGAGCTCCTGTTCCTTCATTCTTGCGCCTGTGCTGTTCTGGGAGATTGTAGCAGGCCCTCACAGAGCTCGCTCGCACTCCAGGCCTGCTAGTGAGACAGGCCACATACAGCTGACTTTGAGGCAGCGTCCTGCCATCTACACAGCACGCGCCCAGGCAGTGAATCCTGTCTGAGAGGCAGGGCAGCGATCACTGCCAGTTTACAGATTTGGTCACTGAACAGACCTTTGTCGAAAACTCAGCAGGCAGTAGGAACTCGGCAGGAACAGGAGCTGAGCAGCCCCTGCCCTCGTTGGGGCTTGTGGGCCGAGGGGAGAGACTACCCGGTGCGTGCGTGTGTGTCTTACCGCACCCCAAGGGGAATGCTCTGCAGGTGGGGACAGAGAAGAGACTTATATAACAGGAACCACCTGCAACAGGGTCTGCGCCAGGAATTAGTCTGGGGGGTCCTAGAAGTTCCCTTGGGGAAGGTGGGGGAGGCAGGACAGGAGCTGCAGGCAAAGGGCCCCCTGGTGGAGGGAGCCCATGAGCCAAAGGGCCGGAAAGAGGCCAGGCACCTGAAGCGCAGAGCAGGCCACGCTGCTGCTAAGGACTTTGGCCTTGTTCTGAGAGTGCCGAGAGCCTCTGAAAGGTCCCACACGGGGAGTGGCCCAGTTGGATTCGTGTTGTGAAATGATCCCCCTCCTCTGAGTGGAGAAGGTACTGGAAGGGGACAGAGGCGCTGCAGTGCCCAGAGACAGTGGCCTGCCTGGGCAGTGGTGACGGGAACAGAGGGAAGCAGAAATCTTCCGCAGATGTCAGGGTGAAATCAACCTGGTGTGGTGTTGGACTGACTCGGGCAGCTAGGACGGGGGAGTGCTGGGCATGATTCTGGGGTTTCTGGCTTGCATGGCAGGGGTGGGTGGCAGGGACCTCTGTTGTTGGAGGAAAGGTGCCTTGGTGGGGTGGAGTATGGCATGAGAGACTGCAGAAGGAAGCCGTGGGGCTGGTGACTGGAACGTGGGTCTGCAGTGTGGAGGGCCAGGCTGAAGACATGTTTGGGAATCAGGGACCCACAGACGGTGCTGGAAGCTGCAGGCGCAGCTCAGGGAAGCAGTTTGGAGAGAAGAGGGAAGCCAGCCCTGGACAGGTCCTGAGGAGCTCAGGTGTTAACAGCCAGGCCACGAGGGAGAGCCTGCAAAGAAGGTCGAGGACAGACCCGGAGAGGTGCGGGAAAGCCAGGAGACCAGGAAGGAGGGAAAGTCACCTGCCTAAGTAAGGGTCATGGCCCCTGCAGAGGCCATACTGCAAGCAGTGTTCCTGGGCCTCTGACCATTGGCAGTGGATGACCGCCGCCCTAAAAATGGCCCTGCTGGGATGTGCCTCCAGCCAGCGTGGCTCTCTGCTGGCCACCGTTCCCCAGGACAGACAGGGAGAGACCCTTTCCCCAAAGTCCTTCCTCCTCTCTCATTTTGCCCTTGGTATCGTGGCAATAAAGAGCCTTTCCCTGCAGCACGTGCGGGAGGCCGGGTTGACTCCCGCGGGGAGGCCTCGTCCTTGCTGAGCTATTTCATAACCTCGGAAGGGTGGAAAATGCCCCCAATCTTAACGCAAAGCCAGCAAGCTGAAAAATGGCCTTGAATAGGCTGAGATGAGAAAACAAAGAGGCCGTCAACATCACAGTCTTGGAGGGGGTGGGGGGCTTCAGTAGACCCCACGCAGACAGCAGTTTCTCGGCTTTTAACGCCCAGACTCAGAGACCCAGCCAGGGACAGGCGTTCAGGGGGGTGGCGGCAGCCCTTCAGCCCAGCCTTCCTGATTAACAGTTCAAACAGGCTTCAAAGGCTCAAAAGGGGTTAACTGCAGAGCCTCGAACTCCTCCGCCTGCTAATTTTTAAACGCAGCTGAGCTCTGAGTGCCCCTCCCAGAAGGCCCTGAGAGGGACTCTGCTCAGCCCCCACCCCCTGGTGTCGCCAGGAATCTGTGTGCATCTAGAACAAAGGCTCCCCATGCCCTCCCTCTTCCAGCTTGTTCTGATGCCTAAGACAAGACTTCACCCCAAAGCCGCTGCCCTCCATCCAAGCCTGGTGGACATGAACACATGGCCGTGACTTCCAAATGAACCTTTTGAGATCGGCTTAAAGGAGCTGGGACCTCAACCCAGGTGAAACCTGGGTGGGAGTAGAGGCTTGGACTCCTGTGCCCCCAGAGACCAGTTCCCAGCAGCGGGAAAGCAGCAGCGCGGGATCCAGGGCAAGTGGGGAGAGCGCTCCCACAGCCTGAAGTCCACAGTCTCCCTCTGACTTCCCTGCCAGGCTGAACACACCTGAAGGCTCTAGGAATGGGATGAAAACTGCTCAGAAGCTCTTAACAGATGCTCCTCACACCCATCTGCCCTAACACACACCCACTCAGTCGTGCACTAAAACACACGCGTGCTTAGCCTGTGACCCACTCCTTGACAAGGCCTGGGGTTCTGTCCCCTCTTCGTGTTGCTTCTTGCCCAGCCCCTGGCCCCTGTGGCACCTTCTTCATGATGGAAGCTGAGACCCTACCAGGCCCACGGGCTGTTCCCAAGGTCCCAGGACCCAGCCTCTGCTCTCACGTTGCCTCATTCGCAGCCCCTAGGACCCCTGCTCCTCTCAGGGAGGGAGACAGCCTTCTAGTATAGGCACCTGTCACCCGCAGAACGGTCACGCCAGCAGCACCAGCCCCCTAAAGTAACCGTGCAGCGCCTTAACTTCATCGTGCTCGACTTGATCTAATCCCCCGCCGCCCAGGAACCAGGGACGGAGGCGCTGCGCGCACCTGCAGATGCAGCAAAGAGCAGCCTGGCCACACAGAGCGACTTGCCTGAGGCCACCGGGCACTGACACAGCAGAACTTAGCTCGGCCTCTGAGGAGGCCAGCCCTCCCTGTCCTCTCGTGGCGGGGAGGGCTGCAGGCCTTTGTCAGGCTCCCTGTCCAACCTCGGGAAACAGAGAGTCACTCCCGAACCTTCAGCTCGCCGGAGAACCAGCCTGAGAGAGGGTAGGAGAGGCAGGGCCGGCCCTCAGAGGCTCACATGCCTTCTCAGCTTGTGCTCGGGCAAAGGTCTCCCAAGCAGCAGAGCCCTGGGCCATGCTGAGGCCCGCCACTGTCATCATCGTGGGGGAAGGCAGCCTTGGAGTCCAAGAGGCCTTCCCTGCACATGCAGGGGTGGGAGCCCAGAGGGATGCCCGAGGCCACGGCTAGGCACCTAGGAGGGCCAAGTGCCACCCTGACAAGGTATCGCTTCCCTCCCTGCATAGGCCACTCGGGAGCCAAACGCCACCCCCTCAACTAGCTTCCCAATGGGACTGTGCCCCGCCCCAGTGCAAAGGGCGCTGCCCCCAGCAGCCACTCACCCGACCCTGGCCTCCTTGGCCAGCCGCTCATCCCACTGCCCCTCCCACTCGTGCTGCCAGGGCTGCAGAGGCCACTTGCTGGCTTCTTTTGTTCCTGAAATGTCTGGATGTCTGAGAATCCAGAAGGTACCCTGCTAACAGATTTCTACGTCATTCATTGATGCAGCATTCGTCCTGGCCCTCCTGTGCAGGCCCAGTGCTGGGACGCGGGGGCCATCAGATGGGGTGCCCCTCTGTGAGCTCCCAGGCTGGCAGACAAGGCAAGGGAGCAAATCACGGGCTATGAGGTGGAAGATGTCGGGGACACACTGGCTGCGGCCAGGCTCCTTCTGAGCCAAAGGAGGGAGGGTGGTTCTCCAGACACCTTCTACCTCTAGGGCTCTTGGAGGAACACCAGTGCCCGGGGGTAGGCGGAGCAGAGGGCAGGGGTTTCTGGGGGCATGTGTCCTGGGCTGCCCCTCCCCCACGCTCCCCATTTCCCAAGGAGAGGCTGCTTCTTCCCCCGCTAAGGCCCCCTCTTCCCAAGGCCGCCCAAAAGGCCCCAAGCTGTAAGGGGGGGCATCCCAAGAGTGGCATTGAGTCCCAGGGCCGGGTGGGAGATTATCTACGCAGGGGCTGATAGGAGCGTCCCCCAAGGGCCGACTTCAAAGCCACTCCGCCTAACCCCCTGCATCAAAGTCAGCAGGCTGAGCTGTTTGAACATTAAAAGAGTGGGGGGGGGGTCACCTCCCCAGCCACCTGCGCCTCCACAGCTTCTCTCCTCAGGATCTCAAAGGCCTTCTTGCACAGGTGGGTGGGGGCCAGACCACCCAACTGCCAGGCGGAGGAGCCACTACTACAGGGCGGGCTAACCGCCCCTCAGAATCCTGCAGGCGGTACGCGTGCCTCCAGTTTCCCAGCCTGGGCCCTGCAGTCCCGGCTTTCCTGGTCATCCCCTGCCATTTTTTCTGGGTTCTTCTAGAGGGTTGACCTGTTCCCCAACCCCACATGTGGAAGGAGGAGAGAGCAGAGCTCCCTCTTCCCCCGCCAGCTCAGCTCCAGACCTTGCTGTATGACGGGCCTGCGCTCTCCCCCTCGGGCACCTCTCCAGGAGGTCTGGGCCCGGGGGCCCTTGGGGGACAGCGGGGTGTGTAGGTGTGATATGGCGGTACAGCACAGCAGCGCCAGGCCACTCGGTTTGGATCCCAGTTCTAGCACAGGTGAGGTACGTGTCACTGGGCAGGCCACCTGATCTCTCTGTGCCTCATTTTCCTCATCTGTGAACCCAAATTAAAACCAGCAGGGCACCGCCTGGGGTTACTGGACTGGTCAGAGGGCCAGCTCAGTCCCAGTGTTCGGGAGAGCACCTGCCTTGTCAGCAGTGAGCATGTGGAATGGTGGCACTAGGGCCACAAGGCCTGGCTGCACGAGCTCTGCCAGCTGGAGCTGGAGGCCAAGCCCGGCGCCACGTAGGGAGCTGGGGAGGGCGCGCAGAGACGGGGCAGCGCTGCAGGGGGGCTGGCAAACAGCAGCGGCTACTGAAGCTTCTGGGGAAGCTCCCCAGGTGTGAGAGGAGGCCCAAGGAGGCCGTCTGAGTGCCGGTGCTGGGACTGTCCGCAGGCCTCAGTTTCCTCGTCTAGACAGAGGCTCCTCATGGCGTCTCCCTCCCAGATCAGACAGCCCAGGAGGGAGAGCGGACATGCCCTCGGTGGGCTTCAGGGCAGACCCTTCCTTTCCTCTCTCTCAGGAACTCTCTGCCGAGGCTGGGGTTTTTCCACCTGGCCTCCCTCCCCAGCCCACCAGGTCCTCTGCCTGACCCCAGCGTACCCAGTACCCAGGCCCCAGAGCACAGACTCCTTGTTGCAGCCGAGAGCACGCGCGCGCACGTGTGTGTGTGTGCCCGAGCCCAGAGAGGTGCTGACCCCTCCCTCACACAGGGACATCAAAGGGAAGCAGGAAGCAGCGAGCCGGCTGACCCCCAGCAGGCGGGAAAAGTGCAGTGTCACAGCTCAGCCTGGGGCCCAACTGCTGGGGATTTTCCATCCCACCAGGATTTCCGCAGGACACCCCGACTCCGGCCTTTGAGGCTCCTTGGGAACCGGGGTCTGGGCTGGAGGCCCCTGTCCTCAGTGTCTCCATGACTGGCTGGCTGCTGGCCCAGGCGCATCAGAACACTGTACCCTGGGCTCTGGGACCTGGCTGGGGAGGGAAGGCCACAGATTGAGCAGAGGGCCTGAGAAGAATGGAGAGGGGAACCTGTCCCTCCCCCGCCAGCCACACCTCCTTGATAGGGGTCAGGGGGTCAAAGCCACCGAACAGGCTGTGTCAGGGAGAGGACTGTATAAACAGTCCCAAGTCCCAGGGTCCCAGGACGGCCCTCTTGAATAGTGTGCAGCAGCCCCAGTGCGGCCAGCGGCGCTGTACGGACAGCTGGGCTCGTGGGCGCGCATCCACCTACCAGAGCCTTCTGCAGAGTGTAGCACGGAGGGCAGCCACTAGCAGGCCAGGCTGTCCCAGCCCTCCACCCAAGGCCGTCAGGCCTGGGAGTCCAGCACTCTCAACCGGCCCTGTGCTTGGCGGACAAGCCCCGACCCAGATCTCTCCACTGCAGTTTGTGGGTGGGCTAAGGTCTACTTGGCACAGCCCGTTCAGGGCATCTGCGTCACTGCCTGGCATCCTGTCCCCCTAGATCTGCGACTGCCATGTCTTCACCCTGAGCTGTTGCTCCTGCCTCTGCAAGCCAGACCTGGCCCTGTGCTCGCCTCCACTCTCCAGGAGGCTGGGCCGGGCATGCCCTGCATCATGAGGGCCCTCATGGGCCTGGGTCGGCCTCTAGGCTGGCGACTGGACTGACGCACACCAGGGCCTCTGGCCGGAGGGAAGTGCGCCTGAGTCCCTTTGTTTGTTCTGTGGGGGTGGGCAGAGGAGCTCTTGCTCCGGAGGGAATGCAGTTTTACAGCCGGAAGCCAGTGGTCCCAGTCTGACAACGGGGCCTTGAACAGGGGTTTGCCATCCAAGTGGGGGGACCCGTGTTTGGTCGAGCAGCCACGCTCTGCATAGCCCAGAGCTTGGCCTAAGAGCAGACGTGCTCATGTGGAGAGTGCTGGCAGCCGGGCTCGCGATCCGGTTACAGCAGCTGTCCCGCAGGAACGTGCTGCCCAGGGCCGGGAGCTGTTGTTCCGGGGCTGCGAATGAGACTCAGTGCTGGGGGCGGGGGGGGGGGGTGTCTGTTGCTGGGAACTGTTTCAAAATAATCACAGAAACTTGGCAGGCAGGGGCTCTGCCCGTAAGGGTCCAGGTCTCTGCACGGGGTGCCCACACCCTGCCGCTGAGGGTGTTCCTCCCCTGGCCAGGTACAGTGTGGTGTGGTCTGGGGTCTGGCATCATTGGGATAGGCATGTTTGTCCCCTGCATCACAGGGCCTTAGGGTCACACAGCCAGGCTGGAGCTGGTGGTCGAGGAGCAGGACGGGCGGGCACAGCTGTGCTCTCAGGAAGGCAGGGAAAAGCCCAGGGCGAGCGAGCGAGACAGGGCGAAGGGCGACGATCTGCCATTGACTCAGGCTTGCTAGAGGCAGGCCCAGCACCCTTCTCTATTCTCCCATCCCCCGGATGGGTGAGAGCCAGAGGGGCTTAGAACAAGCCCCATCGTGACTCTCCTGGAACTGGGCTGAGGCCCAGACAGAGCACACAGGCTGACGGTGAGTGGGCCAGGACTCGGGCAGGCTTGTCCATAGAGAGAACATTTGGCTTAGCCCAGGTGATGGCCTAGACCCTGGTGAGTCAGGAGGTGACTAGGAGACAACCTGGCCCACCCTGCCCGGGAGTCATATTCCAGAGGATGGCCGACCGCTGCAAGCGCCTTTGGGCAGACGGAGTCAGAGCACCGGGGTGGGCAGGGGCCCGCCTCCATAAGCCCCAGACCCAAAGGCCCAAAGCCTGCATGGGACCTCTGGAATTACAGTGCCTGAGCGAGAGGCTGTGGCGGCCTGTGGGCTCACCCTCCCGCCCCACACGGAATGACAGCAACTCACCTCGCAGCTGCAAGGCTCGATATCTGTGTGGGTGCTGCCACTGAACAGTGGGGCCAGGGTCGCACGCCTGGGTGTGAGCAACCCTCTGGCGTGGCCTATCAGATGGAAGGCACGCTGGGCTTCCCATTCAGGGTGCAGTTCCAGGTAAAAGGGGACCCGTCGACACCTGTCCAGAACCAGTGATGTGGGTGGCCCTCTACGTGACATGGCTGGGCCCCTGAAGTGTGAGACACGTGGTTATGGGTGTGACATGCCATGGCATGCACACTCTGGGATCTGAGGACTGAAGACATGCTCTCGTGGGCTGTGCCGGCTGCCCCACGTAGGGGAACATTCTGTCCAGATGGGGACCCTCTCCAGGCAACCCCTTTCCTGTCTGTTCAGGTCTGAACATTAGACGCTCTGTGCCAATCGCACACGGCTGCACCCCCACCCCCGCCCCCGCCCCCGGCAATCTGTAATTCTCACAGGTTGTCCCCAGAGGCACACATGTCAAATCCAGGAAATACGAGTGAGGCAGGGAATGGAGGAAGTTGTAAATGCAAAGCCGCAGAGCTCTAAAGATGGAAGCCATTTCACTTCTTATCCAGTCACCTGCTGTACACACAGTACAGCAGCATCCATCTAGTGAACTGTGTGGGTTAGGAACACAGACCTACTTTCTGATAGAGACAAAGCCTTGGCAAAGCATCGCCTGTGTCTCGGGCTGCTCTCTGAAGGAGGCTGGTCCGGCACTTGCCCTGGTAGGGAGATTCCTAGCCCCTGCCTGTGGCTGGAGCATTCTGTGAGGGAGAGTGAGAGGCAGAAGCTTCCCTCACTCCTGCTACATGAGCAGGCCTAGCTGAGGGGCTCCTCCCAGGTCCCTCCGCCAAAGCAAGTTCTCAGTGGGCCACAACTCTGGTGCCATAGACAAGGGGCATTCTTCTTGCCCCGAAAGTCACTCCAGAGACACTGAGAAAGCAAATCTATTGCTTTTCCAACCCCTAACAGTGGAAAAGGAGGAAGAGAAGGGAGGTCACCTAGAAAGTTCTGGAACACAGTCTGTTTATCAAATGAGTATATTTTCACATGAAAGAGAATGCTGCTGGGGAGCTGAGGAATCAGTGGGGACTGAGCCCACATGGCCCCCTGGAGCTTATGCGGTGCTGGCAGCAGGCCTCAGGCCTTCATACATACACCTGGGCCACCTAGGAGGAGATGCCACAGGAATACGAATGTGGCAGTTCACTCCAGCCACATCGGCTTCCCTTTTGTTAAGTTACTTAATCCAATCAGAGAAGGTACCAGGCACAGTCGTTAAGCGACAGCTGCCTGTCTGCTGGCAGAGCCCTACCAAAGCCCCCGAAGGCACTTCTCTTCCTGAGCTCTGTGGGGTGCCCCGTTCTCAGGGGAAAGGTCCTCTTGAGAGCCGGTGTGAAAGGGTTCCCAAGTTGCTGTACCAGTTAATGAGTTATTTGCTCTAAACAATATCTTGATAAAGGGGAAGGATGAAGTTAGCTGCTGTTGACTAAGGAGAGACAGGGTTGCCAGGGAAATGCTTCTAAATGGAAGGAAACAAAAGGCAGTCATTAGGTTTTGTCTGACCAGGAAAAGCGTCGTGGAGAGTGTACCTTTGGCCATCTTTTGTGTTTATGATTTGGAAGAGAGAGGCGGCAGCGAGTGTGCGGCCAGGGAGAGGAATCCAACAAAGCTGGTGGAGGCCAAGATTTGGGGGCACAGAGCAAGGGCGGCTGCCCTGGAGCTCAAGCCAGGAGGGAGTGAGGAGGGCCTAAGGCCCAGGCTGGACCGCGAGACCTCCCAACCTGGGAGTACTGAGGTGAGAAGTGAGGGGGGGGCTCCTGGAAGCAGAGATGGAGCAGGTTGGATCAAGTTGGGTCTGAACTGAGCTGGCACTGCAGGGCAGCGCTCACGGCCTCGGTCAGTATACGGGGGCTTTTACTTCTTTAAGTCTTGCTCTGTGTTATAAATCTCTGCTTCTCCTCAGCAGTTCGAAATGTTTACTCTGAACTAAGCCCTGTGTTTTAACACGAGTCATGTTTTAATAGGAAAACCATCTTTGATGGAATCATATGCAATTCTTACTTTTTCCTGATCAGCCAGAGCCCCAGGTCCAGCCTTTGTAGGCAGTAGTGACAGGAAGAGGGGCCTAGCCCTTGGCACAGAAAACCTGGCCTCCTCCACATGACTGGTCTTGCAAACCATCGTCCGCACTCAGGCCAGCAAGCTGCAGAGGGCCAGGACCTTCGCTCTGTCCCTCACCTCCAGCTCCGTCACCCAGCGCGAGAGCCCTCATTTGGAGCCTTTACTCAGGTGCTGGCCCCGTTCCTAACACTGGCCCATCCCCATGCCTCCTGAGCTGGTGAGAATTATCCCGGGAACAAGAAGATCTAAAGGCCCCTGGTTCTCAGGCTAACAGGAGACTTGCCGTTAGGAAGGGGGAGCAGACTTCCTCTCTGGGGAGGGCATAACTAGGGCGACCAACCAAGCAAGGAAGGCGTGTGAACACAGCCTGGTGGCGGAGAAACTCTTGGTCTCAGCATGCACGGACTTGAGTTCCTCCCCAGGTACCACTGTTTTCTACCCGGGAACATCTGCCATCCCCAAACCTTGGTCCCTTGATCTACGAAAACTGAAACAGTGCAACATAACAAGGCCCTGGTGGATCATCAGGGTGACTGCACTTGATTTCCCTGTATTTCTAGCACAGCAACAGAAGGGAGTGGGCTCCAGCGGGGCAGAGTTTTCGATCAGAGACCTCTGGTAGACTCTGGACTCCAACTGCCATGGACTGTGTGAGTGGGGACATGAGCCCTGGAGGAAGAGCAGGGGTGAAGGAGCTCCAGAAAGAGCATTAAGGCCTCACTGCTGCTTCGAGACCCGCTGCAGACTGGGCAGGCCCTTGTGAGGAGGATGGACCACAGCCAGGGTCCTGCACCTGACAGGCCCTGGTGCAATCCCCCCCTTGCTTATTCATTCACTTATTTATTCGTCAGACATTCACAGAGCGGCCATGATGGGCTCTGTGCGGATCAAACACTGAGATAATGCTGAACAAAAAGACCTCCTTCTGCCTTCACTGGCCTTGGGATCGAAGGAGACGGCTCGTAACCCTTCACCACAGACAAACACCCAGTTACACATTAAGAACAAGAGGGGAGATGGGTTCTCTGTGGACCAGTCTGAGGCTTAGAAATTGGCCACTCTTAAGGAGGGACGTAAGTCGGTCCCAGCCTGGGGAAGCGGAGAGGGTCAGGAGAGAGCTTGACTTGTTTAAAATGACACCAAGGGAGTATTTGAGGAGCGACAGTGACTTCATCAGAGCCACTGCTCAGGGTCAATACTAGCTTTGTGACCCTGGGCCCGGCTTAACCTCTCAAGCCTCAGGTTGATTATATATAAAACAGGAGTGATAATATTCTTATGTCAAAAGCTGCCGTGTGATGTAAGGATTAGTGAAATGATGTTTATAAAGCACTTAGCACAGTGCCTGGCTAAGGGCGAGTACTATTATGATTTTCAGAGTATTCTTTAGTCCAAAGATGTGTGCAGGGTAGCGAGCTTTCTCCTCACCGAAAGGGTAGCGCCGGGGCTTCTTTGGAACGCAGTGCCCAGGGAGTGTTGCCGAGGAGATCAGGACCTCTGAGAGAGCAGGGGTGGTCCCTGCCCAGATCCTCCTGGTCTCCTGGGGCTTGCACGGTGCCTGGTGTGCACACTCACACCTCCTGCCTGGAAGAATGGACACACAGGGCAAGGGCACCCTCTCCTCCGCCTGCCTGCCGGGCACCGCACTGGATCTTACAGGTGCCTTCAGCTCCTGGAGCCTAGACCCTACACACATCCACGCTGGGGGAACCCACGGGAGTTTCAGACTGGGGCTGCCCTTTGCCCTTCTTAGCTCAGCGGGGTGTGTGTGTGTGTAGGTAGGTAGGTAGGCGTGTGTGTGTATGGGCTGGCCCAGTCTGGACTGGGTGGGGGCTGTAACAAACCCCATTTCCCATCAAGGGAGCCTGAGGCCGTGAAGGTCAACTTATCCCCCCCACCCGCCCCCAGAGCTCTCGCCAAGATTCCCCTTCTTAGTCTGCAGTCACCCCAGCCCGAGAGCAGTGCTGCACATGGGGGTGAGCAGGGAGCTTCAAGATGACTGCGAGTCACAGAGCTGGGGAGAGAGACAGAGCTGGGTGGGCTGGTGGGAGGCAAGAAGATACTGGGAAAAAGTGAGGCCCTCTCTCGGGGGAGCAGTCAAGACAGGAATGCCCTCCTCCCGGCCCCACAGGATGGCCCCAGGGCTCCCAAGCCCCTCCTTGGGGGCTCCCTGAACTCTTGCATCTATCCCATAGGGAGCAAACTTGCTTCCTTCTATCCCACTCTCTATCAAACATAAATGATGTAAAAAGGACTTTTTTCCCCCCGAATCCTGTTAGCGTTCAGAAATAGAGTTGTTGTACAAGAATTCTTTCACAAGAAGGAAATCCTGCCACTTGTGACAACACGGATGAATGTGGAGGACAGTGAAATAAGCCAGACACAGAAGGACAAATACTGTATGATATCACTTATATGAAGAATCTAAAATAGCCAAGCGCAGAGAAGCAGAGAGTTGAATGGTGGTTGCCAGGGGCAGGGGGAGGAGGCAGCTTGGAGGAATTTGTCAAAGGGCACGAAGTTTCAGCTCTGCAGGGTGAATGAGTCCTAGCGAGCTACTGCCTATCGCAGTGCCTGTAGTCAACAACCCTGCATTGGGTGCTTCAGACGTTGCTCAGAGGGTAGATCTGATGCTAAGTGTTCTTAGGAAATAACAATATACATGATAAAAGAGGGCGTGAAGAAACTTTTGGAGGTGATGGGTACGTTTATGGCCTAGATTGTGGTGATGGTCTCATAGGTATATACTTATCTCCAGATTCATCACATTGTATACATTAATTATGTACAGATTTTGTATGTCAATCGTGACTCAATAAAGTGGTTGAAAAAAAGAAAATTAAGAAGAAAACAAAATTTTTTTTCACAGGAGCTTTTTTTTTTCTCTTTGAGCATATATTTTAAAATAGTCACATCCTTAACGAAATCTTCCACAGTCTCTCTGTGGAGCCAAAATTCCACTGATCTGACAAGGCTGGCATAATAAAAGAACACATACTGATTTCATCTATGATAGTCAGCGCAAAAAAAGGGAAGCTATTAGTAACCAGGGTCCATCAGCTGTAAAAATAACCAATGTAAACAGGGTCACACCAAGAATGCAAAGATACATGCAGCAACCTGGATGAATCTTCAGAGAACTGTGTTGAGTGAAAAGAGCCAGTTTCACAAGGTCCCACACTGTACAGTTCCATTTATAGAGCATTCTTGTAAAGACAAAATTAAAGCAATGCAGAACTGGTTAGTGGTTGCCAGGGGCTAAGGACAAGGTGAAATGGGAGAGAAGGGAGTGTGGCTATGAAAGGGGGCTACATGAGGGACCCTGGGGGGACAGAAGCTCCCCTGTGTCAGTGTCTGTATCCTGGCAGTGATCTGGTCCGACGGTTTGCAAAACGTTACCACTGGTGCAGACTGGGTGAAGGCTACACGGGATCTCTCTATTATTTCTCACAGCTAGCTGCTGCATGTGAATCTACAATTTATCTCAGAATGAAAAATTCATGAAAAAAATCACGATCGCCAAATTAAAAAAAAAGTAGCCTTCCTAAAAATACCCAATAATGAATTTTAAGATACAGAAAATCTATACGAACAGAGGGCTAAAAAATACTGAGGGACATGATTTGAACACATGGATAAATCTCTCCTATTTTTGGCTAGAAAGTCAAAAATATTGTAAGAAAGATAATTCTAAGTTAATCTAAATTGATTGCCGTTTCAATAGAAACTACTGGCAGAATATGGAGGGACACACACACACACACACACACACTTTTTTTTTCTTAAATCAGGCAAGCTGATTCTAAAATTTATGTGAAAAAAAAAATCAGCATGTTGGGCTTCCCTGGTGGCGCAGTGGTTGAGAGTCTGCCTGCTAATGCAGGGCACACGGGTACGAGCCCTGGTCTGGGAGGGTCCCACATGCCGCGGAGCAACTAGGCCCGTGAGCCGCAACTCCTGAGCCTGCGCGTCTGGAGCCTTGTTGCTCCGCAACAAGAGAGGCTGCGATAGTGAGAGGCCCGCGCACCGCGATGAAGAGTGGCCCCCGCTTGCCAGAACTAGAGAAAGCCCTCGCACAGAAACGAAGAGCCCACACAGCATAAATAAATAAATAAATAAATAAATAAATAAATTCCTACCCCCAACATCTTCTTTAAAAAAAAAAAAAAAAAAGAGCACGTAATGCAAGTCCTGTACAATTCTGAAAAAGCGTCTGGAGCTCTTTGGTGCAGCCTGTCCCTCTGTGTTCCAGAAAAGCACCCGGTTTTAAAGATTACGCATTGTCCTAAATAGTCTGATGAGGGTGCAACTTCACTTTTTTCTGAAGGTGATTCTACTCAAACTCCTCTCCATCGACGTTGTCAGACACCTACCATGATAAACATGAACTGAATGACTCATCTTGAGGTAGGGACATGCATTTAACCAATACTATATAACCTTACTATATGTCAGCACCATTCTGTGTACTTCACATTAGTCATTCATTTAATCCTCCCAGTAACCCTCTGCGGAAGGCACTCTTTCTTATTATCCCCATTTTACAGATGGGGAAACTGAAACTGAGGTTAAATGACTCATTCAATGTCCAGCAGGTAGGAGGGGTGCAGTTAGGATCTGAACTTGCACTACAGCTCTAGAATCTGCTCTTAACCACTACTTTTTTGTTTACACGTCAGTAAAGGAGAGCACCAAGCAGGAGGTCTGGGGACAGGGGCAGCATTCCTCTGGGCTGGTTTCACAAGGATGAGGCTGGAAAAGCCACATTGGTACAGGTGGTCTAGATTAGATAAGGAAACTGAGTCACTGCTGTCCAAGTCATGATGTGAAACCATTTTGACCTGCGCTGGTTATAACAGCACTCCAGCTATAACACTTTACTGTGTCAGTTATCTTCCTTTCCGGTGGTTGGCCTGGGGAGGGGAGGGACTGGCTACATGTTACAGATTTTTCTTATTGCCATTCTTTTCCTTTTTGAATTAGGCTTATTTACTTTCTTGAGTTACTGAATTCAGTTTTCATAAGATGCCCTGAAACTGTGATCATACATGAGTAGGAAGTGGCCCCCAGGGTCAGACCCGAGACCCGGGTGCGTCCCTTGTCTGGACTCTGCCGTGTGAGTGAGCCCGGAAGAAACCCCTTGTCTGGACTCTGCCGTGTGAGTGAGCCCGGAAGAGACCCCTTGTCTGGACTCTGCCGTGTGAGTGAGCCCGGAAGAGACAAGTGCTCGTGTTCCCTGACAGCATTAGCCACCAAGGCAAGGACTCAGCCCCAAACACTCAGGCTTCCCGTCCAACTCAAGAGCTAATCCTGTGTCTAGAGTGTTTTGGTCTGAGGCCATGCCATGGATTCCCTGGTTGACTGTACTGTGTGAAATGCAGCTTCCTCTTATGAGTAAGAGAGATGGGGGAAACCTACTATACTCACAAGCACATCATAAAGTTCAAAAGTCAAATAACTGAGGCTGGCCCGTCACCAGGCCCATCAGCCATCCATAAGACAATCTAGAAATGGACACATTAAATGAGAGTTTGAAATATGATAAAGGTAACAACTTAAGTCAGTGGAAAGAAGATGATGTATTCAAATAAATAGTGTTGGGATAACTAGTTAGACACATAGAAAATAAATTGAATTTAATGACTCCTTATGTCCAAATCTAGAGGGAGCACTATGTAAATGTAAAAAGATGAAGGATGCTCGCTCTCGCCACTTATATTCAACATAGTTTTGGAATTCCTAGCCACAGCAATCAGAGAAGAAAAAGAAATAAAAGGAATCCAAATTGTAAAAGAAGTAGAACTCTCACTGTTTGCAGATGACATGATGCTATATGTAGAAAATCCTAAGGATGCTGCCAGAAAACTACTAGAGCTCATCAGTGAATTCAGTAAAGTCGCTGGATACAAAATTAACGTACAGAAATCTGTTGCATTTCTATACACTGACAGCAAAATATCAGAAAGAGAAATTAAGGAAACAATCCCATTTACCATCACGTTGAAAAGAGTAAAATACTTAGGGATAAACCTACCTAAGGAGACAAAAGACCTTTACTCCAAAAACTGTAAGATGCTATTGAAAGAAACTGAAGATGACCCAAACAGATGGAAAGATACACTGTGTTCTTGGATTGGAAGAATCAATAGTGTTAAAAATGACTGTACTACCTAAGGCAATTTACAGATTCAGTGCAATCCCATTCACATTACCAATGACGTTTTTCACAGAACTAGAACAAAAAATTTAAAAATTTGTATGGAAACACAAAAGACCCTGAAAAGACAAAACGATCTTGAGAAAGAAGAGCAGAGCTGGAGGAATGACGCTCCCTGACTTCAGACTATACTACAAAGCTACAGTAATCAAAACAGCATGGCACGGGCACAGAAACAGACATATAGATCAATGGAACAGGACAGAAGGCGCAGAAATAAACCCCCGCACCTACGGTCAATTAATCTACAACAAAGGAGGCAAGAATATACAATGAAGAAAAGACAGTCTCTTCAATAAATGGTGCTGGGAAAACTGGACAGCTACATGTAAAAGAATGAAATTAGAACATTCTTGAACACCATATACAAAAATAAACTCAAAGCGGATTAAACATATAAATGTAAGACTGGATACTATAAAACTCCTAGAGGAAAACATAGGCAGAACACTCTTTGACATAAATAACAGCAATATTATTTTGGATCTGTCTCATAGAGTAATGGAAATAAAAACAAAAATAAACAAATGGGATCTAATTAAACTTAAAAGCTTTTGCACAACAAAGGAAATCATAAACAAAATGAAAAGACAGCCTATGGACTGGGAGGAAATATTTGTAAATGATGCTACCAACAAGGGATTAATTCCCAAAATACACAAACAACTTATACAGCTTAATATCAAAAAAACCCCAACCCAATCAAAAATCGGGCAGAAGACTAGACAGACATCTCTCCAGAGAAGACATACAGATGGCCAGCAGGCACATGAAAAGATGCTCAGTATCACTAATTATTAGAGAAACGCAGTCAAAACTACAATGAGGTATCGCCTCACACCAGTCAGAATGGCCATCATTAAAAAGTCTATAAATAATAAATGAGGGTATGGAGAAAAAGGAACCCTCCTACACTGTTGGTGGGAATGTCAAATTGGTGCAGCTGCTATGGAGACCAGTATGGAGGTAACTTATAAAAGTAAAAATAGAGTTAACCATATGATCCTGCAATCCCACTCCTGGGCATATATCCAGAGAAAACGCTGATTCAAAAAGATACACGCGGGGCTTCCCTGGTGGCGCAGTGGTGCAGAGTATGCCTGCCGATGCAGGGGACACGGGTTCGTGCCCCGGTCCGGGAGGATCCCACACGCCGCGGAGCGGCTGGGCCTGTGAGGCATGGCCACTGAGCCTGCGTGTCCGGAGCCTGTGCTCCACAACGGGAGAGGCCACAACAGTGAGAGGCCCGCATACCGCAAAAAAAAAAAAAAGATACATGCACCCCAATGTTCATAGCAGCACTATTTACAATAGCCAAGACATGGAACCAACCTAAATGTCCATCAGCAGACGAATGGATAAAGAAGATGTGGTGTGTGTATATGTGTGTACGTATATATATATGTACACACACACACATAATACACAATGGAATATTACTCAGCCATAAAACAGAATGAAATAATGCCATTTGCAGCAACATGGGTGGAGCTAGAGATTACCATATTAAGTGAAGTAAGTCAGACAGGAGAGACAGATAATCATATTCATATCACTTATATGTGGAAACTAAAAAATGATACAGATGAACTTATTTACAAGACAGAAATAGACTCACAGACATAGAACACAAACTTACGGTTACCAAAGGGGAGAGGGGGGTGGGGGAGAGATAAATTAGAAGTTTGGGATTAGCATATACACACTACTATATATAACATAGGTAAACAACAAGGACCTACTGTATAGCCCAGGTATCTTGTAATAACCTCAGTATCTTGTAATAACCTCAGTATCTTGTAATAACCTATAAGGGAAAATAATCTGAAGAAGAATATATATATATATGTGTATGCATGTAGATTGTGTGTGTGTGTGTGTGTGTGTGTGTGTGTATAACTGAATCACTTTGCTTTACACTTGAAACTAATACAACATGTAAATTAACCATACTTCAATTAAAAATATTTTTTAATGTGAAAAATAAAACAAAGACGACAGAAGAAAACATGGGAGAATTTATTAAAACAATCTCAGAATGAGGCTTTTTTCCAAAATTTTTCCAAACTTTAAGACAAGGACCTCCAATCACAAAAGACTGCCAGAGCTGACTGTCAAAATTTAAAAATTCTGAAGCCAACAGGGGAAAATGGACCCAAATTCGAACAGTTTATGAAAAGAAAACACAACTGGCTTCTGAAGCACATAAACAAGCTCAGCTTCTAATAAAATATAAGAAATGCGAAACAAAAAACAAAAACAAAAACCCCCCAAACACTCAAATTTAAAAATCCTGCCAGCAGAAAACTACAGAAGCTCAAAGACTGAAGAAAAATTGGGATAAAATATTTTCAACATCTAAGACAGAGTTCCTATAAGTCAGTAAGAAGAGGTATTAAAAAAATTAAGGGTATGGAGAAACGGTTCACAAAAAAGAAAAAACAAATGTGTTTACTTCTTTGAAGAGATAAAAGCCTCATTTACAATAAAAGAAATGTAAATGAACACTCCAGTATACCATTTCTTCCTCAATCAAATTAATAAAGATAAAAACTGACTACTCACTTGTTGGTGAAGGTGTGGGGAAATGGGCATGTTTGTGCAATTTTCATAGTAGCATAAATGGGTACCAGCCTTTATGATTTGGTAGTATCTATCAAAACATGTACAGATATCTTAACCTTGCTGGAGATGGGGGAAAAATGGGCCTATTGAAGTGAATGCACTTAAAATTTCACGAAAAATAGACTTGATTGGGAAGTTACCTTGAGAAGTAGTAGTAATAGTTTTGAAAACAAGATTATCTTATATAAATGTAAGTTGTTATAATCGTAGATACCTACTCATTTTAGAAAAAAAGTGAATTGAGAGAGGTTCTGGTGTCATGCTTATAAAGCATGCTGTGACACCACAGTAGGGCATCCTTCACTTCATAATGGACTTTGGTGGCACTTTCGCACAGAGGATCATTTCTGTAGAAGGTAGGGCTTCCTGGCTTCACTAAGGGCCTACCCTTAATCTTTTATTATTTCATCTGCTTTTATTATTTCTTTTTTGAAATGCTTATCTAGGTATCAGCCTTGATTTTCTCTTCAGTTGATAACTGGTTTAACTCTGCCTAATCTCCTAATCTCTGTTAAGAGATTCTTCAATTTCACTTCCCTTAACTTCATGAAATCTCTTATCTTGACAAGATTTACAGTTCTTCTTCATAAGTGATTTACTTTACATTGTCCTTACTTGATAAGAGGCAGCCCAGAAGGAGACTCAGTCAACAGAGATAGAGCAGGGAGGAGATGGGTGGGGAGAAACAATAGTGTTCAGTGGGGAGGGATGTTTCAGAGGGACTAATTTCATAATCGGGCAGTTCATTAGTGAATATTTGAAGGGTTAATGGCTGTCTTTAGCTGCCCTATACATCCATCAATAGGGGACTTGTTCCATACATTATGGCACAGTGAAATGCTCTGCAGCTGTTAATAAAAAGGAGAAGCGCTAGATGTCTTAATATAGATCCATCTCCAGAACACACAGGCGTCTTCCCTTTGAACAGCGCACACTGGGGCCGCCGCGTGCTTACCAAGAGGGCTTGCTTACGGAAAGCTGAAAGGTTTCCTTACAGCATGATGCCTGCGGAGACAGGTCCCCGCACAGTGCACTGGCCAGGGCTCCGCTCTCTTCAGATGCCCTGGGGTTGCTTCCTGCCCAGACCATCAAGCAAGTAACTGTTGGCCACCTCCTGCCAGCTGCGGTCAAGTCGGTGTTGCCCTTGAAAATGCTCCTGGCCTTAATCAGGCTTTAATGAGCAGCCCATCTCTGCATCCTTTGATGGAAGGCTCTCTGATTAACAGCCAGCATGATACTCTTTAGCCTTGTTACAGGCCTCCCACCCCACCACCTACGTGCCTTTTTCAGGCAGCTGGGTCCTCGTGTTCACCAGGAACAGGACCCATGCCAGAAAGACTAGAGCCGCCATGAGCACAGCCCCATTTGGGGAAAGCCCAGCCCAGCAGACTGAGAGCAGAGGCCACGTTCTCTCAAGGATCCTGGAAGCTAACCATGAGAAAGCAGCACTTCAGCTACAGTGCACTGAGCTGTCACCTGTTCATGTGTGTGTACACACATATCACTGCAAAATAAAAATGTCCCTGACGTGTACTGCCCTCTGATGCACCAGTCTTGTCTGGGCAGCTCAGAAAGTCTGGCGTACCTATATATTAAGTCAAAGAGGCAAACTGCAGATAAATGTATATGTTACCACTTGTGTAAAAAGGAGGTATATTATAGATACATGTTTGTCCCTATAACACACTCTGAAAAACTACAATAGGAAACTGTTAAAAGTGGTAACCTTTGGGGAAGGAAACTTAGGAATTCAGGGCTGGGGTGGGGACAGCCTGATTTTTCTCCATATTCCCTTTGTACACTGAATGTGTTTTACCATGTGCGTATAAAACTACTTTATTATTATTAATTTTTAAGCACAACATTTTAATAGGGAAAGAACAGTGTACGGCAGCTCATGCAGATGTTCTGCCAGGCCGTGAATGAGCAGCCCTCCGCTGCAGGGCTGGGGTGGCCCAGCGGTGTGGGCTCTGGTTCATGTCACTCCAAGGGGCGGGGGCTGCTCCGGCACAAAGAGGGTTTTGACAGGGAGAGGCAGAGCTGGAGTGAGAGCAGGCCCTGGGCGGGCTCCCAGCGAGCCCCCCGCCCCCGCCCCCCTCGATGGGAAGGGGTGCCCTCCACCCACCTGCAGATCAGCAAGGCTCTCCTAGGAAATGAAATGTTACATACGTTTTGTCATTACAGAATTTTGAGAGGAGGGATTTTTAAAGAAGTGGCCCGTGTACGGCATGTTCTGACTGCTGTGTCTCACTGTATCAAGTTTCTATGTAAGTTTTTTCCGTTTTCAGGTAATCTCTGATTTTGATTAATGCAACAGTGACAACAGTTGATACGTTTTTCCGTTGATTTGCCTAATGTCTGTGTTCATCTAAATATTTTCCAATGCATCTTCACATCTTAAACTCTTTTAAACGTTCATGCTTTATATTGCCGAGACTCTGCTTTGGGGAGGAGCAAATCGTCTTCCCTTCTGAAACGGCACTGCTTGGGAACTAGTTGGGTCCCGGGTATTCTGGGGAAGTGACACAGTGTTGACCTAGGAGGGGGTCCTGATCTCTCCCCATGGGGAGAAGGAACAGAGAGGAAGTTGAGGCTGGCGACCCTCTTGGGACATGCCCACACCCACCCTCTCCAAGGGCTCTGCCCTGGACATCCACCTGGGCGTGGGGAGGCCTGGATACACCGTTGGCGGAGAAGCTGGGCGGGAAGAAGCCGGCCCAGCGCCCGCCACTGTAAGAGGAAACGAAGAGAGACAGCTCCAGTCAGCCCCAGAAGCGAGGCCTGGAAAAACTGCAGCTGGAGCTAGCACAAAGGACTTTTCAGACCCTGCAGCCAAGGTGCCCAGTGAGCTTTTTTTTTTTTTTTTTTTTTTTTAAAACAGCTATTAGGGCGACGAGCCTTTCCAAAGGCCAGCAGTTGGCGAGGGTTTCCAGGAAGCTGGTCTGGCACCAGGCTGGGATTGGAGCAACTTTAACGAGTTAACTTCAGAAGGAAGGAATCATCAGGAAAGGTTTAAGGTTCAGCAAACTTTTTGGATTATTTTGCAAAAAGTTCTGGCTTTCAAATTCAAAGGCGTGTTTTGCCGTGACTGTTTTAAGCCAGAGCCTGTTTCAAAGGCAGCGCAGCCCGCACGTTTCTGATTCATTCACTCCAGGTATTTGTCTCGACTCCTCTGGACGAGCTCTGCAAGTGCCATCCAGTGCCGGGAAGTACTGGGGTCACCTTACACGTCTCATCAAACATTGCTCCACCCACGTGCCTCTCCCTCCGCCAGCCCCCATGGCCATGCGTGCACACGCGCGCGCACACACGCGCACACCTTCCCCAAGCAGGAAGCTGCTCTTTGCCAAGAGCGAATGGAATTCAGATTTCCAGAGGGTGTCCTTGGCCTCCAGCTCCACAGCCACACGCTGAAGAAAGGTCCTAGTGTGTGTGGTGGGGACTGAGAGAGAGGGGCCTCCATCTCTGCTCACGTCTATCTCGGCCCCAAGAAAAACCCACAACTGGCGGCAGGCTCCTCGGCCACACCCGGCCTCGGTCACATTCCTTCCCTTCCCGAGCCCGCACGGGTGGCCCCAGCACACCAGCCTCCACAGCTTCCTCCCCGCCGGCGGGGAGACCTAGGCCGGGCCCTTGTGGGGCAACCAGCAATTCCAAGTGAGGCGCCCGCACCCCGGGCCTGAAGCGGTAGGAAACCACCGAGGGGCCCTCCGGGCCGGGCCTCCGGCTCAGGCCCGCGCTCACCTACGCGGGGGAGGACGGCGCTGCTTCTCCCTTCAGCACAGTGGGGCCGGCCCTCGTCCTATCCAGCCTTTGCTCTGCTGGCTGCGGAGCTGGTGGGCCTGCTGCAAAGGCTGACGCCGCCCTTTCCCACCACAGGGTCCCTGCGTACATACCGGCCAGAAGGAACCCCTCTCCCCCACCCAGCCTGAGCCTCCCAGGCCCTGAGGTCAGCACCCTCAGGAGTTAAACATTTACAGGCAGAGCCCAACACCAGCCCCAGTAAATGAGACAAGTCCGTGATCAGCCTCGCATGGTGGGCTGGCTGGTCACGCTCAGCTTCTCTTTGGCCTGAGTCACTGGGACCTTGCACCTGTGTGGCCAGGTGGCAACAGGCGGAGAGAGGGATATTTCTGCAGGTCATCAGAGCCAGCGAGGACGGTGATGGGCAGAAGCTTTTGTGGCATTTTAGGGGCTCAGCGCAGAGGGGGGCCTGGTGCCCCGGCAGAGTGTCCACTGCTAAACAAAGGCCAAGCTCCTCTCTCCTCAGACAGCGCCCTTTGTTTGCTCATGGAACCGTTTTCATAAGCCCCAGGCTCCGCGTGGCCTGCACTTCTGCCTGGGGAGAAGGCTGCAGCTCTGCAGCCTGAGCCGTGAGGCGCACGTCGGCCTTCTGGCCTTGCTCAGGGCTACTCGGAGCCTCCTGCCTGGGCTGGGGAAGGTGGCACCCTTGTCTTGGTCTTGTCCACTTGGGTCTCCTGGATAAGTACTCTTGAGCTAGCCCGAGACGAGCTTCCCTGTCCTTTCTGACCCCACGTCTCAGTGTTTCTGTAGTGCCTCAGCTCCACCAGCCTCTCCTTGCAGGCGTGGGCTGCCGCAGAATTAACTGGGGGGCGCTGTCTCCCGTCCCCTGCGTGTGGGAGGGGGAGCACGCTAAGGAGCAGGGCCCGGCCAAGCTGACGGCCACGCGCTGCCCCCCCGGCGCTCGGTGCTCAGCAAAGTGCGCCAGCCACCCCCGGGACTGGGGTCACTTGGCTCAGGTGATGAAGGGGACTGGCTGGGCCTGGCGTGGGGTGGAGCACAGGCCCCACTAGAGCAGACAGGCCCCTCTGGGACAGCAGAAGAGCTCAGGGTTCAGAGTTCAGAGCTGAGGGCCTGGCCCTGCCTCTGCCAGCAGCTGAGCAAGGTCCTCTCGTCTTTGGTCTCAGGTCTTTGGTTTCCCGGTCTTTCCATCTCCTGGCATCTAAAGGGATACATCCCCCCCCTCCCCACCCCCGAACCCAGGCCATGTGGTCTGAAGAGTCCATTTCCCAGTGCATGAGACAGGCAGGCGGGGGGCGGGGGTGCCCGTGAGCACAGAGCTTTTAAAGGCACAGCCGCAGACTGGGGGGTCACTGGGAGAGCATCTCAAATGAGGCCCTTGGAGCCCCTGGGGATGGTCCCTCCCCCTGCCGCTGCACACACACCGGCCCGAGCTCAGTCAGGCTGGGAGCCAGTTTTCCTGAGCATTGCTCCACCCAAGGCTGCCCCGTCTTATGACCCTGGCCTTGCAGCCAGGCCCCCACGAGCTCCCACCTGGAGCCCACACACCCAGCTGGGGGGGTTCATGCGGCAGTTCAAAAAGAAGAGCAGAAGAAAAGCACTCAAGTGTTTCAAACTGGAAGAGATTCAATTTAACTTAACAAATCTGGATATGAACCTAAAGAAAACATTGAAAACCAAGCCCACCTACAGAAGGCCCAAGAGAGGAGGTTAAGTAGGAAAAGAAAGGTCCCCTTGGGCCTGAGGACAGCTGCCCAATCCCGGCCAGGGAGTGGAAGACACTGGGCCCCAGTGCAGACCGAGCGGGGCCAGGAGGACTCGCCCAGAATGTGCTCAAGGACTTTCAGCTAAAGGTCCCAACGTGACCTTACCCTGAACTTATACCCCAGATACAGAGATGAGCTAACTGAGGAGCTAAGCAGAGGACCAGCGGCTGGCTGCCTGCTGCCGCCCACCTCCTCCTCGGGGGCCTGGCTCTCTGAGGGCAGCAGTGTTCGGCCCAGAACCACAAGTGAGGCTGTGGGGAAGGGTGCTGAATATATGTATATAGTGTGTGTGTGTGTGTGTGTGTGTGTGTGTGTGTGTGTGTAGTTCTGTGCTCTGAACAGCCTTACCTACCTGCCCCCCCCAATCTCCCAGATATCTGCTGTTGTTTTATGAAGTCACCCTGCTCTCTGCCTCAGTTTCCCCAGCAAGGCACCATAGGGCACAGCAAGGATTCTACTTTGGGTACAGTGTAGTCTGACCTTCTGTGATGGCTCAGTTCCAAGGTCTTGGAAGACAAATCAGGTAGAGTCAAAATTACCTTTGAAAATGCCTTGAATTTCCCCTAAAAAAATCCCTTTCTCGGAGCTTTATGTATCCCCTCCTAAGCTGCCCTTGTGCCAGCTGAAATGGGCGAGCTCGTGTGTGAACCCCTGGGGTGCACCTACTCTTCTCCAGGCACTCCCGGTGCCATCTTCAACGTGAGCCTCTCGGGCCACTGCCAGGTCAAGAGGTTACTTACTGAGAAGATCAAAGCAACGGTAGGGTCACGGCTGGAGGTGTGAGGATGACGTGGACACCAGGGATGCCCGTCTCTGAGGCTGGACCTGGCCTCCTAGCTCCCTCTGCCTCCAGCTTTTCTTTCTCTTCCTCTTCCCTCCACGAGGACTCTAAGGTGGCACCCGGCATTCCCACGGGCCAACCAAACCCGACAGACTTCTAGCCAGACCTCGGACCGCTAGCCACTCATTGCTAAGGATGTGCATCTAAGGTGTGGCCCCTGCCCAGGACACCTGCATTGTCCCAAGAGGGCTGGTAAACCTTAAAGAATGAACGCTAGAGGGGGCGCTCTGGGGCAGCATGAGAAGCCACAGAGCTGGGTCTGCCACTGTACCCTGGGGGGCCAGGTCAGCGCTGTCCTGGAGTAGTCTGCAGGCCTGCGCGCCCCTCGCCCTCCTCACACGGCGGTGCCGGGTCCGTGGTGTGCGAAGAGACTGAACGCGAAGAATTCTCACTGGAGAAGATGGTCACAGAGTCAACCCAACCAGCGCACAGGCTGTCTCTGCACGGACTGTTTTCTCCTGCCCGGAGGGCCATAGAAACACTTTGGGGGCACAGACCCAAACCAGAGGCCAGGCTCCTTTGCCTCTGCTGGCTAGTTACCTCCCCACCCCCTGCTTGCCAGCCCTCAGGGTGCCAGTCCAGCTTCCCCATCACAGACTGGGGCTCCCCTAAAGACTGCCGCTACCTCACGGGTGACGCCGGCAAGACCCAGTCCTGTGAATCGGGGGACTGACTGACTAAGCGCTCGCAGGGCCCTACTGAAGACTCGGCCAGCAGCAGCGCCCCTCCCACCCCTGACACGGGACGTACACACGGCACGGGCTCAGTCGATTCTGCCAGAGGCTCACCCTCTCCTAAGCACCTGAAAGCCACCAGGTCTATGAACGCTGCTGCCACATTCGGGCTGTGCAGCCTGCGAGTCGCTCGGAACCCTAGAGGTACCGTGCGCTTCCCTTCCGTGCCAAGCACAGCACCAGGGGAAGGCAGGGTTCGTGGCCTGCCCTGGTCCTCACTCTGCTTGAAGATGGGTGCCATCCTTGGCAGGTGAGCCCGACTGTGATGAGAAGAGAGGGCAGAGGCATGGCGGGGCACCTGTGACCACCGTGGGGCATGGTCCTCTGCATTCCCCCCAGGAGTAGCACAGTGGGCGCCAGGTTTCTCCCTGCACCTCCACAGGGGCCAGGACAGCTCGTGAGCCCCTCTCCCAGGGGCGAGACGCTGTGGGTTGTGGGTCTGCGTCTCTCCTCTGCCGCTAGCCCACCCTGGGGCCCGGGGCTTTGGGGCCTCCAGGTGTATCTTGTCAAATAAGGACGACACCTAACGGTGGCGCACTGTGACCTCATCTGTGTCCCACGGGAGCTTGTGACCTGATGGTTTCAGACGCTCTCGGGCCAAGTGAGGGATGTCCCCGCGGGGCCTCAGCGTAAGGTGACAGTTCACACTGTCCGCTGTTGGGCAGAGGCCCTTCCCTGAATCGGGCGCACAGCTGGATGCCTGACCCCGTCTTCTCAGAAGCTAACACCAGCACCATGAGACACATCCCTCGTGTCTGCAAGAGGGCACTGAGGCTCAGAGAGGTGAGGTGGCTGCCCTGGCACCCACGGGCAGGATAAAATGAGCCAGGCTGGCCAGAGTCCGCCGGTAGGCAGTGTCCCCAGGCTTGGTGAACCCATAACCAACACCAGCTAACAAGGAATAATAAATCTCAGACAAGGGGTGCATGATCACTGCACTGAGAACTACAGGACACGGTAGGAGAAAGGAAAGAAGACCTCGATAAACGAGGGACACGTCGAGACCACAGTTGCAAAGACTCAACATAGTAAAGATGTTTCTTCTCCCCGTAGTCATCTAGAGAGCTGCCGTACCTATTAGAAGTTTTCTGTGGAAACTGGCACATGGATGGAGAGACAGGTGCCACACAAAGACAGCCAAGCAAGGCAGGAGAACTGGCTGGAGCCTGCTTGATCAGCTGTCCAGGGCTGGTATCAAACTACAGTGATGATGAAACATGGCCCTGGCAGAAAAGAAAAACTGAAACCTGACTCATGGAAGCGAACAGGGTCCACAAACAGAGCCGCGTGTAGACAGTGAGCTGGTTTATAACGATGCTGATACGGTAGGGCAGTGGAGAAAGGATGGTCTTTTCAGTAAAGGGTGCTGAGTCAAGCTGGATATCCAAATGGGGGAAAACTGTACCGTGACCTCAGCCTCGTACTGCATGCAAACATTGATTCCAGGCAGACTGTAGATCTCCGTGTGAAAGGTGAACTATTAAAGCTTTAGAAAAAAGCAGGATGTCTTTATGACCTTGGACTAGTCAGAGTTTCTTAAATAGGACACAAATAGCGCTCTCCAGAAAGGAAATGTTTGATTAACTGGATCACCTTAAAATTAAGACCTTCTGTTCATCAAAAGACACCTTAAGAGAGGAAAAGGGCGACCTGCAGAGGGAGAGGTGTTGTGTGTATATATATATATTCCAAATAATCTGACCAACGACTCATGTCCAGGGTAAAGATAGAACTCCTACAATCAAAAGAAAAGATAACCCAATAGAAAGTGGGCAGCCGACGTGGGCATTTTACAAAGGACGATATCCAACTAAACAGTAATCATGTAGAAAGGGGCTCAGCTGTACTAGCCATTGGCTTACTGCAAATTAAAATCGCAATTTGATGCCACCAGACACCAGTACGGCTAGAAGGGAAGTGATGGAGAATGCCCAGTGTTAGGATACAGAGCAGCCAGAGTGCCCCCATGCCACTGGTGGGAGTGCAAGTGGTATATGCCTGCTTTGGGAAACTGTTAGTCAATGTTTACTAAAAGTCAGCAAGCCCATCCAGTGACCTGGCAACTCCGCACCTAGGCACATACTCACCAGAAAGCAGCCCATATGTTCATCAGAGACTAGACAGAATATTCCTAGCAATAATGATAACAGCCCTGCCTTGGAAATTGTCCAAGTGGCCATCCAAGGAGAATGGATAACCGAAGTGTAGGCCATTCACACAGCGGGGTGCCAGCCGGCAAGGAGAGAGGGAGGCACTGCTCTCTTTAGCCAGACGGCGGGGCTCCCAGGGACTCGGACGGACGGGCGCGTGCACTGTGTGAGTCTCTCGACAGAAAGTTCAAGAACGGACAGAGCCGAGTCCTGTTGCTAGAAGCCAGGACACTGGTTACCCGTGGGCATCAGTGACAGGAAGCGGGAGCCTAGGGGCTTCCCGGGAGGTTTTGCTGCCTCAGTTGGGGGCTGGTTACATGAGTGCCAGGGGCTGAAAATGCCCAAAGCGGTGCACTTGAGGTCCGTGTACTTCATCCTTCAAGTCGGAAACAGTGTCCTGCGTGCAAGGACAATCCTTTCTAAACTTGACTTGAGAGATGGACAGCCCAGGCCTGCAGAGGGGCTGGGTCTGCCCACAAGCACCCTCCACCCTCGGCTCAGGGGACACACACCTCAGGCTTCCTGATCAGGCTGCCTTGGGACTCAGTCCCCCCTTCTGGGTTCAAGCAGAGCCCAAGAGGGAGCTGTGTGGTACTCCCCGACGGCGAGAAATGTCTCCACGTCAACACCCGTGCGGTCTGGGCAGTCATTTTCCCCAGCCACTTCTAGGGTGTGGACGGTCTCTCCTCCAGCGCTACCCTAACCCTAACCCTAGCCCGGTCCACGCTAGCCTTGCTGAGGACCTGCACCACGGAGACTGCTGAGCGGGGCCTGAGAGCGCCTGGGCCGGGGGTTATGGATGGCTTCTGAGGAAGTAAGGAGCCTCCCCGCTTTCCTCTGGGCCTCCCACCCAGACAGCGGGCCCAGTCCCCAGAGCAGCAGCCCCGGGAGACTGGCTGCGTCCTCCTCTCATGCTCAGATGGAGGAAGCGAGGCTCCCAGAGGTTAGGGGGCCTCCGGGGGCAGCCCGCAGCTGGGCTGGTGCAGGCTGGGAGCCAGATTGAGGGCATCCGATTCCCAGTCCCGTCTCTTTCCCACTGAGCCACTCCGCCTCGCTTTTAATTTAATTAGGAGAACATTTAATCCCCCCGTGCATTTCAGAGACGGGTTTGCGCCTGGCCGGAGCTGTGAGGCTCTGACGGGGAGCCTGTGACTCATGTAGCTTCGCACAGCCCTCCCGGGTGGGCTCCCAGGGGGCTTCCTTGGCACCTTGTGCAGACAGAGGTGGTCTGGAGCTCCGAAGAAGACAGGACGGTGGTCTGGAAAGACAAACTAGCCTCATCTGTTCCTGGCAAGCCCCCTCCTTTATCCCCCTGGACACTGGCCCCAGAAAGGCCTCTCCGTCCTTTCCCACCAAAGTTTGCAGGGTGAGAAACAGAGCGAGGGGCTTGGGTGTTCGCAGAGGTGCAGTGCCTGGTGCCTCCAGGGTCCATGGGTGTGGGCCGCAGTGGGCTCTGGGTGTCTCTGAAACGTCCCAAGCAAACCTAGTCCCATCAATAGAGCTAGTACCCCTGGTCCACGGAGCTGAGTGCAGGACCAAGCCTTGTGACATTTGCCCCCGTTTCCAGAAGGCATGGGGCTGGCCCTGGCCTCGCTGACAAATGCAGATTTCAGGAGACATTAGTAGTGATGTGGATGAAAGCCAGGCCACAGCGGCCTTGCTGGAGAAGAGAAACTTGAACGTTTTGGCGTGAGATTCCGCAGGGTCCAGGAGAAAGTTGAAGACATGGAAATTCTAATTAACGCACACAGGGCTGGTTTTGCTCAAGGATCTCCAGGCTGTCATGTCGCAGGAGGCCTGCAAGTATATGCTCGCTGGGTGTGTGTGAATGTGTGTGAGCGTGCTTGCTCGTGGTCACCTGGTGGGTGACCTGTAGCGCCCCAGCCTTGGCCTTGCCTTCCCTTCTGCTTTCCTTTCCTAGAAGACCCCTGGCCTGCCCTGTGCCTATCTTGGTGTACAGGGTGCTAGCCGAACTCTTCCCCCTGCAGAGTGGTGGCTAGTTAAAAAGAGCTGAATCTCGCCCATCCGAGATGCCGTGATGAAAGAGATGGAGGAGCCAGGGACCAACTCTCCTGGAGGGACCCTTCAGGGAAACCACAGGCTGCTGTGCTCACGGAGGGTCTGGCCACTTGAACTACCTGTCTTGGGTGTCCACATGCAACCGGTGGGGCAGATGTGGGTGCCAGGCCACTCCTGGCTGACTGCAGCCGTGGGGAGGACTCCATAGGAATGGCCGCAGTCTCCCAAGGCTGCTGAGAGAAAGGGTACCCAGGCCACGCCCACACACAGCCCTGGAGCTCAGAGCCACAGGTCCTGATGCTGAGGCCAGTTCTGACCCAGCCGCCCCTGGCCCTGCATGCCAGCACCCATGCTGAGGCGCCCATAGCCCTTGCTTCATCTCCTCCTCGGGAGGTGCTGGCTGGGGGCCCCTGTCTGCCTTGGGGTGGGAGCCATAGTCCTGGAGCTCCCTCCAGGCTGGGGCTTGAGGGGGTGCCAGATAGGGAGAGGCCCAGGGGAGCCGCACATCGCCTGCTCCCCAGGAGCCGAGGATCCTGGGAGACAGGTACCCAAAAAGGAGTCCCAGGCCCCGTACTAGGGCTCAGGGAGCTGGTACAGAGGGCCTCAGGGCTGGAGGAGGACGCGGCTGCCTGGCCTGTGGACGTCCTGCGCCTCCTTGAGAGGGGATGACTTGAGAGGGCCTTGGAAAGATGAGCAGGAACCTCATGGCTGCAGAGGAGTGCCAAGGCTGTCCCAGATGGGACGCCGTGTGCAAGGCACAGGGATGCACACAGGGGTGGCCCTCCCCTCAGGGGGTAGGAGCCTAGGAACTCACCCCAGCTCCTGGGGAGCAGGGCTCCGCTACGCCTCGCTCCCCCAGATGCCTTGTCTCCTGCCTCACACTTGCTCCTTGGAAGCCCTGTGGCCAGACTGGGTGGGGGGCGGGGGGGGGGTCACAAATGCAGACGAGCCGCCTGCTGGCCCTGCTGGCCCTGGAAGACTGTCTTCCTGAAAGGTGTGGCTGAGACTCCGGCCCGGCCACCCGGATTCGTGTGAGGGCCCTGGAGCTGCCCAGGGGCTTGCCTGTGGGGCTGGAGTGCCCAAAGCTACCGTGTCTCCCCAGCCCACTGCACCCTGGGCCCTGCTCGCTGGCAACCCCCTCGGTTGCACCAGGCTGGCTTGCTGACCCCCAGTCCCCTGACCCCTCGCTCCACCGATGGCCAACAGGCCCCGGAAAGAGGAGCTTCGCCCAGCCCCAGGGACCTTCCCGTAATCAAGGCTGCAGTGACCTCACCTCCCTGGGGCCCAGCGGGCGGGGAGAGCTTGAGATGGAAACAAAATGTGTCTTTATTTATGCTTTTAATTTGAATCCTGGAACTGGCCCAAGATGGTAATACATTTAACATCAGTAAAATGCTGAAGAAAAATGGATCTGTTTTTCAGTAACTGCCTCCCACCCACTCTGCCCGCTGTGAGACCCCCGCGCACACCCCCCATCCCTTACACACACCAGGGCGTGCGCCCCTCTCTTCCCCGCATGGAGTCCGTGGGGCTGAGCTGCCCGCAGGAGCCGAGACGGGTCCCCGAGCGGCTGGAGCCGAGTTTAATTAGGGGCATCAATCACCAGGCAGGCCGTGCGGGAGGCAAAGGAATGTGGCCCCAGCATGGGCACCGAGGCCTGGCCATCCCCCTCCCTGCCCTGCCCTGCCGGCAGTCACAGCCCTAAGTAAGCATGGTGCCCGTCGGTGCCACCTCCTTCCCCAGCCATGGTGGGGTGGGGCCTCTACCCAGCCTGCAGCCCTGGGGGCGCCTAGGTCTGAGGCCCCCACCATCTCTCTTCACTGTGCCTACATCCCCCCTTCCCCACCTGGGCTCCCCCGAGCAGTACTCTGACTACTGAGGACGTGGGCACGCAGATCCCTTGCCGTCTCAACCTTGACTCTGTCTTGACCAGACCACGGTGCCTGGAGGTGTCCTTTCGACTGCAGCCTCGGTCTTTTCACTCCCAGCCTTCACTGCAGACCCTTCCTCCTAGCACCACGCCTAGGCTCCTTCCCACCTTCCCAGCTGGCTCACCTCCAGGGTCTGTACTGGTTCACAGGTTCTGGGGCGAGGACTCTACCGGGTGAGGACTGCCTAGGCCCAACCGGCGCTGGAGGGGACCACTCCTGCTACAACCAGCGGGCCACACCATGGGACCGCTGGACCGAGAAGGCCCACCACCGGCTCTCTGGTTGGTAATGCCCCAGGCCCACAGCAAGCAGAGAGAGCTTGGGGCCTCTGTCTTGGAGGAGGGAAGACGAGAAACGGCCAGGCTCCTCTGACGGTGCAGTTACACTGGCTTGAGTTCCCTCCTGGGGCTCCCTGGGCAGGTGGGCGGCCTCCAGCCTTGGGAAGCGTGGTGCACGCAGATGCCAACACACATGGACCTCGCTTCAAAAGGGGGGGCTGCGAAAGGCAGCTGTGAGCTTGGCTTTGGGCCACCTCGGTCCCCAGCCTCACCACCCTCACCCTGGGCCTCTCTGCAGGGGCCTCGCAGGGCCCGGGGAGCCGGTGAAGACTGACTGCCCCGCTGGATGGGTGGTGGGTGATGAGGGCCATCCGCCCGGGGGGCAACTCCTTGCATGTGCGTTCTGGGGGCCAGGCCACAGCTGAGAGAACAAAGGAGAGTGAGCTCTGACAGGAAGAGAGCGGCACAGCGAGGCCTGGGTGCTATCCACCCACGTGAGGGTCATGGTTCCCAGCAGGCTCTTGGCCGTCCTCGCTCTGAGCAGGCACTGCCACCTGGGCTGCAGACACCAGCCACAAAACTGCAACCTTTACCACTCTGGCGTCCGTTGTGCCCCAGATTCGGTACAGGCCTCAGCCAGAGTGGTAAGCTGGCATTCTGCCTTGGGACGCTGACCTGCACCTGCCCATCCCATCTGGCACCCGCCACTGCTCACGCCTCCGCCCTTGTCCATTTATCAAGTGAGCCTATCAGGTCATCTCCGGGATGGGCCCAGAGGTCAGAGCCACATTCCCAGGGGTGGCCTGGAAGCTTGCTCCGGTGCCGAGTCCACGAGGATGAATAACGCTGCTTCCCAGGGACCTGGGTGGCTCCCACCGAGCCTGAGAATGTTTTCTGTGCACACCCCGCTATCGATGGGGTGCTGTCAACCTCCCTGTGAGCCTGGGGGCCTGGAAGGATGGTAGGCCATCCTGTCTGATCATGGTACCACCTTGAGACTGTCCAACCCTCCTCTCACTCTGGGTCCCCGACTCTGTCAGTCCTCTGGTCACAGAGCAGCCAGGAGGCCCTGCAGTTCGGGTCCCGATTCCTCAGTCATCTGCAAGGCAAAGGCCACACCTGGCCGGCAGCAAAGGCAGCCAGCCCGGGGCCTCACTTCCAGAGAGATGCACGTGGTTCAGGACAACCTCGAGACCCTTAGAGAGTCCGGAGAGCCGAGACACGCTTTAGTGACTCCGCAGAGAGAAGGAAAGAAGGCCAGCAAGTGACTCTCAGAAGGGCTGAGAGCGCTGCTCACACATCCCAGCACAGAAAGACTTCTCTAGGGGAATCCCCAGTGGGGCAGTGGCCAGAATGGGCCCGAGTGTCCCACTGACCCCGCCACAGGCTGTCACCACTGGGTGCCCTAGCCGGGAGCACTGAGTCACGTCGGAGGGGAATCACACCATGGCCGGGCCCCAGGGATTGGCCTGGCGATACCGCGACGGTGGGGGAGGACGGGCATGTGTCCCAGGCCAGCTGTGCCTCGGGGGCAGGCCAACTGGAAGGCGTGGAAAATCAGCCATTTCCTCCACCTGAAGGAGCCCCTGAGGACAGCAGCGGCAACTGGCAGACAGCAGTCGGCATCTGCCCCGTGGCTTTGGCCAGGGTTCCACCGGGGAAATGCGAAAAACAAAGTCGTCTCTTTTTTGGGGGGCAGGGGAGGGGGCTAGGGGAGAGAAAAACAATCTTCTCAGACGCTCAAAGCACGAAAACAAGTGGAAAATGACCAGTCTGGTTTTCCATAAGTCAAAACAAGAGGATCATGTTCCCAGACTCGGCGGGAAATGCCCTTGCTCTCCTCCCCGCCTGGTGCCCGGGCACTGAGGCCAGCCCCTGGTGGTCGGTGGCCCCAGGTTGCTGAGGGCAGGCAGCGAGCGGTGGGCACTGAGTGAGGAGACCTGAGCCCTGGTCCAGCACTGAGCCCCACGCCCTTCTAGCTCATCACCCCTGGGTGAGTGGACACTCACTGCGACACATGGGTGATGGGCGCCAGCAGAGTCTCCCCTTCCAGGTCCAGGTCCTCGGCAAAGCTGTTGGTTCTCGTGAAATGGGCCATGCTCACTTCCAGCAGCGTGGGGCTCTTCTTCACTGTGGGCAAAGATGCGGGACGGCACGTTAGGCTTCCGTGGAAGGCTTGATGGCGGAGGGGGCCCAGGGTTGCTCAGAGCTGAGATGCTCACCCCAAGCTGCTACCCTGGCTGTGGGGCGGACCTGTGCCCCTGGAGCCTTCCCGCAGACGGGTAAGACATCTACTCGCGGGGCTGGGTGAGGAGCGCAGACGGCGTATGAAGCCTCGGCACAGAGGACTGGCGGGGGCGGGGGGGACCGATGGCCCCCACGTGCCTGAGGCCACAGTGGTCAAGGAGCAGTTGAGAGCCGATGACACCTCCTCAGAGCGAGGACTGTGCCTGGGCTGAGCTCAGGCGTCTGGGCCTCTCCCCAGGTTCACACCAGACGTTCAGGTCAAGAATAGAACATAGCTGCCAAGCACAGGTCTGCTAAGACACTGACTCATCACCACGCTGTCACCGTCACGTGGCTGGATGGCTTTCGATGCATCCGTGAAGACCCAGGGTGGTAGGGCTCCTGCTCACAGAGCGTCGCAAGCCGGGGAGGAAGGGGCAGCCACAGAGCTCCTGGCCCCTTGCGCCCGCCACCCGCACCCTGAGGGAGGCACAGGAACCACCCCGACGGCTGGTGTTGGCATTCAGACTCCTGGGCCCACCCGCAGTGAGCAGGTGCTCGTGTTGCGGGCTGACTAAGAGTAATTACCAGTCCCCTGGTTTTCAATCTGGACCTTTTTTATTTTTCCATTTAAAGTTTTTGCTGTAAAATAACGAATTACTTGTAAAAAGGGACACAGCTCAAAGACTCATGAAGGCCTTCCTTCCCCGAGGTCATCAGCGTTAACCACCAACTAGATTCCCAGCTCATCCCTCTGCTCACGAGAGCAGCTGACACCCGGTGGGACTTGCATTTATACACACGTGAGGGCTCTGTTCCTGTCACTGCAATGTGCCCATCTCATTTTTCTACAGGTATTTAGACATGGATCTAAGTCTTATTTTAGTAATTGCGTAACAGTCCGTAGCTTAGATCTACCACAATTAACTCAACCATTCCATGTGTGACGGACATTTGGTTCCATTAGCTTTAAGCCACTACTTTAAGACGATGATGCACCCATCCATCTTTACGAAAACCTGACATATTGAGGCAGGTGAGAGGGTGCTTCCTTGGTAAGCTTAGTAGGTGTGGCTGGATTGTTTTCCCAAGAAGTCGTATCAGTTAGGCTCCAGCAGTAGTGTGTGCGCATGCCACCTTCTCCACATCCATGTCCGCACAGGCCTTTGGCAGCCTTTGCTGGGCCCGTCACGTGTAGACGAAGACGGGCATGGTGCCTTTCCTTCTATGCTGGATGCCCGTTGTGGCTCGGAGGCTATTTGGTTTTCCTCTTGTGGGATTATCTGTTCTTATCCTTTGCTCACTTCTGTCCGTCAATTTGTAGGAATTTTTTTTCTATGCTAGAGATAATTAACCCGTTGCATATGAGGCACAAGTATCTTCCCCAGTCTATCTTTGGTGTTTTTACCTTAATTATGGTTGTTTTGTCACAGAACATCTTCTATGATTTTGAAGCGATACCTATCTTTTGCTTTTTGAAAGAGAAAGGATTCCCCACCCCAAAGTAGTACAACCATCTCCTAAATATAAACGTATGAGTGTGTGTAAATTTTAATACATTTAGCACTTACACCTCACATTGTAGGAGATCATCAACAATCAGAAAATGAAAATGTAAAGGTATTGTATGCAGTCTTACTGAAAAAACTGAAATGAAACACAAACTATAAATTCTCTTCAAGAAGACACGGGAGAGAGTCTCTGGATTTGATACCAAAAGCTCAGTCTGTGAGCAGAAAAAAATGGAAAAACTGGACTTTATCAAAATTAAAAGCGTTTGCTCTGTAAAAGACACTGCGAAGGGAATGAAAAGACAAGTCATAGACTTGGAGAAAATGTTTACATGTCACTTGTCTGGTCAAGGACTTTGATCCAGAATATGTAAGGAACTGTGGCAACTTGACAAGAAAGCTAACAGCCCAGTTTTAAAAATGGATTACTAATAAGCTCATGAAAAGATGCTCAGTTCAACCAATACGAGTAGTTGTTAGGGAAATGCAAATTAAATCCACAGTGAGCTACCACTATACCCATGTTAGAATGACTAAAACTTTTAAATGGCTTCGATTTTGGATATTTGGCAAAGAATAAGGTTAGAGCCTTACTTTTCACTTTACATTAAGAAAAGAAAAAAGAAGGCGAAGCCTGACAATACCATGTGCTCATGAAGATGCAGAGCAACTAGAACTTTTACGTGTTGCTGGTGGGAATGCAAAATGGTGCAGCCATGTTGCAAGAGGGTTTGGTGGTTTCTCATAAAGTTCAACATACATTTATCTTGTGACGCATTGGTCCCTGTCCCAGTTATTTACCCAAGTGAACTGAAGATTTACATTCAGAAAAACCTGTACGTAAGTGTGTATCGCAATCTTGCTCACAGCTGCCCCAACCAGGAAACAACTAAGATGCGCTTCAGTAGGTGAATGGATAAACTGTGGTACATCCATACAATGGAATTCCATCCAGCCATCAAAGACATGAACTAACGGTTCACGCGTGCAACAACACAGATGAGTCGCAAATGCATTTTGCTAAGCAGTGAAAAAAGCCAGATGCAAAAGGCTACATATTATACGATTCCATTTATAGGACATTCTGGAAAAGGCAAAACTACAGGGACATAAAACAGATCAATGGCTGCTAGTGTTTAGAGGAGGGGGAGTGCTTGACTTCAAAAGCGTTGCACAATGGAATTTTTCGGGCTATGGAACTTCTCTGTATGATGTTGTGGTGGTAGGTACATGACTCCAGGCATTTGTCAAAACCCATAGAACTGTACATCTCCAAGAGTAAATTTTACTATGTGCAACCCCCCGCTCCCCACCAAATAAGCCTGTTGGAGGATCCAGGATGGAAAGCATACTGTCACGAGTGAATTCCGTATTACGAATACGTAACATAGCACTAAAAGGAGAGGGGAAGAAGGAGCTGGCCTGTGAAGTCTTGGGAAACAATCTTCTGATTGGATATGTTTAAAGTAAAAAAAAAACAAAACAAAACTGTCATAAACACAGTATTCTAGTTGGTAAGTTTGTTTCTCATAGGGGTACTACAGGTACACTTGAGTTAAATAAGTAAATAATTATAGATAATGGGAGCCAGGATTCTCAATGTCAGAAAAAAAGTAACAAACAGAGTTAGGGGGTGGTGAACGAACCCTGTGGTCAGAAATATCAGTATGAACTTACATTTAGTTTAAAATAGACACAAATAAATACAGATGTACGTGTACACTTGGGTTATTCACATACATACATTTCCTAGCTCTGTCCGCTGAGAGGCCCTAGAAGCAGTGACCAACTGTGGAGCAATGAGCACCTAGTGCCCAGATCCTGGTTTCTAAATCCCATTCTCCAGTAAAAGGAACCGGGGCTCTCTGATAGAATGGTGATTCTAGGGCTAGGGCAGTGGAAATATAAGATAAGCCTGAAGTATTGTCTAGTGTTAGAAAGGAAAGAAATGCTCAAAAATAAATAAATGAGAAGGATGAGGGCATATCAAATGGACACAGGAACTAACCCAAAAGAACTCTCAATCCAGTGACCAAAGCTAAAACAATCTGAGCAACAAAATAAATAATATTAAAAATATTATACAAAATCCTATCAAACATTTAGAGAAGAGCTAACACCCATCCTTCTCAAACTCTTCCAAAATATAGCAGAGGGAGGAACACTCCCAAACTCATTCTACTCATTCTCATTCTACGAGGCCACCATCACCCTGATACCAAAACCAAACAAAGATGTCACAAAAAAAACTACAGGCCAATATCACTGGTGAACATAGATGCAAAAATCCTCAACAAAATACTAGCAAACAGAATCCAACAGCACATTAAAAGGATCATACACCATGATCAAGTAGGGTTTATCCCAGGAATGCAAGGATTCTTCAATATATGCAAATCAATCAATGTGATACACCATACTAACAAATTGAAGGAGAAAAACCATATGATCATCTCAATAGATGAAAAAGCTTGCGACAAAATTCAACACCCATTTATGGCAAAAACCCTCCAGAAAGTAGGCACAGAGGGAACTTACCTCAACATAATAAAGGCCATATATGACAATCCCACAGCCAACATCATTCTCAGTGGTGAAAAACTGAAACCATTTCCACTAAGATCAGGAACAAGACAAGGTTGCCCACTCTCACCACTATTATTCAACACAGTTTTGGAAGTTTTAGCCACAGTAATCAGAGAAGAAACAGAAATAAAAGGAATCCAAGTCGGAAAAGAAGTAACATTGTCACTGTTTGCAGATGACATGATACTATACACAGAGAATCCTAAAGATGCTACCAGAAAACTACTAGACCTAGTCAATGAATCTGGTCAAGTAGCAGGATACAAAATTAATGCACAGAAATCTCTTGCATTCCTATACACTAATGATGGAAAATCTGAAAGAGAAATTAAGGAAACACTCCCATTTACCACTGCAACAAAAAGAATAAAACACCTAGGAGTAAACCTACCAAGGAGACAAAAGGCCTGTATGCAGAAAACTGTAAGACGATGAAAGAAATTAAGGATGATACAAACAGATGGAGAGATACACCATGTTCTTGGATTGGAATAATCAACATTGTGAAAATGACTATACTACCCAAAGCAATCTACAGATTCAATGCAATCCCTATCAACCTAAAAATGGCATTTCCCACAGAACTAGAACAAAAAATTTCACAATTTGTATGGAAACACAAAATACCCCGAATAGCCAAAGCAATCTTGAGAAAGGAAAACGGAGCTGGAGGAATCAGGCTCCCGGACTTCAGACTGTACTACAAAGCTACAGTAATCAAGACAGTATGGTATTGGCACAAAAACAGATATACAGATCAATGGAACAGGATAGAAAGCCCAGAGATAAACCCATGCACCTATGGTCACCTTGTTTTAGATAAAGGAGGCAAGAACGTACAATGGAGAAAAGACAGCCTCTTCAGTAAGTGGTGCTGGGAAAACTGGACAGCTACATGTAAAAGAATGAAATTAGAACACTCCCTAACACCATACACAAAAGTAAACTGAAAATGGATTAAAGACCTAAATGTAAGGCCAGACACTATAAAATTCTTAGAGGAAAACATAGAAAGGACACTCTATGACATAAATCACAGGAAGATCCTTTTTGACCCACCTCCTGGAGAAATGGAAATAAAAACAAAAATAAGTGGGACCTAATGAAACTTAAAAGCTTTTGCACAGCAAAGGAAACCATAAACAAGACGAAAAGACAACCCTCAGAATGGGAGAAAATATTTGCAAACAAAGCAACTGACAAAGAATTAATCTCCAAAATATACAAGCAGCTCATGCAGCTCAATATCAAATAAAACAAACAATCCAATCCAAAAATGGGCAGAGACCTAAATAGACATTTCTCCAAAGAAGATATACAGACTGCCAACAAACACATGAAAGGATGCTCAACATCATTAATCATTAGAGAAATGCAAATCAAAACTGCAATGAGGTATCACCTCACACCGGTCAGAATGGCCATCATCAAAAAATCTAGAAACGATAAACGCTGGAGAGGGTGTGGAGAAAAGGGAACCCTCTTGCACTGGTGGTGGGAATGTAAATTGATACAGCCACTATGGAGAACAGTATGGAGGTTCCTTAAAAAACTAAACACAGAACCACCATATGACCCAGCAATCCCACTCCTGGGCATATACCCTGAGAAAACCACAATTCAAAAAGAGTCATGTACCACAATGTTCATTGCAGCTCTATTTGTAATAGCCAGGGCATGGAAGCATTGTAAGTGTCCATCGACAGACGAATGGATAAAGAAGATGTAGCACATATATACAATGGAATATGACTCAGCCATAAAAAGAAACGAAATTGAGTTATTTGTAGTGAGGTGGATGGACGTAGAGACTGTCATACAGAGTGAAGTAAGTCAGAAAGAGAAAAACAAATACCATATGCTAACACATATATATGGAATCTAAAAAAAAAAAAAAAAGGTTCTGAAGAACCTAGGGGCAGGACAGGAATAAAGACACAGACATAGAGAATGGACTTGAGGACAGGGGGAGGGGGAGGGGTAAGCTGGGACGCAGTGAGAGAGTGGCATGGACATATATACACTACCAAATGTAAAACAGATAGCTAGTGGGAAGCAGCCACATAGCGCAGGGAGATCAGCTTGGTGCTTTGTGTCCACCTGGAGGGGTGGGATAGGGAGTGTGGGGGGGAGACACAAGAGGGAGGGGATATGGGGATATATGTGTATGTTTAGCTGATTCACTTTGTTATACAGCAGAAACTAACACACCACTGTGAAGCTATTATACTCCAAAGAAGATGTTATAAAAAAAAAGACTTCAACAGGAAAAGAAAAAAAAATATTATGCAAAATACTAGTATTAGATTATAGCTCAAAAAAATAAATATTCCTGAGTCCATACTGATATAAATCAACAGATAATTGGAAGAGAGGGATAAATCTTCCTTATAGAAGAATTCCAGATAATAAATGTAGAAAGACTGAGGAAAAAAAACCACCATTAGAACACCACAGTGATATTTGCTACAGGCAAGATCCAGGGATGAATGCTAAAATTAGTAGGTGAAACTTTAAGGAGAAACTTCAAAGTATCTCCTCTCAAATATTTATTCATTGCTGTGGTGGTTTTAACATATGTTCACCAACGCTTTGATATTCTCTCATGCAGGAGGTAGACCGTAACTCCCCTCCCCTTGGGTGTGGGCAGGACTTGGTGACCCCCTTCTCATGACTAGACTGGAAAGGGAAAAATACTAAATAAGGCTGGCTGACACCACCTTAACCAAGTGGGTCAAGGTTAACACTACCAGTGACAAACCATGTTGATGTCATGTACCCTGATATGGTGCAATGAGAAAAGCACCTCACTTCTGTGGCATTCTTCCCCCCAAACCCGTAACACCAGTCTAATCCTGAGAAAACAGTGACAAACCCAAACCGAGGGACACTGACGCCTGACTAGTATTCCTCAAAAGTGTCAAGGTCGGGGCTTCCCTGGTGGCGCAGTGGTTGGGAGTCCGCCTGCCGATGCAGGGGACACGGGTTCGTGCCCCGGTCCGGGAAGATCCCACATGCCGCGGAGCGGCTGGACCCGTGAGCCATGGCCGCTGAGCCTGCGCGTCCGGAGCCTGTGCTTCGCAACGGGAGAGGCCACAACAGAGGCCCGCGTACCGCAAAAAAAAAAAAAAAAAAAATGTGTCAAGGTCATGAGGAACAAGGAGGGACCAAGATTTGGCTTCACGGATCAGAGGAGACTAAGCAGACCTGACTAAATGCAATGATGGATCCTGGGAGACAGAAAAAGGACATTAGTAGTTAAACTGGAAAAATCCAGGTAAATTAACTAAACTGTAGCTTAACTACTAGTACTGCCGAGTGTTCATTTCTTAGTGTTGCTAACTGTACCATGGTTTTATAAGATGCTAACATTAGGGGAAGCTGGTGAGAGTACAAAAAAAGCTGTACTATTTTTGTCTCTTCTGTAAAAAAAAAAAAAGCCTGTATACAGTAGTACAAAAAATTTTTAGTACATAATTAAGGACATACAAGAACTCTAAGGAGAAATTATAAAACCTTAACAAGCAACATTCAAGAAGACATAAATAATGGAGAAATAGCTTTTGTTCCATTGACTAGAAGACCCAATAGTGAAAAGATTCTCCCCAAATCTTAATAAAAATCCCACGGTTTCTGTGTCGGAACCTTGGCAAGCTGATTCTAAAATTGCTCTGGAAGTGCAAAAAGCCAAGAATCAACAAAATTCTTGAACAGCAACAAGGTAGGAGAACTTGCTCTACCAGGCATCGGTACCTCTTACAAAGTAGCAGTCATTAAGGTGGTGTGGTGCTAATGCAGAAAGAGACAAAGAGCCCAAGGGGACAGGGTTGACGGTCCAGAAATAGCCCCCACACATCTGGATGCTTGCTGTGTATAAGGGGTGGCCTGCACATAGTGGGAGGAGGGAGTTCAGGGATCGCTGGCTGTCCACATGGGAAGAAGGTTGACTTGGACCCTTACCTCACACCATACATCAACATTTCATTCTTGGCATTCCAGGCAATTGAAGGCTAATGGAGAGAAGTAAAACTATTAAGACTTTCTGACTGAATCTGAAAGAACATATTCATGACCTCAGGGTTTGGAGGGATTTTCTAAAATGCAAGCAGTAACCGTAAAGGAAAAGACTGATTAATTTAATTACATTAAAACTGAGTCCTAATCATCAAACAACACATCTAAGAGTAAAAAGGCAAAACCACAGGAGAAGAGTACCCACAAAATATAAAGAATTCCCGCAAATCAATAAGACAAATGTTAGCAACTTAACGCCAAAGGGGGCGACAGACAAGCACATCGCAGAAGAGGAATCCAAGTGGCTGACGAACATGTGGAAAGGTGTCGTGCCTGACCGGCAATCAGAGAGATGTAAATAAACTCAGGGAGCTCGCAGCCCATGGGGGCGAGGGCCGACTTCCAGCAGGAAACCGCACAGACATTACTTAGTCACACCCTGGAGAAGGGCTCCGAGGGAAGGGCTGTTTGCCCGTGACATTCTCAGAGAGCACAGGAAAAGTGACGGGTAAGTCTTGAAGAATGCGTGTGCATTCAAAGGCTCTCAGGCCTGGGACCTGGCGGGAACATTTACAGCCCCCATTTTAGAGACTCGGGGCTGAGATTCAAGTACCCTGGGTTATATTATTCAGTCGTCAAGTGACAGAGCTAGAACTTCATCCAGGACTCAAATGTTCTTTCAAAAAAAGAGAAAAAAAAAGGAAAGGAAAAACGAGCACAAATACATATTTCTACGTCTGCATCACTTGTATACAGAAGGAAGGAACAGCAGAGCAGTGGCTGGAAAGTGGGACTGCTTTCCAAACATCCGAGATGACAAGTGCTATCTCCAAAGCCCCAGGGCCAAGGGTGAGCCACCTGACCCCTGACAAAGGCCCAGCCCTGGTGTTTTAGGAAATTAAAGTGTGCACACCAGTTGGCTGCTGGGAGCGGGTGGGGCCTGCACCTGCCAGAAAAGAGTGTGTGACGTTTGGTTTCATCCTGAGAACAGCACAGAGGGTCCCCGCAGCAAGGGGCAAAGACAGGGGCTCCACAGGTTGGTTTCTCCAAGTCAACAGGAATGGCACTGCTTTGCCCAGCTTCTGTGTCAGAGACTGTGGGGTATGCCTCCCCCCACCGCAGGCAGGCAGCAATCAAGGCTGCAGACCATCCCCGTTACCCAGCTGCAGTCACAGCCTGGTCAGGCCCCTGCAAGAAGGTACAGGGAGCGTGGCAGGGGCTGGGGGGTAGATGTGAATCCTTGGCAGACACAGTGGCATGCTGCCCCTTCGGGCAAAGCTCTGTGCTAAGTGCTGTGTCCCAAGAGACCTGGCTTGTCATCCCCAACTTCAAGGAGACTGAGATGGGTGTTTTACAAAGATGTGCAAAAACCCACAGCCCTGGCCTCGCAAGTGCAGAGCGGGCCGAGCCCATGGTGGACTCATCGAGGCAACTCATCTGGACACCCAGGCCCCGAGGAGGGCACCGGAGCTACGCTAGGTGAGCCATCTGGAGTGCCAGACCTTGGGGAAAAGAGCACTGCATCCTGGCGACAATGAAGCCACACTTTCATAAGACAATCCCAGTTGTCAATGCTTTAATTCCTTGGCTGCCTTTGCCTTGTCAAGGCCAGAATCTGGGCCTAAGTTTTCAGGGCAGAACAAAACAATTTTGTTTTCTAGGAAAATGGGAGGTCTGGGATGGCGAACGCAGCCTCTGGCGTGGCGACTACCACAGCTGGAGACACCGGCTGCCAAGCCTCACCCTCTCTCCAGAGAACAGGAACCAAACAGCGCAGCATGTTTCCTTCCAGCCAGTGGCCCTGCTTAGCAGGGTGATTTGAAAATATGGGCACAGAAAAAAGACTGGAAGGAAACTGATCAAAATATTAACTGTTTGTCTTTAGGTGAAGAGACTGGATGATTTCCATCTCCTTCCTTACTGCGTTCTATCTCGGATGGTACTTTCTCAGGTCAGGAAACAGTGTTTTGTGGAAGTCTCCCACATCTGGGCCTTGCCCCGTCCCACGGTCCTGCGCATCTCGTCCTGGAGTGACATCAGAGTATGTCGGAGCATCCTCTGTCCTTCCACCTGGCCTGGAACTGCCCGCGTGCCTGAACAGAGCCCTCTCCGACCGCGAACGTCCCCAAAACCTGCTCCCAGGAGCACCTGGTCTCACTTCTTTCGACTCTCCATCGAGCCCCCGCCCCCTGCCTATTCCAGCAAGTCCAGCTTATCCTCAACACCGGGACACACTTGGCTTGCACAAGATGCGTGAAGGGAATTCCCATTTCCCCATTTGCTGCTTCAGTCATGACCTCATTTCATTGTCACAGCAACTCTGTGGGATGGCAGCTTTGATTCCCATTTCTAGACAAGCAAACAGGTTAAAAAGGCTAAAAACTCATGCTCTGGGTCACACAGACTAGGCCAGGACTTCAGCACCAAGTCAAACTGGCTGTGAGGCCCCAGCCCATCCCCACTGCCCTCTGCTCCCAGGAGAGTCCCCTCTGGTGTCTGGGTCTTCACCTAGCCCTCCCGCTGGTGACTGATTAAAATCCTGCCTAATCTCCCAGGTGTAACCCAAGTCCTTCACAAAGCTTTCCAAGGCTCTAGAGACTGTCCCCTCCTCTGGCTGGGTGCAGGGCTTATGTGTGCCTGGACCGCAGGTCTGTGCATGTTCCTTGGCACGGGGACCTTGCCTTCCACCTCCCCCGTATCCCTCCGGGGCCTGGTACAGGCGTGTTCCCCAAGCCAGCTCTCTCCACAGGGATGAACAGAAGCTGCCCCTGTCCTTCCCAAGTCAAAGCCCCTTCCCACCCACCCGCCTCACCCCCATCCCCCAAATCCACCCCCTCTTGGCGGATTTGCCAAAGCCCTGCAGATCCTGCACTGTGAACGAGAACCCCCTCCCCAGGGCATCCGGACAGCTGCAGCCAGACCCTGCGTGACATTGCTGAGCCTCGGCCCCAGGTCTGTGCCAGCTGCCCATGCCCGGCTCACAGACCACGAGCCAGCACTGCCGCGTCGCCACCTGTGTCTCCACTCAGAGGCGAGAAGTAAGGGACACGGACAGAAAGTGTAAAAGCCATTCCCACAACAGCTGCCAGGAACGGGGCAAAGAGGGGAGTGAAAATGCATATTCACAGCTGGCACCCGGTTCCGCTCAGGGAAATACCTTGCTTGAGTGGACACCTGTTGTTTGTGCCTCTCCAGCAGCGAGGCCTGGCCTCTGGGAACAGCTTCTCGAATCTTCCTTGGGGGGCTGCTCTTTCCCTACTCCCAAGGCTGCAGGATTCAGGTACTCGCTGGCCATCCCCAGAGAGGGCCTGTGGCCCAGGCCTTGGCCTTCAGAGGCACAAAGGCAGGTCTGAGGATGGCTGATCGCCCTGCTGGGACCCATGAGAGCCTGGCCCCAGACTCTGGCACATATGATGGGGAAAGAGGTGGCCTCTTTCTGCTGGGTTTGCTAAGCTGGTGGCCACCTTGCCCCCTTCAGAAAGTGGCTGCCTGAGGACACAGCCATCCCAGGGGGCAATGGGGAGAGGGAGGGGGAGAGAAGAGGGAACGAGGCGGGTGGGCGGAGAGCACAAAAGGGGGAGAGTTAGAGCAGCAAACGGGATCATCGCAGCCCCGGGGTCCAGCTGTGTCTGAAACAGCTGGGTCCAGTCCTGTGAGCCAAAAAGTGTCCCTTTTGTGCTTCAGCTAGATTGAGTTGGGGTTCCATCATTTGTTACCAAGAGAATCTTCAAGAATGTGTGTGACAAACTTGGGGGTGAGGCATGAGCCCAAGGGGATGGGTCTGAGGAGTCAGAGTTACACAAGAGCTGAGTTACTCGCACGTCCCGCACGGTGCCTTGGGGGGTACGAGACAAAAGCTGGTGGGAGGAAGCTACCTCTGTAACGGCCCAGGGAGCTCTCAGAAAGTGGCTCCCTAAAGCTGGAGGCTGGCTCTCTACTGCTGTGACGCTGCTGTAAGGTTGCTGAAAGCAAACTGTGGAACGTGCTGGGTCTCACATCCACTCAAGGGCACGCAGCGTGGATTGGACACGAGCACGACGGTGATGTGGACAGAGTCAAAGGTGACCCTGGGAATCCTGACCGACCCTGGGGAGGACGCCGGGCTTCCTACACTCCCAGGGATGAGGGCACCGGGGACCCTTGCCCCCAGCGCTGCCCCTCACCACAGGGCTCGCAGGCCTCGGCACACACAAATCTGAGAGGGAACGGAAATGGTTCTGCGGGACCAAGGGCGGGGTCCAAAGAGCGGGGGCGCTGAGGGAGACAAGCAGCAACTGAGCCAGGACAGGGTCAACCCCAAGTGAGTACAGGAAACGGAAGGGGAGCCACGCAGCCACCCACACGACTCGGTCGACCCTCCGGGGTCTCCATGCTCTGGGAAGTCACCGTCCAGGTTTCCTAAGACACAGTTCCAGGGGACGGTTCCCGGCAGCTAGAGCAGCCCCGGGAAACGTTAATATACAATGGAATCTGGGTTAAGCAGTGTCTTCTCCAAGAGTTGAGCTCACAGGACATTCCCAAGAAACCTCTGGAGAGGTGGGGAGGAAAGTTTCTGGAGGTCTTTGGATGAAGAAAACAAAAAAAAAATGGCCTTGATTTTCAAGGCGAAATTACAGAGGAAGAAAAAAATGTTTTTAATCTAATTAAGAGCGATCTTTTCACCTTCATCACAACACCGCGGAAATGTGCCAGTTCTTAACTTCACACAATAATCAAAGCAATTAGTGAGGGAGAAGCCTTGGAAACCGGTGCAGATGTTCTCAGAATGTTTAATGGGGAAATGAGTTGCAGGCCTCGTTCTCAGTATCCGGCTCCAGGCCCTGGCTACCAAATCCAGACATCTGCTTGGGCCCCACCCCCAGGCCCCGAGGGCGCGGGCTTGAGAAACACAGGTCCCTTCCCAGGCCGCCTCCCAGCCAGGCCAGATCCGGGGCCGAGAGGCTCCCCATGGCTCCCCAAGCCGGAGCCTGGACACAGTCAGAGCCACCCCAGAGCTGGGGGCGGGGGGAGGCTTAACATCAAAATTATGTTAACAACTGATGTCAAAAATAATCAGCTCAGCCCGGCTCCCCCACCCGGTCCCTGCTGGCTGCAGGAGCACACCGGGAGGCAAGGAGAGGGCAAGGGGCCCTGCGGGGGACTCTCGGCTCTGACACCACCCCCACCGAGTTTGCGCAAACACCACTTCAGGAAGAGACATGGTGGCCTCTGTCTGGTGTGGCCCCGGAGTCCCCATTCCAATGCTGCTGGCCTCCTAGTGGGTCGAACATGAGGAAATTTCCAATAATCAGAAAAAACGTGGAGAAACGAGGACGGCGCCTACTGAGGAAGCAGCCTTCTGCAGACAGCAGAGGGCCACGTGGCTGGTGTTAACTGGCTGTGGGAGACCCGAGACCCCAGCTGGGTCAGACAGCTTAGCGAATCTCGGAGACCCCGCCGTATGGCAGGCGTCAGGGACGCAGAGGTAAAGAACACATGATCCCTGTTCTCAAGGACACACAGGCAGCACAGGGGCCCCACCCATGTACCCTCAGCACTCACGTTCCATAAGCACCAAAGGCCTCTTAATGCAATCCCGCCAGATGCTTTCCCGAGCGCTATCTCTGACCTCAGGGGCCTGCTGAGCCACACACAGGGCAGGCCAGAAGTGACGCAGAACGAACCCCCCGAGAGGCGGCTCTCGGCAGTGAGAGATAAACACCCTAAGCTCCTTGAGCAGCTGGTGGGACAGCTCTGCGGAGTGATCTCTGCAGCTTCCCAGCCGCCCACCACAGAGCTCTCCCTCGACGAGCGACTTGCAACACGGATTCCCAGGCTGGGCTCGAGATCCAGGGAAACCGACCCATGACCGTGCGACGGGAAGCTGCTGGCGCGCTTTCAGTAGGAGAGCAGCAAGGTCTCCTCTAAAGAACTCCCTTGGGCTGCCGTGTGGAGAACGGAGGAGAGAAGGCAGGAGCGGAAGCAGATCGGCGAGGAGGGGAGGGGAACGGCCCAGGCAGAGAAGTGGAAGCAGCTCTGACCAGGGAGGTGGCTGCAGAGAAGGCAAGGAGCGGGCAAAGCCCAGAAAGTTGACAAGGGCTGCTGATGGATCAGACACAGGCTCTAAGAAAAAGGCGTACTTTTAAAAGGTTTCCAGGCAGTTTAGGGAACAACAGCATGTCGCTCCCCTTCCCTCTGGTTCCAAATCTCCATACTTGTCCTCCCCCGCAAAGCATAAAACCAACAAGGAGTGCAAATAAAAGCACACACGACCCATGCCTTTGGCAGCACTAGGAAACAGAGTACCGTGGCCTTCGAATTACCTGTGAATGGAGAAATGAACCAAAGTCCAACAGCGCTACAGCCACCTGCCCATCACGGCAAGACTCCAGATGAAAAGTCAGGAGATGAGGCTTAAAATGCCCAGTCCAAACACATTAGGAAAGCGAGTGACCTCAGCAAAAACAGAGGAGTAGGTACCTCTGAGGAGCCTTCCCTTCACAGAAACGTTGAGAAATGAAGTAAAATCTGTCAGAGTCAACTTTGTCAGAACTCTAGAAAGCAGTCAGAAGTTTACGGCACCCAAGTGAACGCCCAGCCGTGAAACAGGCAATTTAAAAATGGTAGGAAAGCTCTGTGGCATTTTTACTTGTCTTTGCAACACCCCATCCCCCACTCACTAGCAGTCTTGAAGATGGCTGCCCACATGCCCCGTATGGGACCCTGATCCCTGGTTCTGGCGGGAGCAGAGCAGATCTTATGCTCAAACAATGTGTCTGTTTTGTATTGTCTGGAGGCTGCCTGAAGGTGATTGCCCTTGTTTCCTCTACAAGGGAACTCTCAAATGAAAACGGTGGACATGCCTTGAAAACACTGTAAGGGAGTCAAACCAATCACAGCCACCTGGGGAAAAGATTACAGTTAAGGCGTACAATAGAGCACTGAAAGCCTGGGAGGAAGAGCTGGGGAAAGAGTGTCTGAGAAATCAGGCCATTCTAAGACACCTGTGTAACACTGAAAACTCGAGAAAGTCAAGAGCATGCCCAGGGCGGGATGCATGCTCAGAAAAGTCCTGAGAACACGCTAAGCTTTCACTTCTGACTGATCTCTGTGCCCACCTCCAACAGGAAGTGAAGGCGGAGGCAGAGTTGTAAACAGCCTGGCCAAATCTTGAAGGATTGCCCCAGCACGTAGCTAAACTGCAAAGGCTGGGAGAGTTCTTTCACTTTTTTCCTTCCTCTCCCTCTCTCGGACTCCTGGCACTCAAGGAAGTCTCTGTCAAAACAACAGCTGAACACAAGCGGAACAGTGGCTTTAGAAACCACACATGGCAAAGAATACAGATGTCAAAAAAATAGAAGTCACTAAACAGTTACAGCTCATAGCAAGGAAAAAAGAATCCCGAGAAGGGGAAAGAATCTACTGGCTAGAGTTACTATATATAATATCCAAAATAGCCAGTTTTCAACCAAAAATTATGAAATATGTGAAGAAACAAGAAAGTATGGCTCATTCACAGAAGAAATTAACAGAAACCATCTCTGAGGAAGTACAGACACTGAGCTTACTAGATAAAGAGTTTAAATCAACTTTCTTAAATATGTTCAAAGAACTGAAGGAACTCATAGACAAAGAACTAAAGGAATGATGTATGAATGAATAGAGAATGTCAATAAAGAGAGAAATTATAAAATGGAATTAAATTCTGGAAAAGTATAACAATTGATGTGAAACACTTACTAGAGGGTTTCATTAGCATATTTGAGCTGAAGAAAAAATCAGGGAACTTGAAGACAGGTCAATCTATATTATCCAGTCTGAGGAGCGGAAGGAAAAATGAACAGATCCTCTGGGACCTGTGGCATATCATCAAGCATAACAACATATCCATAATGGGAATCCCGGAAGGAGAGGTGAGACAGGAAGGGGAAGGAAGAATATTTGAAGAAATAACAGCTGACCTCTCAAATTCGATGGAAGACATGAATCTAAACCTCCAAGAAGCTCAGCGAATTCCAAGAAACAAATCATAATCGAACTGTTGAAAGATAACGACAGAACTGTGAAAGGAGTGAGAGAAGTGCCTCATCACATACAAGGGTAGTCAGTAAGATTAACAGCAGGTTTCTCATTAGAAAGCATGGAGGCCAGAGGGGAATGGGATAAAATTTTTAAAGTGTTTAAAGAGGAAAACAAATATCAAAAACTGAGTTAAGGATTTTTTTTTAAACATTTTTTTTCTAGATGTGGACCATTTTTAAAGTCTTTACTGAATTTGTTACAATACTGCTTCTGTTTTGGTTTTATGGCCACGAGGCACGTGGAATCTTAGCTCCCCGACCAGGGATCGAACCCACACCCCCCTGCATTGGAAGGTGAAGTCTTAACCACTGGACCGCCAGGGAAGTCCCGCGTTAAGAATTTTATATCTAGCAAAATTATTTCAACAGTGAAGGAGAAATTAATATGTTCTGAGATAAACAAATGCTAAGGGAGTTCCTTGCTAGCCGACTTGCCCTACAAAAAGTGGTAAAGAGAGTCCTTTAGGCTGAAATGAAAGGACACTAGAAAGTAACTCAAACCCATACAAAGAAGTAAAGAATTCCAGAAAAGGTAACCACATAGGTAAACATAGAAGCCAGTATTATCATATCCTTAGTTTATAATTCCTCTTTATTTCCTACATGACTTAAAAGACAAATACATAAAACAATATCTATACATCTATGTTATTGGGAATACAATGTATAAAGAAAGGTATAATTTCTGACAATAACAACATGAGGGGGATGGAACTGTATAGGAGTTGACTTTTTGTACTGAGGAAGAAAGTCAGTTCATCAAGATGTAACAATTATAAACATGTACACATCAAACAACAGAGCCCCAAAGTACATGAAACAAACATTGACAGAACTGGAGGGAGAAATAGACAGTTCTACAATGATAGCTGGAGACGTCAATACCTAACACTCAATAATAGATAGAACAACCAGACAGAAGATCAGTGAAGAAACAGAAGACTTGAACAACACTATGAACCAAGGAGACCCAACAAACTTATGTAGAACACTCCACCCAATGACAGCAGAATACATTCTCCTCAAGCGCACACGGAATATTCTCCAGAATAGATCACATGTTAGGCTTCAACGCAGTGTCAGTAAAATTTTAAAAACTAAAATCATACCAAGTAGCTTCTCTAACCAAAATGGAGCGAGGCTAGAAATCAATAATAGGAGGAAAACTAGAAAATTAACAAATATGTGAAAATTAAACAACACACTCGTTAAAAACTAATGAGTCAAAGAAGACATCACAAGGGAAATTAGAAAATATTTTGAGATGAACAAAAATGAAAACACAACATACCAAAGCCTTTGGGATGCAATGAAAGCAGTGCTCAAGGAGAAAAATATAGCTATGAATTCCTACATACAGAAAGAAGAAAGAATTTCAATAACCTACCTTTACAGCCTAAGGAACTATAAAAAGAAAAGTAAACCAAACCCAAAGTTAGCAGAAAGAAGAAAATAATAAATGTGAGCGTGGAGAAATGAATAGAAAAACAAGAGTCAACGAAACAAAAAGGTGGTTATTTTTGAAAAGATCAACAAAGTTGACAAATGCTTAGCTAGAATGACTAAGAAAAAACAAGAAGATGCAAATAAAAACATAAACGAAAGTGGGGACATTACAATTGACCTTACAGAAATAAAAAGAATTACAAGAGAATACTATGAACAACTGTACCCCCCAAAATTAGATATTAACCAAGATGAAATGAACAAAATCTGACTCAAGAAGAAACAGAAATTCTGAACAGACTTATAACAAGTAAAAAGTATGAATCACTGGGCTTCCCTGGTGGCGCAGTGGTTGAGAGTCCGCCTGCTGATGCAGGGGACACGGGTTCGTGCCCCGGTCCGGGAAGATCCCACATGCCGCGGAGCGGCTGGGCCCGTAGGCCATGGCCGCTGAGCCTGCGCGTCCGGAGCCTGTGCTCCGCGGCGGGAGGGGCCACAGCAGTGAGAGGCCTGCGTACCGCAAAAAAAAAAAAAAAAAAAAAAAAAGTATGAATCACTCAGTAATCAAAGATCTCATAGTAAAGAGAAGTCTAGGACCTAAAGGCTTCACTGGTGAATGATACCAAACATGTAAAGAAGAATTAATACCAGTCCCTCAAACTCTAACAAAAAAACAGAAAGGAGGGAACACTGCAACATATTCTATGAGATGAATATTACTCTGATACCAAAATCACACAAATACACCACAAGAAAGCTAGATACCAATATCCCTTATAGATTCAAAAACAAACAAACAGAAAACCTGGAAGAAAATACTAGTAAACCAAATCCAGCAGAATATTAGAAGAACTATATCCCATGAGTAAGTGGGATTTATCTCAGGAATGGGAGGGTGGTTCAACATAAGAAAAATCAAAGTAATACATCAGAGTAATAGAATTATCTCAGTCAACACAGAGAAAGCATTTGACAAAATCCAACAACCTTTCAAGATAAAAATTCTCACAAAATTAGGAAAAGAAGGGATCTTTCTCAACATGATAAACAGCATTTACGAAAAGCCCGTAACTAACATAATAATGGTGAAAAGACTAAAAACTTTTCCCCTAAAACCAGGAACAAAAGGATGCCCATTTTTACCACTGCTTTTCAACAGTGTACTAGAAGTTTTAGCCATAGCAATTAGGCAAAAAAATAAATAAAAAGCATCCAAATTGGAAAGGAAGAAGTAAAATTATTTTTATTCACAGATATGATCCTACATAGAAAATCCCAAAGAATCCACAAAAGAAGAAAAAAAAAAAACCCAACCTATTAGAACTAATAAACAAATTCAGAAAACTTGCAGGACGTGGTCAACACACAGAAATCATTGGTGTATCTATACACCAGCAATGAACAATCCGAGAAGGAAATTTTTAAACAATTCCATTTACATTAGCATCAGGAAGAGTAAAGCACCTAGGAATAAATTTAACAAAGAGGTGAAAGACTTCTAGGCCAAATACTACAGAACTAATAGAAATGAAAGACCTAAATAAATAGAACAACATCCTATGTTCATGGACTGGAAGACTTAATATTGTTAAGACGGCAATGTTATCCAGTGATCCACAGACTGAATGCAATCCCTATCAAAATTCTAATGGTCGTTTTTGCAGAAATGAAAAAATTGATCCTAAAATGTCTATGGAGGGTAAGGGGCCTAGTATAGCTTAAAAATTATTGAAAAAGAACCAACTCAGAAGACTCACACTTCCCAACTTCAAAACATACACAGGGCTATATTAATCAAAATAATGTGGTACTGGCATAAGGGTAGACATTTAGCCCAATGGAATAAAATAGAGAACCTAGAAATAAACCCTCATATATAGTCAACTGATACTCAATAAAGGGTACCAATTCCATTTGATGGTAAAAGAACAGGCTCTTCAACAAATGGTGCTGGGGCAACTGGACAGCTGGACACAGGAAAAAGAATGAAGTTGGACACATACCCCATACCATATAAAAATTATCTCAAAATGGATCGGCCACCTAAATATAAAAGCTAAAACCACACATTTCTTAGAAGAAAACAGAGGTAAATCTTTACGACCTTGGATTATGTGCTAAATGCCACTGAATTGTTTGACTTTAAAATGATCATGTTATGTAGATTTCACCTCATTAAAAAAAAAAAATAGGGGCCACAGAAGGCTTCAAAGAAGCACAGACACAGTTCCCCCCCAGGAAAACAAAGTCCAGCATTAGGTGTCAAAATGGAGAATGCAGGACAGAAATAGGCAGTTCATAGCAACAGCAACAAGGAAGGGCTTTGAAGTGAATGGTTAGAAGTGGCAATCTCAGAGAATCACGTCTTGGGGAGGCTCAGGTAAACAGAGAAGTGGCATGACCATGAAGGTAAAGAAGGAGATAAGAGCGGGAAGTGAAGGAGACCCCTGCAGGAATTAAAGAAAAGCAAGACATGGAAGTTACCTCACACACATACCCCAGGACAGCAGCATCTGGAAATGCAACTGCCTAAAAGAGGACAAGCCTGAAAGAAGACGGCACTTTTGTACTAGGAACTCTGACCACTAAGTACATGGGAATATAAGTAAGCAGACTACATTCATATAATACTACTGTGAGAAAAAAACATATCAGAAAATGAGAATAAAAGCTTTTCTGCTTATAAAAGTCTCCTCCAAAATCTAACCATAAAGTTGAAGAAGACTATAAATAACATTCCCAACCAAGATAAATATTTTCAACATTTGGGACATGAAAACATACCTGAATCAGTAATAAGATCACTTAAAAACAGAAATGGATAAAAATAAAAATGAGAAATGACTAAACTAAAGATAGAAATAGATGAAAAGCATGAAAACAGCTAAGATAATTAAAATGAGAGAAAGACAGAAATAGCATCAGAGTGACCAGGGTTGAAGTGGAAGATAGGCAAAGGGGGTCCAATGTGCATATAACTCAAGTCTCTGAAGAAGAAAAGAAAAACAACAGAAATACTATTTAAAGGCATATGTTAAAAATTCTATAAATACAATAAAATCTAACACATTGAAAGGACCCACGTGGGTACCAAGGAAACTGACCTGGAACAATCAACTCTGAGACACTTCCCGGTAAAACTACTAGACTTTAAAAATAGAGAAGAGATCCTTAGGGCCTCCAAGCAAAAGACGACATAACAAAGGTAACAGACTTAACAAAAACAATATACAAAGTGGAGCAGAATTTTCAAGAAACTTAAGGAAGTACTACAAACCAAGGATTTTATATCCAGTCAAGCTGAACTTCATGTATCAAGGTGATAGAAAAACAGTTTTACATATGTACAAAATACTGTACACAGGAGCCCTTGCTAAGCAAGGCTTAGAGGATAGGCTTCATCCAACCATGAGGAGACTGGAAAAACTCTGGCAAAAGAATTGATGGTAAACATTCTATATATTTAGTTATAGAACTAGATGAAGACCTGGAGAGAGTCATGGCTGAATAATAATACACGAACATTGTATGTCCCTGCAAAAAATAGAAAGAATACAAGTAAATAGAAAGAATACAAATCTGGGAGGAAAAGGAAGAGACAATGAAACAGTGTATACATAGTAAGTATGTATTAGATGGAGTGTATAAAACTGACTTATACATCTAATAGATAGGAATCCATGTGGCATACCAAATAGGATAAAGAAAGAAAAAGGGGGATTAAACCAAGATTAGTAATACAAAGGAAACCATTAGTTAAAAAAAAAAAAGTATAAACATCCTTAAATACCAAAATAATTTATGAAAAAGCAAGGCAGACACACAGAGCAACAAAATCAGTATGTCATAATACGGGCAATAATTGCAACATGTGATAATATAAAAGGAACTGAGATCAAATTTATCAGTCATATTAATAAATGTGAGTTAAAAACATGCTTTTCCAAAGAAAAATATATTCAAATTGGCTCATAAAGTAAAATCAACTCCATGCAATTTTTAAAACTCAGACATCTAAAATTCAGTGATTAAAATGCTGAAAAATGCAGGAATGGGTAAGATTCACCAGATAAATGTAAACACCAAGAAAACGGGTTACGATTCTGGCATGCTGAAAAAGTATAATTAATGTTATAAAAGCTTAAATGGGACAAATAAGGATCCTTTATAATGCTAAAAGCCACATTTCATAATGAAGTTACAAAAATTATGAATAACTATGCAATAAATACCACCTGCATAAAACAGAAACTACTAGAGATGCAGGGAAAATATAAATACATTAATAAGGCAAGAGTCACATTCTACTTCATGTGACAGACCAAGTGGATGGATAAACAAAGCAAGGATATAAGGGATCTGAAGAACATAATTCACAAGTCAGCTCTTTTGTGTATATATATATATGGAACAGGAGACCACGGCAATAGAGAATATTCCTTCTTGAGCACACATTTATAAGTCTGAATACACAGATCAAGAAAAATACACAAGTTACCCATTCAAAAAGCTAAAAAAAACCCAAACCTACAGTAAATCAAAGGAAAGCACAAAGAAGAAGATAGCAAAGACAAAAGCAGAAATTAATGAGGCAGAAACTAGTAAAATAGTAAAACCAAATTAATAAAATAAAAATCCTGGTTAAAAAAATAGACAAACTACTATTTACTTTAATTAAGGAGAAAAGAGAGAAAGCACAAATATGCAGAAGTAACAAGAGGAAGTAACTATTGTTGTGGAGGAAATTCATAAATATCGTAACAGACTACTTGGTACAATTACATGCAAAATATTTGTAAAACCCAGATGAAATGGGTAATTTCCTTGCAAAACACAATTTATCTAAAATCGATCTCAGTAGAAATAGAAAGCTTAAACACCTAATTTCCAAAAAATAAACAGAAAATTTTATCAAGGAACTACCCTAAAAGAAAGTGTGATATCCATTAGATTTCACAGGAGAATTCTACCAAAATCTTTCAGAGAACAAACAGTCCAAATTTTGCATGCATTGTTCCAGAGCACAGAAAATGAAGGAAACCTTCCAAATATACTTTATAAGCAAAGGTAACACTGATATATAAACCTGATAAAAATAGGACATAAAAAGACCAATATTATTTATGAATGCTGATACAGAAATCCTAAGTATTCCCCCATATTAATAGGTTTGAGAAGAAACATGATTACCTCCAGGAATTCATCATGCATTCCTAACTAAACTCTTGTGAAAATACAAATGGATGGACACTTCCTTGATAAAACTACACAAATACTAGGAGAAAAGAGGTGTGCATTCCTCTACAAACTAAGCATAGGAAACAGGTTTCCCCACTGTGACTAAAAATCTAGACGTAATAAGAGAAGATAAATAAATTTGACTACAGATTTACTAAACCTTTAGCACAGAAAAAAAACTTAATCAAAAGACAATGACAAAAATGGAAGGAAATCTTTGCAACAGAAGGCTAATGGCCATGATATACACAAAATTTTTTAAAATGTAGGGAGTAAAGAACCAAGACGACTATAGAAAAATAAGCAAAAGATATAAACAGATATTTCAGGAAATGGTATATAAAAATGGCCCTTAAACTTATGAAAAGACTGCAATTTCATGGGCTTCCCTGGTGGCGCAGTGGTTGAGAGTCCGCCTGCCGATGCAGGGGACGCAGGTTCGTGCCCTGGTCCGGGAAGATCCCACATGCCACGGAGCGGCTGGGCCCGTGAGCCATGGCCGCTGAGCCTGCGCGTCCGGAGCCTGTGCTCCGCAACGGGAGAGGCCACGACAGTGAGAGGCCCGCGTACCGCCAAAAAAAAAAGGTTGCAATTTCACTCATAAAAAGATAAATGCAAGCTAAATCTAAATTGAGATACCATTTTTTATCTATCAGATCCCACAAAAATTCAAAATCTTGATAACATACTCCTCTAGTGAGACTGTGTGGGAACAGTCTCACACTGCTGGTGTGAAATCGAAATGGCGCCGGCCTTATAGAGGGGAATTTGGCAATATTTAACAAAACTACATGTGTATTTATATTTCAACCTGACAATCCCACTTCTGGGAAATTACCTTAAGGATGCGCCTCCAATAATACGCAAAAATAACGCAGGAGATTATTCAGTGCAGCATTATTTGCAATTACAAAATATTAGAGGCTACCCGGAGTGCTGACCACAGAATGATGAGCATAGCTGCTATCCAGAAACTACCTACGCATACAAGCATAAGAGATTGGTTGAAAAGACTGTACTATGTACGCACCAAGGAATATCATGCAACTGTAAGAAAGGAAGAGAAAGCTCTGTATGAATCGAGATTGAGTGATTTCTAGGAGATACTGCTAGGCGACAAAAGCAAAGTACAAAAGAGCATATACAGAAGACCACATTTTTTTGTAATAAAGAAGAGGAAATGAGAAAACTATGACGTATGTTTGACATGCGCACGCGATCACACACTACTGGTAACCAGAGAACACTGAAACTGGTTACCAGCAAGAGGTGGGGAGAATTAGGATGGGAGGGGTATGGGAAGAAAGGACATTGCTCTCAGTAGACCTTTTTGTATAGGTTTGACTTTGGAAGTAAGTTAATGTTCTACATATACAAAAAACAAAATTAAATCAGCAAGATGTGGGATGCCTCTGGAATGGTGGAATGAGGACCTTCACAAAAGGTCCTTGACTTCTCCCTAGAGAGCAATGACAAAATTGGACAAAGTTTTTAAAAAAAACAGTCATTTCAGAACTCCAGAAGTTAACCAAAGGCATATAACAAATTGAAAGGTGTTTATTCAAGAAAAAACGACTAAACCTTGGTAGGAAGAGCAGGGTCTATGGCAGTATAACTTGGGGCCGCTCCCATCTCCCCACCCAAGCTCAGTAGCCTTAGGAACTTTCAGTCTCAGTGCCAACAAAGAGGGATAACTGGATTTGGAGCTCCACGGAAAAACCCCTGCATTATTGTCAAACAGTAGTGATCTCCGTGGAAAATAATTGGGCAAGGCCAACATCACAGCTACTGAAGCCTGCAGTATTGGATGGGGCAAGCCACAGACCAGAAAAAAATTTTGAAGGGATCCCTGAAATCTGCAAGACTGCACGTCCTCTCAAGAGAGACCAGAGAGAACCCTTGTTATCATGTATCCTTGGCTGACTGTGAAACCCTGTGCAAGCAGAAAGTAGAAGCCAGGAAGACTTGTAAACTACCTGAATTTGAATGAATATCTCAACTCATACAAAGATCACCTCAGCAAATGGTAGAAGCCTCACTGGCTCAAGGTGTTTCAACAAAACTGACCAACCAGCCTCACCACAGATCCAGGGGTGACACCAAGGAAGCCAGGCTTAAAAACAAAAATAAGAATTCAAAACCAAAAACTGAGCAGAGACATCAGTGGCCATATGCTGCATGACACACAGACTACACAAACAGTGCAGGCAAGGAATCAACAAGTCAACAAACAAAAAACATAGCAACAACAATCACCCCTGGTTAGGGGGAAGAATGGGAACACAGAATTCCTATATTATATAAAATGATCAATTTTTAACCAAAATTTTTGAGACATGCAAAGAAGCAAGGAGTGTAACCCTTAAACAGAAATAAAGAGCGGTCAATAGCAAGGATCCCTGAGAGGGCCTTCTTAGGCCAAGACTGCAAAGCAGCTTTTGTAAATCTGTTCGAAGAACTAAAGAAACAACGGTAAATGAACGAAGGGAAAGTATGATGACAGAGACTCATCAATGGAGAATATCCATAAAGAGATATGGATTATAAAATAAACCAAGTAGAAATTCTGGAGTTGAAAGCACAACTTAGATGAAAAACTAGGGGGGCTAAACAGCAGATCTGAACTGGCAGAAGAAAGAAAGAATCAGTGAACTTGAAGATACAGCCATAAAGATGATTCATTCTGAAGAATATAAAAGGATGAAGAAAACTGAACAAAGCCGCTGAGGCTTGCCGGATACCATCAAGAGTGACAATGTATGCATAATTAAAGTCCCTGCAAGGAGACAAAAGGGAGGACAAATATTATTTGAAGAGATAATTTAGCATTCACCTGAAGCACGCTGTTTTCAATTAAGATGCTTACTGTAATCCCCAGACTACACTAATAGGAAAATAACTTTATAAATAGGAAAAAGAAACTAACAAAGAATGGCACACTAAAACGTATCTATTAATACAACAGAACGCAGTAAAGGAGGAAGAAAAGAACAAAATGAGAAGAGACATGAGACGTACAAAATTCAGAGCAAACGGCAGATGTAAATCCTACCGTGTCAATAATTATGTTAATAACTATAAGTGAATTAAACACTCACTAAAGAAGCAGAGATTGCCAGACTGCCTAGAACGAGAACCAAGTATATGCTGCCTACAATATATAAATTATATATTCAAAGACACAGACAGATTCAAAGAAAAAGGATGAAAAAAGATGACGTGTAAACACTAAACACAAGAACGCTGGAGGGCCTATACTAATTATCACACAGAACAGATTTTAAAATAAACTATATTCCTGGAGACAATGAGGAATTTATAATGATAAAAGGGTCAACTCATCAGGAAGAAATTAAAATTATAAGATAAAACTAAAAATCATAAAGAAATAAAAAGTATATATGCAACTAACAACAGTCCTAACATACATGAAATGAAAAATGACAGAACTGATGAAAGAAATAGACAATTCAACAATAATAGACAATTCAACAGTAAAATAAGAGTATAGTTCAAGTTTTTTATATCAAGATTTTGATATCCTTGGACTTTCTATCTTGTTCTGTCAATTAAGAAGAGTGGAGCACTGAACTATTACATAACTACTATTATTGAACGAGGCGGTGGGACACGGGCTATGTGGAACCCTGCTTAACGACCTCGTCTGTTCTGGTGTCAGGGACCCAATGAGAAGCTCAGTACTCTACCAGGCAGCGTGGTCCGCTGGGGAGGTGATCTCATACCCAACTCCAACAAGACAGTGTGAGTTGGTGCCCCCACTTTCACTGGGAAGATGTCCGTGGGACAAGAGGGAAGCTGAACTTCCACTCACCTGTCTACAATGAAGTAGTGTAAGGCACTGCCCTAGATTTTCTGGAGTGGGATTGCTGGGGAGCACAGGGGGAAGCTGTATCTGCATGCTCACCCAGCCCTCTTGCTACACCTCAACAGGAGAACTGTCTGCTAAAAAAAGGACAAGAAACAAACAAATAACCAAAAAACACGCCACAATCACCACAACAAAAAACCAGAGCCCAATATTAAATTGGATCCAGAGTCTTATAATCTCTACAATTTCCAGGGTACAACTGAAAATCACTTGTCATGAAAGAATCAGGATGGTCACAATATAAATGAAAACAGACAATCAAGAGATGCCGAAACCAAAGTAAATAAAGTGCTGGGATTATCTGAAAAGGACATTAAGAAGTCATCCTAAAAACGCTTTAATAAGCAATTACAAAGCTTCTTGACACAAATGAAAAAGAGGAAAATCTCAACAAAGAATCAGCCATTTCCATTTAAAAATGGAAATTATAGAACTGAAAAATACAGTAACTGAGAATAAGCTCACTGGATGGATTCAGTTGTAGACAATAGAATCTTAAACTTAAGGCTAGTCAATAGAATTCACTCAAGCTGAACAACAGAAAATAGACTGAAAATAAAAAGTGAACAGTCTCAGTGGCCTGTGTGACCACAGGGAAAGACCCAACATTTGTATCACTGGAATTCCAAAGGAGAGGAGTGAGTGAAATAAAAACTGTATTCAAAGAAATAATGGCTGAAAACTCCCAAATTTAGTGAACGATAATCTTACAGGTTCAAGATGCTAAGTGAATACAAAGTATAAACCCAAATATACCCCCAAAAATCTATACCAAGACACATTATAAATATATGAAAACTAAAGACAAAAAATTTTTTTGGAAAGAAGAGAAATGGCACAATATTTTTAGAGGGAACAGTGATTTGAACAGCAGTGGATTTCTCATCAGAAAACATGGAGACCAGCAGAAGTGGCATAAAATTTTTCAAATATTAAAGAACTGTCAACTGTAAATTCTATAATCAGCAAAATATACTTCAGGAATGAAGGGGAAATAGACATTTCAGAAGAAGGGAAACAGAGAATTTGGTGCTAGCAAGCCTACCCTTAAAGAACAGCAAAGGAAAGTTTACAATCTAACGAGGTGCTTAATGGATGAGAAGGAAATACTTAAAGACAATTGTATTTTTTAAATGGTGAGGATAAAAGAAACTAAATGGAAGTAAGGTTTCAATACTTTACTCAAAGAAGTAAAGCACTGATATCAGTAAGTTATGATAAATTACATATTTATACTCAATACCTACGGCACTTACTAAGAAAACCATACAAAACTTCTTACTCCCAAACACTGCAGACATCAAAAGGATAATAAGGGAATATGTCAAACAATTCTACGTACACAAGTTCTGCCAACTTAGATGAAATAGACCAATTCCTCAAAAAGCACAAACTACAATTCACCCACTATGAAATATTTGCCAATTATATATCTGATAAGGGGCTAATATCCAAAACATATAAAGAATTCATACAACTCAATAACAACAAAAACCAATCCTATTAAAAATGGGCAGGGGAATTCCCTGGAGGTCCAGTGGCTAGGACTCTGCACTTTCACCGCCAAGGGCCTGGGTTCAATCCCTGGTCAGGCATCTAAGATCCCACAGGCTGCACGGCACAGCCAAAAACAAACAAACAAACAAAAAATGGGCAGAAGATCTGAATAGACATTTTCCCAAAGGAGACTAAAGGATGGCCAACAAGTGCACGGAAAGATGCTCAACATCATTAATCATCAGGGATATGCAAACCGAAACCACAATAAGACTTCGCCTCGTACCTGTCAGTATGGCTATTATCAAAAAGAGAAGCAATAGCAAGTGTTGGTGAGGATGTGGAGAAAAGGGAACTTTTGTGCACTGTTGGTGGGGTTATAAATTGGTGCAACAAGTATGGAAAACAGTATAGAGCTTCCTCACAAAATTAAAAATAGAACTACCATATGATCCAGGAATTCCACTTCTGGGTATTGATCCAAAGAAAATGAAAACGCTAACTCAAAAAGACATGCGCACCCCATGTTTACTGCAGCATTATTTACGATAGCCAAGAAAACAACTTATATCCATTGATGAATCAATGGATAAAGAAGTTGTAGTATATATGTACAACGGAATATTATTCATCTATAAAAAGCAATGAAATCTTGTCACTTTTAACAACATGGATGAAGGACATTATACTAAGTGAAATAAGTCAGAGAGAGAAAGACAAATACCTTTTGTATGACCTTTCTCACATGTGAAATCAGACACAAAATGAAACAACAAAAGCGAAATCCACAGGTACAGAGAACATATTGGTGGTTTTCAGAGGAGGGGTGGGGAGGTGGGAGAAATGAGTGAAGGGGAGGTCGAAAAGTAAAAAGAAAAACAAAAATTTAAATTTGCAACTAACATATAAAGACAAAGACAATCAACCAGGAGATACATCCAACTAATAGGAATTCTAGAAAGAGAGTGCAGAGAAAAACATTAAAAGGGAGGAAATTAATAAATAAAACACTGATTTCTCAGAGTAGAGGGATGTGAGAGTCTTCAGATTAAAAGGGCTCACTCACCAGGCGTCCAGCAAAACAGATGAAGGCTAAAACACCCCACTTCTGGGCTTATTGTTGTGACATTTCAAAATGCTAACCATAAATTAAGGGGGGAAAAAAGTAAGCTTCCAGAGGTGGGGAAAGCAGGTCACCAACAGAAGAATGAGAATAACATTCGCAACCTCCCCCCAAATTTTAAAATAAATAAAATATTATCAAGTAGAATTCAGCAATATATGAAAAGAATTATACACCATGACCAGTGGGATTTATTCTAGGAATGCAAAATTGGTTCAGTATTCAAAATCATTCAATGTAATGCACCAAATTAACAGGTAAATAATAAAGGTTACCTGATCATATCAACTGATACACACAATTCATCGGACAAAATCCGTCTCTTCATGATAAAAACTCAGAAACAATAGAAATAAAAGGGCACCTTCTCATTTTGATAAACACCATCTACCAAAAGGAACTTTATCTAACATCATACTGAATGATGAAAGACTGAATGAGTTCCCCTTAAGATTGAGAAGAAGGCAATGATTTTCACTCATCATTCCTATTCAACATACTACTGGAAGTAACAGCCACTTCAATAGCACAGGAAAAGTCAAAGAAAGGCGTACGTACAGGAAAAGAAGAAAGAAAACTGTCACTATTTGAACACGACATCACAGCAAAAATGCTAAAAGCCGAAGACAAGGAGAAAATCTTGAAAGGAGCAAGAGAAAAAAGGGAAAACCAACAAAACTAACAGATGACTTTTCATCAGAAAAAGAAATGGAGCCCAACAGCAGCGGGGCTACATGATCAAAGTGTTTAAAGACAAAGAACTAGCAACCTTACATCCAGAAAGACTATCTCTTGAAAGGAAGGCAAAACAAAGACATTCCCAGATAGACAAAAATAGAGGATTTCTTGTTAGCATACCTACTTTATAAGAACTACTGAAGAAAGGTTTTCAGTGACACCAGATAGCAAATTGAATTCACACATAGAAGAAAACAAAAAGCATCCCTAAAGGCAATTATGTAATTATACAATATAAATTCCTGTTTCTTCTAACTGAATTGTAAAGCAACTGTATAAAACAACAGGTATTTAGTTGTATCGTTGGGCCTGAACCATACAGAAATGTAAAATAGTTGCCTTTCTTTTTCTTTCTTAAGTTTTAGAGTATTTTATTATAGAGCAATCAAAACGGAGACAGCACAACACAATAGAACAGAAGCAACACAATGGAACATCCCGTGTTTGTAACAGAAAAATTTCAAACAATCCAAACCCCTTAAACGAGATAATGTATGAAAGAAAGTGACATACATTCAGAGGAGACTGAGATCAAATCAGCTAGAGCTACATGTATCAACCTCATTAAATTATAAAAACACAATAGCAAGTGAAAACAGCAAGTATTGAAAGGATATTTACAGGATAGTACAATTTACCTATTTTTTTAATAATGCAAAAAACTACATATTGTTTAGTGAACATGCATAGGGTGTGATGTGGTGAAAGCATACCCAAAAATGATAATCCTTGATGAACAGAAAAGGTACCAATACCGACTCAAAGTAGGTTGGTTGTTGCAATGCTGAACTGTGCTAAAGAAATGTCAGCAGTTGGTAATTTGAATCCAAAGTAACAAAAGGATAGGGTCAAATATGTTAATTGAGGTTGACCAGACAAACACTATAAATATATACTTGCTTTTCTTTTTATAAGACATAAAGTTATATAAAGTAATCATTATTACACTGTATCGTTGGGTTTATAACATACATAGATGTAATATGTTTAACAATAACACCACAGAAATGGGTAAAACAGAATAAAGCAATATAGGAATAACTTATCTGTATATAACTGGGATTAAGTTGTATAAATCTGAAGTAGATTCTGATAAGTTAAGATGTATATTATAAGAACAACTACTAAGGAAATAATTCAGTCAAAAATAACTAAAGAAACTAAAAATTTATATTAAGAAATATTCATTAAATGTAAGAGAAAGCAGTAAAGGAGAAATAGAGGAACAAAAACTACATGAGACAGAGAAAACCGAAAGTAAAACTGCTAACAAATCCAACTATATTAATAACATTAAATGTGAATGGACTCAACAATCAAAAGGTAGAGCTTATCAGACTGCCTTATCCAACTACATGCTGGAAGCATACGTTAGATTCAAACATACAAACAGACTGAAAGGAAAAGGATGGAAAAAGATATATCATGCACACAGCAACCATAAGACACTTCGAGTGCTGTATTAAAATGAGACAAAGTAGACTTTAAATAAAATAATGTTACTAGTATTAAAGAGGGACATTTTATAATGATAAAAGGTCAATTCATCAGAGGATATAAACATTATAAACTTATATGCACCTAACAATATAGCACCAAAACACATGAAGCAAAAATTCACAGGCCTGAACAGAGAACGAGCCAATTCAACAATACTTGGAGACTTCAATACCCCGTTTTCAATAATGTGTAGATCAAATAGGCAGATCAATAAGGAAACAGAAGACATGCACAACACTATAAACCACCTAGACCCCACAGAACACTACAAACAGCAGCCACAGAAATATACAGTCTTCTCAAGTGCACATGGTATGTTCTCCAAGATGGACCCTATGCTACACCAGTAAACAAACCTCAATAAATTTTAAAGGGCACTATTAATAAAGAGTATGTTTTCTGAGCACAACAGAATAAAAGTAGAAATCAATAACAGAAAGAAACTTGGGGGAACACATAAATATGTGCAATTTAAACAACACTTTTTTTTTTTTTTTTTTTTTTTTGAGGTACACGGACCTCTCACTGTTGTGGCCTCTCCCGTTGCAAAGCACAGGCTCCGGACGCGCAGGCCCAGTGACCATGGCTCACGGGCCCAGCCGCTCCACGGCATGTGGGATCTTCCCGGACCGGGGCACGAACCCGCGTCCCGTGCATCGGCAGGCGGACTCCCAACCACTGCGCCACCAGGGAAGCCCAACGACACACTCTTAAATAACCATGAATCAAGTAAGGATTCACAAGGAAAATTAGAAAATACTTTGAGATGAATGAAAATGAAGGCACAACGTACCAGAATTTATGGGATACGGTTAAAGCAGTGATCAAAGAGGCTTTTGTGGCTGAAAACGCCCACATTAAAAAAGACAATAGACCTCAAATCAATAACTTAACTTTCCACTTTAGGAGGCTGGAAGAAAAAAGAAGAAAAAACTAAACCTAAAACAAGCAGAAGAAATGAAATACTAAATATCAAGAGGCAGTTCATGAAGTAGAGGATAGAAAAATAATAAAGTCAACAAAGCCAAAAGTTGGTTATTTGAGAAGATGAACAAAATTGACAAACCTTTAGCTAGACTGATGACAGAAGAAGACTCAAATGACTATAATCAGGAATGAAAGAACTTTACAGCTAACCAGCCAGAAATAATAAGGATTATACTAAATGCTCTGAACAATTTTGTGTCAATAAATTACACAACTTAAATAAAATGGACATATTCCTGGAAAGTAAAAAACGACTAATTATAAGTAGAAAATTTGAATAGACCTATAACAAATAAAGAAACTTAATTAGTAATCAAAACCCTACAAAGAAAAGCCCAGCAGGCCCAGATGGCTTCACTGGTATACGCTACCAAAAATTTAAAGAATTAATACCAACTCTTTACAAACTCTTCCCCCACCGAAAACAAACACAGACGAGGAGGAATCACTTCCCAACACATTCTTGAGACCAGTGTTACCCTGCTACCAAAACCAGACAAAGATATAACATGAGGAGAGAACTACAGACCAATAACTCTGACGAAAATAGGTGGAAGGTGCTCAACAGAATACTAGCAAATAAAAGACAGCAATAGATAAAAAGGATTATACACTATGACCAAGTGGGATTTATTCCAGGAATGTAAGGTTGGATTAACAACTGAAAATCTAATGCACCAGATCAATAAAATAAAGGACAAAAACTACACGATTATCAAAGGAAGAAAAGACACAGAAAAAAGCATTTGATAAAATTCAACACACTTACATGATGGAAAAAAAAAAAGCATTCAATATACTAGAAATAGAAAGGAACTTCCTCAGCCTCATAAAAGGCACTTATTTAAAAACCATAGCTAACTTCATACTTAATGGTGAAAGACAAAATGCTTTCTTTTTAAGATCAAGAATAAGACAAAGATATCTGCTCTCACCACTTCTACTCAGCATTGTATTGGAGGTTCCATCCATGACAATTAGGCAAAAAAAGAAATAAAAGGCATCCAGTTAGGAAAGAAAGAAGTGCAACTCTCTCTATTCACAGATGACATGATTTTATATATAGAAAATCTCAAGGAATCCACTAAAAAATGACTGTAACTAGTAAATGAGTTTAGCAAGGTTGCCAGATCAGTATCGACTGTATTTCTATACACTTTCAATAAAAAAATCCGAAAATGAAATTAAGAAAACATGACATCAAAAAAGAATACAGCATAACAATGTGAATGTGCTTAATGCCACAGACATGTACACTTAAAAATGGTTAAAGTGGTACATTTTATTTTATATCCATAATATTTTACCACAATAAAGAAAGAAAAAATTCAGGAATAAATTTAAGAAGTGCAAAATATATACTCTGAAAACCATAAAACCTCATTGAAAGAAAGTATCTAAATAAACAAAAGGCATTCCATGTTCATGGATTAGAAGACAATACTGTTAAGATGGGGCTACTCCCCAAATTGATCTGCAGTTTGAACACCATCCTTACCAGAATCCCAGCTGGCTTCCTTATAGAAACTGACAAGTGGATTAAAATTCATATGAAAATTCAAATGACCCAGAATAGCCAAAACAATCTTGAAAAAGAATGAAGTTGGTGGATTCACACTTCCCAATTTCAAAACTTACTACAGAGTGTTCAAGACAGTGTAGTTATTGGCATAAAGTAAGACACAGATGAATGGTACAGTATGAGAGTTTAAAAAAATAAAGCTTTGTATCTGTGGTCAATTGATTTTTTTTTTTTTTTTTTAACGGTACGCGGGCCTCTCACTGCTGCGGCCTCTCCCGTTGCAGAGCACAGGCTCTGGACGCGCAGGCTCAGCGGCCATGGCTCACGGGCCCAGCCGCTCCGCGGCGTGTGGGATCTTTCCGGACCGGGGCACGAACCCGTGTCCCCTGAATTGGCAGGTGGACTCTCAACCACTGCGCCACCAGGGAAGCCCTGTGGTCAACTGATTTTTGACTATGATGCCAAGATCATTCAGTGGAGAAAGAATAGTCTTCTGAACAAATGGTGCTGGAACACCATGAAAAAAATAAAGTTGGACCACTCCCTCATACCATATACAAAAATTAACTCAAAATGTGTCAAAGACCTAAATATAACAGATAAAGCTATATAAATCTCTTAGAAGAAAATGTAAAGGTAAGTCTTCATGCCCTTGGTTTGGCAACGCTTTCTAAGATATAACACCAAAAGCAGAGGCAACAAAAGAAAAAAATAGGTATATTGGACTTTATCAAAATTAAAAGCTTTTGTGCTTCAAAAGATATAAAGAAAGTGAAAAGACAACCCACAGATGGGAGAAAATATTTGCAAATCATAAATCTGATAATGGACTTGTGGCTAGAATATATGAAGAATTCTTACATTTCAAAACCAAAAAACAAAGATCCCAATTTTTAAAAATGGGTGAAGAATAGACATTTCTTCAAAAGGAGATACACAAATGGTCACGTTAGTCACAGGCAAATGCTAGTCAAAATCACAATGAGATTCCATTTAACACATACTAAGATGGCTATAATAGTAAATTTTAAAAGATAATAACAAAGCGAGGATATGGAGGAACTGTACAGTGTTCATGCATTGCTGGTATGTAAAAAGGCACACTCACTTTGGAAGACTGTTGGTTCCTAAAAAAAAAAATTAAACATAGCACTAATTTGACTCAGCATTTCTCTCCCACATATGTACCCAAGAGAAATGAAATCATATGTCCACCCAAATAGATGTACACAGACATTCATAGCAGCATTATTCCCAAGAGTCAAGAGGTGGAAGCAACCTAAATGCCTATTAACTGATGAATGGATAAATAAAGTGTGGTATATCCATACAATGGACTATAATTCAGCTATAAAAAGAAACAAAGTACTTTTCCATACTATAACATGGATGAATTGAAAACATTATGCTAAGGGAAAGAAGCCAGGCACAGAGGACCACGTACTATATGATTTCATTTTTATGAAATGCCCAGAATAGGCAAATCCATTGAGACAGAAGGTAGATGAGTTGTTGCCTAGGGCTTAAGGGGATGGAATGAGGGGTGGGGAGGTGATATTTGAAGGGTACTGGGTTTCTTTTGGGGGTGATGAAACTGTCCAAAAACAGATTATGGTGATGGTTGCACAACCCTGGGAATATACTTATAACCGTTGAACTGTACACTTTAAAAGGGATGAATTGTATGGTACATGAATTATATATGAATACAGCTGTTGCCAAAAACACTGTTGGAGAAAGTATTCAGGGTCTAGGGTTAGGCAAAGAGTTCTTAGACCTAACATCAAAGATGCAATCCATTACAAGGATAAACTGGACTTCATCAAAATTAAAAGGAATCTGTTAAAAGGATGAAAAGGAAAGCTACAAATTGGGCAAAAATATTTGCAAACCACAAATCTGACTTAGGACTAGTATCTGGAATATATAAAGACTTCTCAAGACTCCATGTTTAAAACTAATCCAGTTGGAAAATGGGGAAATGATAGGATCAAATATTTCACGATAGTATATATACAAATGTCAAATAAGCACATGAAAGGATTTTCAGTATCACTAGCCATTGGGAAAATGCAAATTAAAACCACAACAAGACAGTGCCACACACCTATGAGAATAGGTCAAATGAAAAATCGTGTCAACACCAGGGGCTGACAAGGACGCAGAGAAACTGCATTGCTCATACATTGCTGCAGGGAACATAAAATGGGAACGGCCACTTGAGAAAAGTTTTGCAGTTTCTCAAAAAGCAAACAAACAGAAAAACTAAACATGCAACTACCACGCAACTCCGCAAATACACTCTTGGGCTTTTGTCCCAGAGAAATGAAAACTTATGTCCACGCAAGAACCTGCACACGGGTGTTTACACCAGCTTTACCTGTGTATCAGTCTCCTATTGCCGCTGCGATATATTTCCACAAACAGTGGCTTAAAGCAACACAAATTTACTCTTTTACAGTTCTCGAGGCCGGAAGCCTGACATTAATCTTATAGGACTAAAAAATCCCTGGCAGGGCTTCCCTGGTGGCGCAGTGGTTGAGAGTCCGCCTGCCGATGCAGGGGACACGGGTTCGTGCCCCGGTCCGGGAAGATCCCACATGGCGCGGAGCGGCTGGGCCCGTGAGCCACGGCCGCTGAGCCTGCGCGTCCGGAGCCTGTGCCCCGCGACGGGAGAGGCCACGACAGTGAGAGGCCCGCGTACTTGGAAAAAAAAAAAAAAAATCCCTGGCAGGGTTGATTCCTTGCGGAGCCCCTTGGGGAGCATCCGTTACCATGCCTTTTCTTCTGGGAGCCAAGAGCATCCCTCAGCTCATAACCCTGTCCTCACACCACACTGCAACTTCTCCCCTGCTTCCAACATCATATCACCTTTCTCTTCTATAGTCACATCCCCCTCTGCCTCCTCATACGGAAGGACACTTGTGATGACACTGGGCCCACCTGGATAAGGCAGGATCATCACCTCTCCATCTCAAGATGCTGAATTTAATCACATCTGCAGAGCCTCCTTTGTCAGATAAGATGACAGTCACAGCTTCTAGAAACTAGAACTCGGATTCTTCAGGGGCCATTATTCAGCCCATCACAATCTGTCACAGTCCCAAACCGCAAATGACCCACATGTCCTTCAACGGGCGGCCGGTTAAACAACTGCGGTGCATCAACACCATGGCATTCTACTCAGCAATAAAAAATAACTGCCCTATTGATACACGAAACAACTTGAATCTTAAGAGAAGCATGTTAAGGCAAAAGAGCCAATCCCAAACGTCACAGGCTGTGTGATTCCACTTACACAACATCCTCGAAATTACAAAATTGTAGAACCAGAGAACAGATTAGTGATTTCAAGGGATTAAAGAGGGATGGGAGTGGGAGGGAAGTGGGTGTGGCTATAAGGGGGCCACCACCAGGGATCCTTGTGGAGATAGAAATGTTCTGCATCTTGCTGTCTCACTGTCAATGTGCTGGTTGTGACCCTTGAACTATGGAGGGGTTAGGGACGTCGACCCGCTGGGCAGTCAAAAATCCACTTACAACTTTGGAGTTGGGTCTCCAATCTGCAGTCCTGCATCTGTGCATTAAGGAACCATGGACAGTGTAGCACAGTAGCACATATTTATTGAAAAAATATCCATATATACGTGGACCTGTGCGGTTCAAACCTGTGTTATTCAAGGGCCAACTGTTTTAGAAGATGTTACCACTGGGGGAAACGGTGTACAGGGCGCATGGGATCTCTCTGTATTATTTCTTATGACTGCAACTGAATGTCTAAAACTACAAAGTTTAACTTTTTTAATGAGCAAAAGATCTGAATAAACATTTCATCAGAGAAGATATGTATCATCGGCCAATAAGCACACGAAAAACTTCTCAGCATCATCAGTCACTAGGGAAATATGCAAATCAAACCCACAACGAGGGCTTCCTGGGTTGCGCAGCGGTTGGGACTCCGCCTGCCGATGCAGGGGACGCGGGTTCGTGCCCCGGTCCGGGAAGATCCCACATGCCACGGAGCGGCTGGGCCCGTGAGCCACGGCCGCTGAGCCTGCGCGTCCGGAGCCTGTGCTCCGCAGCGGGAGGGGCCACAGCAGTGAGAGGCCCGCGTACCACAAACACACACACACACACACACACACACACACACACCCGAGATAAAAACAAAACCCACAATGAGAGAACACTTCTGTTCACCCCTGAGAGGATGGCTATAGTAAAGGAGATGGACAATACAAAATATTGGTAGGGAAGTGCAGGAAGAGGAACTCTCACAGCTTGCTGGAGGGAATGGGAAATGGTACATCCAATTTGGAAAACAGTTCGGCAATTCTTCAAAAACTTAAACACAGAGTTACCATTTGACTCAGCAATTCTACTTCTAGGTATCCGTCCATGACAAATGAAAGTGCGTGTCCACACGAAGACGTGCACGTGAACGTTCATGGCCACATTATTTCTCAATGACCCCAAAGGCGGAAACAACACAAACATCCCTCCACTGGTGAATGGACAAACAAAATGTATTCTACCCATACAAGGGAATACTTTTTAGCAATAAAAAGGAATGAAATACTTTTATGTGCTGTGATTTGGATGAACCCCAAAAATATGCTTGAAGAAGCCAGAAGAGAAAAGATTACATTTTATATGATTCCATATATATGAATTGTCCAGAGCAGGCAAATCTACAGAGGCCACTAGAAAGTACATTAGTGGCTGCTGGGAGCGGGAAGAGTAATGAACTATAACTGGGCAGAACGGATCTTACGGCGGGGTGGGAGACGTTCTAACCCTAGACTGCAGAGATAGATGGTACAAGTCAGTAAATTACTAAAATTACACTGAAAATGGGTAAATTTTATGGTATGGAAATTATTCCTTAATAAAGCGTTTTTAAAAACAAGTTAAAAAAAAAGAGAAATGTATACCCAACTAATTTTCAAATGAGTAACATAACCACATTGAAAAGACAGAGGAGGAGGGAGAGGAGAAATCACTAATCCAAGGTGTTTGAAACTGTAGTACTTGACTATATACCCTGAATCTTGAGCAGGGTGGACACTTTTCAGTAGGTTTGATTTTGTAGTGATGAGGACCAAGCAATTAAGAAAGTATTTTAGATGCGCTGTAGGCTGAGCAATGAGTCTGTGTGTTGATGTGGCTGGGAACCAGGCATCTCGCTGTGGACAAGGGGCTTGCAAATAAGGAATAAGCCAGTACGGACGGAGGAGAATTAGAGACACTGGTACGGACCCAAGATTTCTAAAGTGTGCAAATGCTTCTGCGTGTGCACGTCTCTGTGTCCATGTCTACGTATGTAAGGACAACGCGTATTTACATGTGCGTGTATATGCATACATTTCCTTAACTCTGTGCACAGAAAGGGCCTAGAAGAAAAGATACCTAACAGCAATGAGCATACACAGTGCCCAGGTTTTGGTGTCTAGTGATTTCATTCTCCATTAAAAGGAACCAAGGCTCCTGGGAAAACTGGCTGATTCTAGGGCTGGGGCAGAGCCCGAATCCTGTTATACCAGAACATAAAGAACTGCTAAAAGCAAACGAACAACAACAAAACCCATGTCAGATGGACACAGACGCCAGCCTGAAGGGTCTTCCACTGGCCAAATCTGGGACAATTTGAATATCAAAATAATGAAGGACAGTAAAGAATTATAATAAAAAAACCATAAGCCCATGCATACAGACAATCAATCAACAGAAATAAATAAGTGGAAGAGAAGAGAGGTTCCTTCTTACAGGAGAATGCTGAGATATTTTCTCTTGGAATACCATTCTGGCGAGACGGTATTTTTTTTTTTTTTTTTCAGTATTTCTGTGGAAGGGGCAGTGGGGTTGGCAAATGAGCATTTTGCAACCACCATAATAAAGTCTGGTTCACGAAAGCCTCTAAATCTTGGAGGCATTTTTTGATAAGGAGCCAGATTATTTGCATAGCCTCAAAGTATGTCCCCCAGATTGTTTATTGGTTCCAAGGCAAAAGAGTGTAACTGTTTAGTAAAACAACTGGACAATGTTTCCAGCGGGTGATTAAAGTTAGGGGCAGATGCCATCATGTGCCTCGGGGATGGGACACCCCCAGGAGGACACCACATCACGTTGGAAGTGTGCACACTGGGAACGCACAACCTGAATCTGACCACGAGGAAACATCAGAGGTGCCTGCCCCCCACCCAAAGTAGCGGGGCTGTACCCTTCAAAAAGGTCCACGTCATAAAAGACAGAAACTGGAAATGTTCCAAGTTAAAGGAGGCCAAAGAGACATGACAACCAAAGGCAATACCGACCCCGGGATGGATCCTGCCTTGGAGGGAAAAAATGCTACAAAGGACATTGTCATGTCAACTGGCAAAGCCGGGATACCGATGTTAGACTGGGTAAAGGACTGCATCAACGTTTAATTGCAGAGTTTGATAACCGTGCTAGAGCTTTAAAAGGGGTCATCTTTATATTTCAAGAAATAAGCAGCAAAATGTTTAGGGGCAGACGGGTGTAGAGTATGCAACTTACTCTCAAATGGTTCAGAAAAAAAGTGTTATGCAAATATACATATAGAAAGGGGGTACAAATGATCAAATAAATGGGGCAAAATGTTAACAATCAGTGAATCAAACCTTAGTGAAGGGTCTGTGTTTTCTAGCTCATTCTTACTCTTACAATTTTTCTGTAATTAAAAATTACTTCCAAATAAACAGCTGAAAAAAAACCCCCAAACCCTGAGGCATTCACAGTGGTTCTCTACTGGGTGTGACTTTGCCCCCCAGGGCACATTTAGCAACATCTGGACATTCTGGTTGTCATAACCCAGGGATGCTACTAAACATCCTACAACGTTAGCCCCCTCAACAAAGAATGATCTGGCCCCAAACTTCAACAGTGTCACAGCGGAGAAACCCTGCCCTACTCGGCTGACAGGATGGAAAATCATTCTGCCAATGGTGGCTGGCAGAGTGCCCTTGAGGAAGGCAACCTTGCAGCACCCACTGAAATGAATAATGCACCTAATACCTGTGTTACGGGCTAAGTCGTGGTGCCCAGATTTCATATGTTGAAGCTCTAAACGTCAGTACCTCAGAATGTGACTGTATTTGGAGACAAGCCCTTTCAAGAGGTGATGAAGTTAAATGAGACTGGTGTCCTTATAAGAAATTAGGACATACAGACGCCAGAGATACACACAGAGAGGAAAGACAACGTGAGGACACGGTAAGAAGGCAGCCATCTCCAAGCCAAGGAGAGAGTCCCCAAGAGAAATCGACCCTGCTGACACCTTGATCTCAAGCTTCCAGCCTCCAGGACTGTCATATTTCTGTGGCTTCGGCCACCCAGTCTGTAGTATTTTGTTATGGCAGCCATAGCAGACTAATACATCCTGGAAATTATCATAGAAAGAAAGCTACAGTAGCCCTCCCTTATCCATGGGGGATATCTTCCAAGACCCCGAGTGCATGCCTGAAACCGTGGATTATACCAAGCCCTGTGTATGTTTTATCTTATACACACATACCTAAAGTTTATATATATATATAAAACTATAATTGATTTACAATAGTTATATATAAAAAACTATAGTTGATTTACAGTATTGTGTAGTTTCAGGTGTACAGCAAAGTGATTCAGTTATATATAGTTATTTGTTTTCTTTTTCCGAGGCTTTTCCATTATAGGTTACTATAAGGTAATGAATATAGTTCCCTGTGCTATACAGTAAATCCTCGTTTACCTCTTTTATATATAGTGGTGTGTATCTGTTAATCCCATACTCCTAATTTATCCCTCCTACCCCTTTCCCCTTTCGTAACCATAAGTTTGTTCTCTATGTCTGTGAGTCTGTTTCTATTTTGTAAATAAGTTCATTTGTATTATTTTTTTAGATTCCACATATAACTGATATCATATAGTATTTGTCTTTCTCTGACTTACTTCACTTAGTATGATAATCTCTGGGTCCATCCATGTTGCTGCAAATGGCATTATTTCCTTCTTTTTTATGTCTCAGTAATATTCCACTGTGTATATATTACCACATCTTCTTTATCCATTCATATGTTGATGGACATCTAGGTTGCCTCCACATCTTGGCTATTGTAAATAGCGCTGCTATGAACACTGGGGTGCATGCATCTTTTTGAATTAGAGTTTTCATCTTTTCCAGATATATGTCCAGGAGTGGGACTGCTGGAGCATATGGTAACTCTGTTTTTAGTCTTTTGAGGAACCTCCATACTAAAGTTTATATTTTAATTTATATTTAAATTATATCATAATTTAGATAAAGTTTAATTTATAAATTAGCCACAGTAAGAGATTAGCAATAACATAGAACAATTATAACAATATACTGTAGTAACAGTTATGTGAATGTGGTCTCTCTCAAAATATTTTATTGTACACATGTAATGCCTTTCCCATGTTAAGCAAGGATCATGCACTATGGCCGTAACTTTTGCAGTTTGACTTGTGACTGCAAAACTAGCACGAAATTCTTTCTCCTTCACTCTTTCACAGATAGAAGATTCAATCGTTCCATAGATCTCAGCAGTCTCAGCATACAACTTTTTTTTTTCTTTCCTTAAAAAGCTGAGAACTTTTACCTTTTCACTTAAAGGAAGCACTTTACAGCCCCTCTTCGTCATATCTAAATAGCCAGAGTCACTCCTCATGCTTTTTGGGGCCATTATTATGTAAAACAAGGGTCACCTGAACACAATCACTGCAATACACGACAGTCGATCTGATAACCAAGACAGCTACTAAGTCACGAAAGGGCAGAATGCACTGGACAAAGGGGTGATTCATATCCTGGGGGGCAGAACAGGGCGGCATAAGATTTCATCACGCTACTCAGATTGGCACACAATTTAAAACTTATGGATTGTTCACTTCTGGAAATTTCCATTTAATATTTTTGGACCATGGTTGACCACAGGTAACTGCAACTGTGGAAAGTGAAACCACAGATGATGGGGGACTACTGTACTTGTATGTAGGGAAGTCGGGCTCAAGGAAGGTTTTTAGAAAATGGGCCAAAACCCGATGCAAAATGGATTCTCAGCAACAGAGAGCACTGTGGCATGTGCATAGCACGGGGAATGAAGGAGAGATGTACGTTTTAGAACGAACTGTTCCGGTGTCTTCGGAGGGAGTCTTATATGATCTCAGATGTTTGGAAATCAATGATAAACCCCTATAGTATCATGTATACTGAGTTCATCATATATTATGAGCACTGGGAAAAACATGAGAATAAATCTTAGATCATTAACATAAGGACAGCACAGAAACATACACATTATACACACGTGTAGAGTTACAGGTGTATGATAAAGTAATAAAAGTGAGAAAGCTTAAAAGAAAGACCAGCCCTGAGATTTGTGGCACAGGGAGCCAGGTGGAATGCGGGCTATTTGGCAGGGGAGGGTAAGGGAGGGTCAGAGCAGAACCCAGAGACACCAGAGTGCTGGCTACATACAGGCCCTGGGTGGGCACCTGCATATCTTAGCTCACTCGGTCAACACAACAATCCTGGGAGCAGCCCTGTTAGGATCCTGATTTCATGGATGCAGAAACTGAGGCAAAGAGAAGGCAGTAGTTTGCCCAGGGTCACACGGAAGAAAATGGCAGAGCTGGGCTTTGACCCCAGGAAGGTTGACTATTGGGCTGTGCTCGAAACCAGTCCATAAATTTGCCACTTGACTTTTTAAAACATATGTGTAAAGGAAGGATTTAATTTTCCCATTTCAGAATTTGGCAGATGTGTTGGGTTAAAAAAATAATAAGAATAAAGAAGGTTGGAACATCTCTGAATGATGCAGTGAATAAGTATATATGTATGTATACATGTATATATATATGTACGCATAATCCATCTCTACATAAAATGTATCTGTTGTATACAAAAAAAGTTCATGTCCTACAAATAAAATATATAATTTCTTATATATTTAAGAAAATATATCTTCTTAACTTAGGTTCATGGAACATTTACAAAAGCAATAATTTTATTTTTGTACTTGGACACAAAGAAAATCTTCATTAAAAAAGTAGAGATTTCACAGGCCACATCCTCTCACTGTAAGCCTGTTAAATTGGAAATAAGTCCCAGTGATAAAAAATATACTGCTTAAAAACTAAGAAAACATTTCTTAAAAGAACTCTAAAGAGTAAATCAAAACACAAAATAAAAACTACCAATAAAGCAATGAAAAGGAACATATTTCATAGTAAGATCTATGTGTCATAGCTAAGGCTGCAATCAGAGGAAAATTTATAACCTTTAAAATGCCTTTTAGAAGAAAGACTTCAAATAATCGTACTGTTAATCTTAATTAAATTACAAATTAATAAAGTTAACCAGGAAGAGGGAATTATAGACATAAAAGCCCAAATTGGTGAAATAGAAAACAAAAATAGCAAAAAGGTGGTTTTCTGATAAGATAATAAAAGCATAATAAATAAAATAGATAACTCTCTCATGAACTTGATTAAGGAAAAAGAGCAAAACTATAAAAGCTCAGGCAAGAAAAAAAAAAGAGATGAGAGACACAGAAGACATAAAATCACTAAAAGAGAAAATTAGTTGCTACCAAGTGGCAACATAAATGAAACCCTTGAGGAGTTAAATAGCAATGAATAAATTACCCCAAAAGGTGCAGTAAATTTATTTAAAGCAAATTACCATAAAACAGACGAGGAGATTAAAGATCTCCTTTAAAACATGTACCAGGCCCAGACAGTTTTACAACTTAGTTCTAATATTTAACCTTTAAAGAGAAGATAATTCCATCTTCAAACCGTTCCAGGACACAGAGAAAGGTAGACAGAGTTCCCTTTTGTAGAACATTTGTCTTCGCACACACCTGATGGCAGATTTCCTGCTCTTTTGAACCTGAGGCCCTGTTATTTCTAGGATCAGATATCAGGGATGTCTTTCATCAACACTGAGAATACAGTTTCACAGCATTAATGGCTATTTAATGGAGACACGATGAGTTCTCTAAGCGGACCTCTACTGATGGATACGTTGGTGGTCTGCTGTCTTTTGCTATTTAACAATTGCAGAAATCAGTATCCTGATAATGGATCATTTGGCAAATGTGCACCGTCAGTGTAGAATAAATTTCTGTAAGGGTTTGAAGGGCATATGCAACTTTCATTTCATTGAAATTATCTTATTTGTCTCCACAGAAGTTGTATCAACTTAATCTTCCAACATCAATGACTGTGGTGGATGGTTTCCCTGTACATTCACCTATCAAACTCTTTAATAATCAGATAGGTTTAAAAATCTCATGGCTTTACTTTGCATTTCTTGTATCATAATCGAGGTTCTCAGCATCTTTTCATCCTTAAGAATCACTGGTATTTCCTTTTCTGAGAACCGTCTTTGTACCTTTTATTCTTTTGTCTTCACGATTTACAAGGGCTTCTTAATATATCGATGAAATGAGCCCTACGTCTATGATATGAGTGGTAACTATTTTCCCCAGGATATAATTTTTAAAAATTATTTTTCGTATTTTTTGCTATGCAAAATATTTTTATTTTCTATATTTTTTTCATTTAGGCATAACTGATGTATAATAAACTGCATGTTTAATGTATACAGTTTAGTAACTTTTTCCCCACAATTTAGTAACTTCTGACATACAGTTAAACCATTGCCACAATGTGTTGAACATATCCACCCCCCCCCCAAAGTTTCCTTGAGCCCTTCTGTGCTCCTCCTCCCAACATGGTCCCCGTCCCCCCACCCCCCTCCCAAGGTAACAACTGATTTTTTTGTCACTCTAGATTTTCTAGAGTTTTATATAAACAGAATAATACAGTATGTGCTCTTTTCTGGTCTGGCTTCTTTCACTCACTGTCATTATTCTGAGGTTTATTTAGGCTATTACTTTTCATTTTTGAGTAGTATTCCAATGTACGGATATGCTACAACTTAAAAAAAATTGCCCAAACGTCATGGGCATTTGGGTTGTTTCCAGTTTTCATAAAACTGCTATGAATATTCCATGTACAAGTGTCAGTATATGCATCTGCTCTTATTTCTCCTGGACAAATACCAACTGTTTTCCAAAGCAGCTGCACCATTTTGCATCCCCACTAGGAGAGTATGAGTTCCACTTTCTTTCCCAGCACCTGGTATGGCCAGTCTTCTTAATTTTAGCCAATATAATGATGTATAGTAGCATCACATTGTGGTTTTAATTTGCCTTTCCCAAATAACTAATGATGTTGAGTATGTTTTTATGTGCTTGCCCATATATCCTCTTAGATGAAGTCTCTGTTCAAAGCTTTTGCCCATTTTTATTTGTTGTCTTACTATTCAGTCATAAGTGTCCCTCATATATTTTGGATACGAGTCCTTTATCAGATGTATGATTTGAAAATATTTCCTTCCAATCTCTGGTTTGTCTGTTCATTCTCTTAGTGTCCTTCAAAGTGAAGCCTGTAATTTTGTTAAGTTCCGTTAATTTGTTCTAATTATGGCTTTTGCTTTTGGTGTCATGTCTGAGAAATCTTTAACTCAAAGTCACAAAGGTTTTTTTCCTATGTTTTCTTCTGTATTTGTTGGCTTTAAATTTAGGCCTCTGGTAAATTTTGAGTTAGTTTTTATATCTGATGCAAGATGTAGATCCAAGTTCATTTTTTGGCATATGGATATCCAGTTGTTCCAATGCTGTCTGTTGAAAAGACTACCCTTTCTCTACCAAACTGCCTTTGTATCTTGATCAAAATTCAGTTGTCCATAGATGTGTAGGCCTCTATGGACTCTCTAGTCTGTTCTGTTGATCTGTTTGCTCACCTTGATGCTACTACCACACTGTTGGTATAGTCCTCCCACTTTGTTCATTTTCAAAGTTGTTTTGGTGTTCTAGGTCATGTGCATTTCCATATGAATTTCAGAATCTGTTTGTTAATTTCTACAAAATGCCTGCTGGGATTTTGACTGATATTATACTGGGTGTAGAAATCAATATTGAATCTTGTGATTCATGAACATGGTATACCTCTCCATTTATTTAGATATTCTCTCAGTTCTTTCAGCAATATTTTGTAATTTCCAGTGTACAGCTCTCACATCTTCTGTCAGATTAGTCTCTAAGTATTTCATATGGTTCATGTTACTGTAAGTGGTATTTCAAAATTTCAATTTCAGATTATTTCCCGCTAGAACATAGAACTGGAATTGACTTTTCCATGTTGATCTTGCATCTGCCACCTTGCTAAATTCACATATTAGTTCTTGTAGTCATCTTATATATTCACCAGGTTTTCTACACAGATAACTATGTCATCTGCAAATAAAAACAGTTTTATTTCTTCTTTTCCAAGCTGGGTGTCTAAAATTTCTTTCTCTTGCCTTCTTGTTGTGTTCCTGACCTTAGGAGGAAAGCAGTCAGTCTTTCTTCATTAAGAAGTTATAGCTGGGACTTCCCTGGTGGCGCAGTGGTTAAGACACCGTGCTCCCAATGCAGGGGGCCCAGGTTTGATTCCTGGTCAGGGAACTAGATCCCACACGCATGCCGCAACTAAGAGTTCACATGCCACAACTGAGGAGCCTGCCTGCCACAACTAAGACCCGGCACAACCAAATAAATAAATATTAAAAAAAAAATAAGCTATAGATGTAGTTTTTTCATTGAGAGCTTTATCAGGTTGAGGAAGCTCCTTTCTGTTTTCTACTTGCTTTTGTAATACTTGGCTGTTGGATTTTGTCAAGTTCTTTTTCTGCATCTATTGAGAAAATCGTATGGTTTTTCATTTGTTAATGTGGTTAACTGACTGATTTTCTAAAATGTCAAACTAACTCTGCATTCTCGAACCCCAGTTGGTCTATAATCTTCTAATATATTACTGGATTTGATTTGCTAAAATTTTGCAAATAAAATTTTGCATCTATGTTCACGAGGGATATTTAACTATAGCTTTTTTTCTTACAGTGTCTTTAGCTATAGCTTTCTCTTCTTACAATGTCTTTGGCTGGTTTTCAGATCAGGGCAATGCTGGCCTCATAATGAGCTTGGAACTATTCCCCCCTTTTCAATTTTCCAGAAAATGTTGTCTAGAATTGATTTTATCTTTCTTAAATGCTTGGCAGGATTCACCAGTAAAGCCATGTGGTCCTGGAGAATGTCTGGGGGAATGTTTTGAACTATAACTTTGATTTTATCAGCAGAGAGAGAACTATTCAGGTTATCTATTTCTTGAGTACTTCACATCTTTCAGGACATTTGCCCATTTCACCTAAGTTGCTGAATTTAAAGACTTGTATAGCATATTCCCTTATGACCCTTTTTATATCTGTAGAATCGGTACTGCCATATCGCTCATTTCTGATACTGATACTTTGTGTCTTCTCTCTTTTCCTCCTGATATTTCTGGGTAAAGGTTTATCAACTGTATTGATTTTCTTCAAACAAATCAGCTTTTGGTTTCATTATTTTTTCTTTTGTCTTTGAGTGTTCCATTTCATTTGTTTCCCCTCTGAGCTTTATTATTTTCTTGTTTCTACTACTTTGGGGTTTAGCTTGTTACTCTTTCTCTAGTTTCTTATGGTAGAAGCTGAGGCCGACTGGAGCCAGTTCTTTTCTAGTGCACATGCTGGTGCTCTGTTGCTGCTTCCTGGGTGCTGCCCTTAGCAGAGCCTACACGTTTTGATATGCTGTGTTTTCATTTTCATTGAGTTCAACATATTTTCTAGTTTTCATTTGAATTTCTTCTCTGACCCTGTCCTATTGGAAGCATGTTATTTAGTTTCCAAATATTTGAGGATTTTCCAGAGATCTTTTTATTATTGATTTTCAATTTAATTCCATTGTGGGGTCAGAGGACAGACTTTATATATCACTTGAATCATTTTAAATGTACTGGGATTTGTTTTATGGTTCAGAACCTGCTTCTATCTTGGTAAATATTCTGCGCACACTTGGAAACAGTATGTTCTCTGCTATTGTTGGGAGGAGTGTTCTATAAGTGCATTAGGTCAACTTGGTTGAAAGTACTGTTCAGAGTTATATCCTTACTGCTTTGCTCTCTACTTGTTCTATCAACTTTTGAGATAGGTGTATTAAAATCCCCAATTCTCATCCTGGATTTGTTTCTTTCTCCTTTTATACATTATTCATTATTTTTTCCCTTTCGGCTATTGGGTTTGAAGTCATATTTAGATATAGCAACTTATGAATCAACAGTCATTTAAATACTTTATATATTACAGGATCCGATACGGAGTACTTCTGTTATTATTTTTCTAAATATTCTCTAGTTTGGGATTTTGTTTTGTCTTTGACAGAGTTTAAAAGCCAGGAACACCACCAATCAAAACAGTAAAACACTGGATCCAATCCCCACAAAATCAGAAACACATCAGGGAATCCTTGCCCATCGTATTTCCAAATTAGCCTGCAGACCCCTCCCCTAAGGCAGCACACCAGGAACACAAGATCACTGGCGTAAACGTTTGACTGGACACAGCAAAAAATCAATTGTACACTCGTATCACAGCAAGTGATAAAAGCAGGAACAACACTGGATAGTGTAGGTGGAACCAACCCAGGCGTGTCTATTCTTTAAAACTAAGGAGACAGGACTTCTGTCAAAAGCCTAACCGTTGCTACTCTGGGCAGTGAGACAACAGGGGATGATTTTTCTTCATTATGCTCGTGTGTATGTTTCATAGGCTCTATAATGAGCATATGCCATGTTTTTAAGCAGAAATAAAATCTCTTGAAATTTGGGAGTGGCCATCTTTTGGTCATGAAGAGATGGGCTGTGATGGGGTGACCTTCGGGCAAAGGGGTCCAGGTGGAAAAGCCTGGCTGTGGGTGCAGGCGGGGGGTGCAGAGCTGGGAAGATGAGTGAGGGCCAGGCTACCACGAGACCCAGAGGTATCCAGACGGCAGCCCCGAGGGGACAGGGAATCCTGGGTGGGGGGGCGGTATGAGCAGGCACATTTGTTCACCTGCTCACTGGCTGTACAGAGCAGATGGGAGGGGAGAAGACAGTGAGGGAGATACAGAGAGACCATCCTCAGTGAAGTCCTGGGACAGCTTGGAGGGGACGGGAGTGAGCAGCCTGGGGGAGAGCCCGTGAGAAGGTTCTGGTCCGGGAGTTCAGAACATGCCCACAGAGCTCGTCGGGCCTCGTCTCCTGCCCCGCCAGACCCCCACACCCACTGGAGGAGTCGCAGGCCCCAGCCTGCAAGATCTTGCAGGGACCACCTCCTCGGGACCCCGAGGCTGCATGAGTGATGTGTGGTGACCAGGATGGTCACCAGAAGTTATGACCACAAGTCCTCCCCAGAGCCAGGGGGAACGTCACACCCCAAGACCAGAACAGAGGGGCAGATGCCAGGAGGGCGCCTGGGACCCTATTCTTGTCCTGAGCAAGGCAACTCTGACCCAGGTGAGACCGAGGCGGACACAGACCAGGATGTCACAGAAGGAGAACCTCGCCCTCAGGGCTACACCAGTCCACGGACCACCTGCTTCAAGGTAACCTAGGGGCTTGTTACCGACACACATTCCTGGGCCTCCCTACAGCCACTGTGACTCAAAATCTTAAGGGGTAGGTCTCTGAGTCTGTGTTAAAAGTAAAGTTCTCCAGGTGATTCGAGGGGCACCCAGGGAAGTTCCAACCTGAAGCATCACTGCCCAGCCCCGGCCAGCGGGGGCTCCCAGCCTTCCTCACCGGGAACAGCTCTGTCTGTCACCAAGAGGAGGACTTCCGTTTCTGCCAATAAGTGGGCCTGATGCCATGAAAAACCTCTCTCTGCAAGTTCTGGAAGAGAGCCAACCTCCTGCAGGCTCTGCTGAGCTCACCTGACAGGGAAGGGGGTGTCCCCATGGCCAAGAGGGGAGCAGGTGCGCCCTGGCTCTGACCCGCTGGCCTCCAGGGGTTGCCCACCTGAGGAGCCCCAGTGTGGACCTTACTGCCCCCCGAGGGGAAGAGGCTGCGCCTGGAAGCAGCACGAAGCAAGAACTGGCAGCTGAGATTCCACATCGAAAAGCTGAACCAAGAACCAAAGGGTGATGCAAACCAAACCACAAAGCCAGACAAAAGCCAACCAAACCCTCGCATCGGCCAACGGGGGGAAGGAAGCTCACCTGCCCCGGCCTGTGCTCCTGGAGTGTAAGTGGTGCGTGTGCTTAGGCTCGCCCTTACGGGACACTGGCTCTGTGCTTACGTGACACGGGTTGTCTAGAAAACCCCACACCTATAAACCAACCCCACGCGTGTCCCGGCGTGGTTTGCGGGATCACCTCTCCAGAGCCCACGGGAACCCACGGATACAAAACCTCCACAATCACAGCCTAAGCCGGCAGACCCACGAAGAAGCAAGCGTCTGAGAGTCCACCGCGAACAGAATCAGACTCTCCAAGAGGCGCAGGTGACGGAGGGACAGGATGGGTATGAGGACATGAGCACATTCAAGGGGCTGAAGAATCCAAAGCTCTGTCGTCAAACGGGAGGAAAATACAAGACGCTAAGACCAAGCAGGTGAGCCCCTCACATGAGGACATTTGGAAATGAAAAACCAGGTGGCAACTGAAATAAACACCTCGCCGGCGGGCACACGGGAAGAGTTAGGAAACCACGAAGAAGCTGCTAGGGATACAGCACAGGAAGACCGAGACGGGGGGTGTGAGGGACACCAAGGAGGATGGACCTGGAGGGGCAAGTGGAAGTTTCCAGGCGAGGTCAGAGCAGTTAGGGGAGGTACTGTTCTAGGACACGGTGGGGCTGATTTTCCACTTGACGCAGGACACAAACCCTCATTCGGGAATCACGACACCTTGTAGGCAGGACAAGTAAAAATAATCCACCAGCTTGATTGACTACAGTGAAGCGATGGAACACCAAAGTCAAAGAGAAGGTGTTCAAGGCCACCAGACGGGAGGAAGGGTCACCTACAAAGGACTGTCAGTTAGCTCGACAGGGCACACCAGCCGGGAGACGGTGGTGGATCTCCAGCCTGCTCAGACAGAATACAGACCTCTAATAACCTATAATGGAAAAGAATCTGAAAAAGAATAAATATATATATGTATATATATATATATATGTGTGTGTGTGTGTGTGTGTGTAACTGAATCACTTTGCTGTACACCTGAAACACTGTAAATCAACTATACTTCAATTAAAACAAATTGTTTCTATTAAAATAAATACAGATCTCAGCCTGTGATGTTCTACACAACTAAACCATTGTCCAAGAGCAAAGGCAAAATACAAAAATTTCAGACGAGCAGAAACTGAGCAGGCCCTCGACAGACCATCCCGGAAGAGAGCACAGGCTTCGGGAGGAAGGAAATTAAACCCAGACTGAGAGACAGAAAACTCGCAAATCTGTCGGCAAACGAAAACTCGCAAATCTGTCGGCAAACACGCTCCTCTAGCGTCAGGACAAGCAGCTAACGCAGAGGACTGTTTACAAAGGCAAAACCCAAACACGGGGCAGCAGGGCCCGTGAAATGGGAGGGTGATGGGGTGAGAGCCCCCCGGCCCGGGGGAGGGGGTGCGGGAGGCAAGGAGCAGCTGCTGACCGATGGGACGGGCAGGCCGTCAGGACAGAATCGACTTGCACGGCCTCCACACGCGGAAGGCAAGAGGATCGGAACCCCGCCACCCCCGGTGAAGCCCATCAGACGTGAACAGGAGCCGCAAACCCCCAGAGCAGGCAGGGCCTCCACGCCTCCGACGTGGTCCCTCCACAGAGCGGGGCACGTGGGCTTCAGGCCCATCATTCTCTGAAACTCTCTGTCTGAAGTCTCTGTGATGAAAGCGCTCTTTTCACCTGGTGTCCTCACCCCGCCCCCACCCCCACCCCCCGCAGCTCCACCGTCACCCCGGGAGCCCCTGAGGTCGCAGGTCCCACCTCCAGCTGGCTCCTGGCTCCCCCTACCCGCACCCACCCCAACACCATGGCTGCAGGCCCTGGGCTGGCCCGCCACCGAGTCTCGCCTGTGGGCCCTGACCAAGTCCTGCCCGCTGCCCCATGCGTGCCACCCCAGGGAACCACGCAGGGCACAGGGCTGACCCGTGGCCACTCCTGCTCTGTGGCCTCCACCATCTGCCCCGTCCAATGCCTGCTGGCTCCGGGTCACGACTCATGCCCGAGGCCGCCAGACTGGTGAAGAAGCCCCGCAGGCATCTGTGTGAGGTGGGTGAGGTCAGCACCCACCCAACGCAGACACCGCGTGCCACGCCCAGGTCACCTGGCAGAGACACGCAGAGGTGTGGCTGGCCCCCGAACACCTCTGTCCAAGATGTTCCTGCCATTCGCTGGCCTTTCCTCGCCCTCCCAGCCAGCTCCACTCAGCCCTGATGTCACCTCCTCCTAGAAGCCTTCCTGGACCTGCCGGGCTCAAGCCAGGTACTCATCCCTCAGAGGCCCACACACTCTGCCCTCTTGCTGTCGCCTTTCTTCCTCCCTGGATGGCAAGGAGCACGAACAGTCCCTGGTGAGTTAGGATGGCGCAAGCAACCGAGTGACCGGAACCTGCAGGGGGGTGGGCGCCGTGCAGGAGGGACCCGGGCCGCACCGGCCACCTGTCACCGCTCACGAGATCTGCCCTGAAGACGGACATCCACCCAGAAATCAGAGCGGCTCAGACAAGGCTCTAGAACCCACGAACGAGGGGGAGCAGGTCTGCCTGGGACACGGGGCCTGAGGGTCGCAGGACAGGAGCCCAGAGAAGCTGCGAGCCTGAGACACAGAGAGAAATCACTGAGGTTGGGGAGAGGTGTGTGGGCGGGCACTGCCGTGGGCAGGGGGGCAGGCGGGCGCACGGGCAGGTACCGCGTGCTGGGACAGAGATGATTTTGTCCAGCATGCCCCATCCTTGAGGTTCAGGTTCTGGGACTGGCGTGGCGGTGGAATTCAGCACGGCTGTTCGCGCCCCAGTGCGTGGGAGCTGGGCCTGCAGGCCTTTCCCAGTGATGGCATCTGGCCCCGGGATTAGCGCCCCTTCGCCCACACCAGGGCCCTTGAGAGCCTCCGGGTGAGGAGGGTTCAGGAGTGTCAGGTAACCCACGGGACCCAGGCCGACAGCTCAGGCTCCAGAAATCCGGTGGCTCTGGGCTGGGCTGACTTATCGCGTTGGCAGGAAAGAAAAAACTCCTCCGTGCAGGAGCATTCCACAAAAGGCGCCCGACTTCCCCGGCACTTGTACCTCATTAACATTCCGCAGACATCGCTGAGGACTTAATAACGCCAAGCAGGCTGAATGGACGCATCGTTTCGGGCTGCTCCGTATTCAGCCACCAGCGAGCGACGCTCCTCCCCGCGCCCAACCTGCGCATTAGCATTTGCAGAAAGCCCCCATCTGCATTGCGACAATGGTCCTGCCCCAAATCCGGAGCCGTTGTCACAATTGTCCTTTGTACCCACTCCAGCGGGCAGGCAGGCAACGCGACCCAGGGGCCCGTCGGCGAGGCGGCCGGGCCAGAATCCCGACGGTGTGTGATAAGGCCCCGGGCAGCCCAGCGCCCAGCAGGGTGGGCGCCCAGGCTCGGTCTTGCACGCCCAGCTCCCAGAGAGGACATCCACAGGCAGCCTTGGGAGCAGGGAGAGGCCGTGGCTCCTTTCCAGAACACTTTCTGCCCTTCTGCCAGCAGTGACCAAATGCGGGAGGGTACATCACGGGTCGGCCGCCCACAAAGCCAGCACCAGGCGGACGGGGCGCCAGCCGCCCAGGAGCACAACGTGAACTCGCCACCCTCTGCCAGGCTTGAGACAGTGACGCCACCCTTGCAACCACCAGTAAGGCGGGAGCACTCTGGGGGTCCTGGGAAGAGGTCCAAGAGGGGAGTGATGGACACAGAAGTGACAGGGAACAAAGGCGCAGAGCGTCGAGGAGGGCAGAGCTGCAGGCACACACGGTGCTGGCTCAGGACCCCCAGCCCCACTCCACCTGGAATGGGGGTCAGCGTGTACTACGGGCCACCTCCTCTCTGCCAGACCTGGGGCGCCAGCCACACAGCACGAGCGAGGCAGGGCCTGGCTCCCAGAAGCCCAGAACAGAAGAGAATGTCCGCGGGTGATAGCGGGCCAGCGGGAGCAGACATGACAATACCAGCTGTCCACAGGACAAGAGCAAGTGCTAGGGGGAGAAGGGGGCATCCGGACACCCCAGAGGCCCCAGCAGCCCTGGGTCAGAGCTGAGCGTGGCCCTGTCCCCACCCCTCACCCTGTGTGAAGGTTTCTCACCAGAACTGTCGTAGCCGTCCACCGAGAAGTGCTCAGGCCTCCGCTCCTCCGATGTGGGGTCGCAAGTGATGTGCGGGACCGTCAGCATCCTCTCTCCCGGGCTCACCCCGTTGTCCTTGTCCAGTTTGAACTTTTTTTTCTTTACCTAAAAAAACCAGACAATAAAACTGTCAGTTCCTGGGTGTCCTCTGCCAGGCCGTCTGCTGGCCCCAGACCACCCTTGGGGCACCTGCCGGGGCCCAGGCCAGCGACCCTCCCACACAGGAATACCCCAGGGCAGGTGGGAACGAGGGCTGTGACCAGCGGGGAGTTAGAGCGGGGCGGGGCGGGCAGACAGACTGAGGCCAGCCGAGGCTTCCCTGAGGAGGGGACCTGGAGGGAGCAGGCCATGCTGGGATCTGGGAGAACCTTCTGGCAGAGGAAAGAGCAGGTGCAAAGGCTCCAGAGGCAGCCAGAACCTGGGAGACTGCGTCTCTCCACGGATGGTGCGGGCGCGGGCCAGGAAGGAGAGCTCTGTCGGGGCGGGCCACACCCTTCGTTCACGAGACTCTTGCCTCAAGTCTGCCCGAGCTCCCTTATCCTATGACCACAAGACCCTCTTCCCTGAGCCAGGATGCCACCTCCATCCCCTGTGGCCCACCAGGCCCAGCATGGAAAGCCCAACACCAAGGCCCTCTCAAGAGCCTTCTCCCAGCAGCTGGCCAGAATCCAGCCCGTCCTGTTCCCGGGGTACTTCCTCGGGACCTCCCCCAGCCCTGGCCCTGGAGCGGCCAGTCCTACAAGCCCCCAAGCCTGGGGACACCAGGATGGCAGGAGCCCAGCACGGGGTGTGCTCCCCCAGTGCCCACAGTGCCATGGGCCACGCCGGGCTGAAGCACCAGAGTCAAATCCTGGCCGTGAGCTGTGGCCACGTGGCCTCCCTGCCCGTGTGTGAGTGCCCCATCCTGGTGGCGGCGGGGGGCGCTGGTTACCATGGCAGACTTCTTGGGCTTGGGGCTGGGGGAGAGCAGAGCATGGCTGCGGGGCGGCTTCCGGACATAGATCTTCCAGGTGGAGGAGTTGGGGTTCTCGGCCGCGTAGCACCGCCATGCCGTCTGAAACCAGCAGAAGGGAGGGGTTGTCACCGCAGAGCCCCTGACGGGGGCTCCCAGGGAGCTGCGGCCCGCCACCCCTGCCTGGGCCCCCTTCTGGCAAGACCACGGGGCTTCCTGGCCACCAGCCCCTTCCCCAGGCTCAGGGCCTGCCCCCACCCCCAACAGCCTGTTCCCTTCTGCAGCCCACAGCCTCATGGACGGTCGCACGCGGCTCAGCCACCACAGGGGCCTGTGAGCCCCAGTCTGTCTGCGCCCACCTCCACCTGCCGGTTCCCCCGCAGGGCCCCCACCCTCCGTCCTGGTCGCCGGCCTCTCCTCGGGGACGCCGCAGGGGAGAGGTCACTGGGGGCATGGAGGGGCAGGGCCCCCAGGGCCAGCAGGAGGCGGGGCTGAGTGTCCAGGAGGCAGAGCCCCCAGGGACCCACAGTTTCCGGGGCCTCCAGATGTCCTGGGGGTGAAGGTCTTAGGCCTTCACTCTAGAGATGCCCACGGCGACTACCACCAGGGTGTGGCCTGGAGGAGGAGACCCAAGGGGAGGCCACGTCTGGTGGGGGGGCCGGAGGGGGCGTCAGGAGCCCCGTAGGAGCATGCACCCTGAGGGCCTCGGCACTGCCGGCCGTGGGAGCTGGAGAGAGAGAGATGCCGGGCGGGGGGGCGGGGAGGGCTGCCGGGACAGTGATGCCACCTCTGCGATGGGAACCCAGCGGACATGCCCCCCCGCCCCCCCCGCCCCCCCTCATCCCAGCCCCGCCCTCCAGGCCCCGCTCCAGGCCTCTCCCGCCTCCTGGGAGGCTCGTGTGAGGCCGCACACACGCCCCACGGGAAGTCAGTGCGCCCCCTCCATGGGCAGACCATCTGCAGCCTGATTTACGGTCTCCCCGAGAGGAGGCTGTGGCGCCGTAAAGCCAGGCCTGAGGGGGGGCCGAGCCCCCAGCTTTACGGCTGCTGCCTTCACTTCCTTCCGGTGCAGGATTAGCGTCCGGCCCCAGACGGTGGTTCCGGACAGGCTTACAAGGAACAGGATAGAGGCCCTGGCTGAGCTGCGGTCGCCGGCGTGACCCCAGACGGTCTCCGGGGGCCGTCCAGCTCTGGGGTGCCCAGAGGGGTCCAGGCTGTGAACCGCAGCCACGCCAGCGGGTGCAGGGCCGCACGCCCATGCCGGCACGCGGTGACAGCCCTGCCCCAAGCCCCTGCCCGGCCACCCCTCCCATAGCCCCGTGCCCACTCTGCCTTCTCCTCAGCCCCGGGTGGCTGCCGGCCGACACCCTCGGAACACGAGCCTCCAGGGGTCCCTGTGCCCGAGCCTTGCTTGGCACTGAGAGGGCCGCCCAGTCCTCCAGGCTGTTCCAGGAGCCTGGGGTCCCGGAGCCCAGTGTCCAGGGGCTCGGGGCCGCCTGCCTGCTTGCCCGCCTCTGGAACCTTCCTCTCCCACTGCTCTCGGACTGGGAACCTCTGGGACAGCCTCATCACAGAAGCCTGGCGGGGAGCGAGGGGCCTAGGGCAGGTGCAGCCCCTGCCCCGCCCCCAAGGCCCGGCACCGTGAGCCCCGGGCCCTGTAGGGGCAGCAGCCGGGCCTTCAGAAAGTGAAGCTGGCCCGTCAGTCCAGAGCGCGGCCCGTGCCGTTGGGTCACCGGTCCTCACCTCCTATCGGCCGGGAGGACTGAGCCCTGTGGGTGCTGGGAGTGGCCCAGAAGCATCAGTACTGCACAAGCAGGCCCTGACCCCTGACCCTGGGGGGGGAACGGCCACCTGGGGACCCCTTACTCTTCGCTCCAAGTCCTCCCTTGCAGAGTTGGGGGCTGGCCACAGAGGAGGGAGAAGACAGACACCAGGCGGCCGCTGCAGCTGGAGGCCAAGGGCCCACCGGACTGACCAAATCTGGGACAGGGCAGGTCACCTTCTAGTCCCCCGGCCTGGCCCGCAGGATGGAGGAAGGTGGGCTCCCAGGCTCCTGTGCCCCCACCCCATCGGCATCACCCGACGGTTCCCAGGACAGGAGTTACAACAGGTGGGCATGTCTGTGGCACGGATCGCGGCCCTTCCGTGTTCACGAGGGTCCACAGGAGAGGGTCTCGGCGGCCCCGGGGGCCGGTTCAGCTCAGGGCTGAGAGCCGTTCCCAGACCAGACACGGCTCGTACTTGCCCGGGCAACACAGAGCCGGGCACACTGACCACCACACGACGGCGACAAGGCCGCGGCGGTGGCTGCCATCACCTGGATGAGCGAGGCTGCCGCCGGGATTTGCCGGTTGAAGTGCTTCTGCCTCTGCTTCTGCTGGACCTTCAGGGCAAAACCGGAGCCCAGAATCCCCTGCAAGGAACAGAAACCAGGGCTCACATCCTGCAGACGGGGGCGTGGAGAGACAGGCTGGGCACCGGTGGCCTGCTTGGCGCTGCGGGCCCCATGGAGGAGGTCAGAGCCTCTGGCCCAGCCCGTGGGGCAGAAAGCAGCCCCACCCAAGCAGGACCCACTGCTGCCCCCACCCCCCCAGGGTTGCTAACAGGATGGAAAGGGCCGGCTCACCAGGGGGAGCTCCCTGTCCACAGAGGGGATCAAGCCATACACATATACATACGCTCTATGTGTACATACATACACACACTATACCACAGCCACGTGACACACACGTGCATGGACAGACATACCTGCAATACACACGTGCAGTGCATTAAGGACTACCACACACAGAGAACATACATATGTGACACACATGCACGAGCACATACAAATGCATGCGGTATGTATACCTATGTGACACGTGCATAGACAATACATACACACACAAAAATACATGGAGCACGTGTGCGTGACGCACACACAGAGTATGTACACACAGACACAGACTGCATGATGTATAACACGTGCACATACAGTGCATGCACACACACGGTATGGTCACACACCTACCAGGCGCCTACATACACACAGAGTGAACTAGAAGATTTTAACGCCCATGGTCTACGGTCTCCAGGAGGGACAGGGGTCAAAGCCACCCAGGCCACAGTGCAGGACCGCTCCCTCCCTCACGGCTTGCCCCTCTGCGGTTCTGTGGCAGCCACCATGGGCGCTTCACCGCTAGCCTCAGCGGCCGAATGAGCTGGCCTGCACCCCACTATTTGCCATGAAAGGCCTGGTGATCGCCGCCGCCCACACTTGCAAAGGACCCGCCGGGGGCCGGGAACAGGAAGGCGGCGGCCTCCAGAGGCTCTGAGGCAGGCGAGCTGGGGTCTGAATGCGCCCCCTGAGGGTGGTCTGCTCACAGGTCTGCCAGCCCCAGAGCCCGGAGGAGGCTGAGGAACTGTGGAAAGGCCCCCCAACACGGAGCACCTACCGCTGGAAGCGCAAAGAAGGAGATGGCGAAGACGGAGAAGCAGGAGGCGATGGTCTTCCCGACCCACGTCTGGGGCACCTTGTCCCCATAGCCAATGGTGGTGACCGTCACCTGCAAGGACGAGGGACAGCGGTTGGCACGCAAGCCCCAGAACCTCAGGGTGGGCGTCCGTCCGTCCAGCCTGAGCCCCGTGCTCCATCCGAGACCTGCCACCGCGCAACAGAGGCCAGCGAGAGAGCCCAGCACCGAGAGGCCGGGAGGCTGAGAGCACGGTGCTCGAGCCCGCAGGGTCTGGGTCCCCCAGGTTAACGCCGCAAAGGAAGCAAGCCCCAGCGTACACATGGGAGCTCGGCGCCGACGGGGGATAGCCTCCCCGCCCCACCCCCTGCCCCGTCCCCAGGAGGCCTGCCAACCGGGCCACCGATGTCGCTGTGCTCCGGCCCCCAGGAAGCCGGAAGCTCCCACAGAGGCCCACCCTCCCCAGAGAGCCCGGCCACGATGACACGCCACTTCCTGACGCCACCCCAGGCACCAGGTGCTGCGTTTGCCCTTTGCTCGGAGGGAATCAGACGCAGCTAGAGCCTCCTTCTACATGGGGGAGCTGTCCATCCAGGGCGTGTGCCGGGACAGTGGGACTGAGGGGCTGCTTCCACCCCACCCCCACCCTAGGCTTGCCTCTGCTGCCATCTGAGGCTTGCTTCCCCCTGGGGCCTCCGGCGTGAGCCCGACAACGCCATCCTGCAGGGACTCAGAGCCCACCCTGGCTGTGCCGGCCACGCGGCCCACACCTGTCCAAGCCAGGGTCCGGGTGCTTGAGGAGCCAGCTCTGCGCCTGGCAGGGGGACCAGGGCGCCCAGAGTCCCTGCTCATCCCGTCAGCACACGCGCTCAACCCGTGGTCTTGCCAGCCCTGTGCTAGGCAGCCCGGCTTCCCCCTTCCAGGGCCCCCAGCCCAGGCCAAGTGAGGACGGCCCCTGGCAGCTCGGGAAGTTCTGCACGGAGCCTCCATGAGACCCCCCTGCCCACTGAGACCGGCGGGGAGCAGGGCCTGGGGAGGCCCATTTCATAGATTCCACTGAATAAGGCCCAGGCGGGAGGCGGCAGCTTCTACAGCAGGGTCCTTGGGGCCCGCACACGTGTCCACGCGGACAGGGACAGGCACACAGGACAGCTCAGAAGCCCCGGGGCAGAGGCGAGATGTCCTCAGGAAGCAGGAGTGACCAAGAGTCCGGGCAGCGGGAAGGACCGCAGTGCGGGAGCCCGGGTTACACCAAAGAGCACAACCTGGGGGCAGCACGGGCGCACGCTCCCGCCCACCCAACACCCACCACGCGACTGTTCGTGGTCCTGGCTCCCGTGACCGCCACACGGAGCACTTCCTGGCAACGTCACCGTCCCTCAGACACACGTCCACACCCACTTCCAATGTGCTGCCCGTGCACGTGTGCACACACACAGATGGCCTGACACGGAGACAGGGAGCCGCACACACACGCTGAGACACGCTAAGGCAGCAACGAGGCACACGCACGTGTACGAACCACACGTGGCGCAGGGTCACATAAAGAGGGGCCGGTGCCCACGTCAAGCCCAGCTCCCTCCAGGCCCAACGCCTCACATGCACACACAGGCAGTGCACACCTGGAGCCCGGCCCAGTACCTGCAGGGTGGAGCAGGCCAGCCTGAGGCCTTGGGCAAGGCTGAAGGCCAGCAGGCAGATAAGGGGGCCAGGAGAACCTGCAGCTCCCCGCCAGCAGCCCCCAGAGGGTCTGCGCCCCTCGTGTGAGGCCTGGGCGGCAGCTGCCTCTCAGCACCTGGGTGCACGGAGCAAAGGCACATCAGGGCTGCAGATGGCGTAGGGCGTCTTCCGGAAAGTGGCTCTCACAGGATTATCCATTTATGTGTAAACACACAGTGGGTCTATTTTTAAATTTCTAACTTTTATCTTCTAATGCGGTATTGACAGACGTGAGCCCCGTAAACAAAAGCTTTCTGGGGTCTTCAGTCACTGATAAGGGCATCAAGGGGTCCTGAGACTCCAAGTTCGAGAATGGCAGCCGTGCAGGGAGGTGGGGGCAGGGTGACCTCTGAGATGGACCTGAGTGTGGCCCTCACGCCAGGGGGGCAAATTTTAAGCAGTGCCAGAAAACTTGGGCCTCGAGACAAATAACACGTAATACAACCTTCTAATTATCAAAATTAAGGCAAAAAAAAAAAAAAACCAAGACAACTGGGAAACTGATGTAGGTGGGAGGAGGAAAGGGGTTGGCTGAGCGGTGCGGCCAGGCCAGCGGGTGGGGACACCCGAGGCCACCTCCCTTCTCGGACAAGAGCACTGGAGGCGGGACCCCATGTCCTCGCCGCCCGGCTGGGAGGTGCTGGGACTCCAATGGTGGGCAGCAGGAAGAAGCCAGGGGAGCCCCGGCCAGGTGTCCCCCACCCTGCGGTGCAGGGCACACTCCTGGCTTCTCAGACTCTGCCACAGACCTTCTTTGTCAAGTTAACGACATCCTTTCAGCTCTTTGAGGAAACAGCCCATCCCCGCAGAGCTGTTTGTTTTTCCTGAATTCACAGACACAAGCAGCTCAGGAATGGGCCGTTTTATAGCCTGCGTGCTCGGAACTCGCCCCCCATGGCAGGCGATCGGAATGCAGAGCTGCACGTCCCCTGGGCACAGACTCGGGGAGACAGCTCAGCCGGGGGGCTGAGCCTAGGGTGCGTCCCCCGTCCCCCGTGTCTCTCCTCCAGGGACAGGAGGCACGAGAGGACCTGCCAGTCCCCCCAGCACTTTGTGTCACGAGAAGCTGGTGCTGGTGTCATTTTATTTCCTCCTGGATGCCGGCCTCCAGGGGAAGCGGGAAGGCCAGCCCAGGAGCCCAGCTCCACAGAGGACGCGGTCAGCCTGCAGCCACACTGCAGGCCGTGGCCATCTGTCCAGAGGGAACGGGCAGCCACGAGTGGGAGTGAGGAGGTGCCAACGTGGACACTAGGGGCTCGCGCTGGGGGAGGGCACCTCCGTTTGGCAAACTCGTGACCACGCTGTGAGCTCGGGTCCATCTGCCAGAGGGGGAAACTGAGGCCGGGGGGGTCTCACCACTGCTAAGTGACGGAGCTGGCAACCAAACCGAGGCCTGCTCATCCCCAGGCTCCTTGGCGGGACAGCCGGAGAATAAGCCCAGGGCCAGAGGCTGCCGCGCTGAGGGGTCCGGGGCTCGCCCAGCCTCGGGCCACCAACCTTCCCAGAGGAGGCTGGAAGGACGGAGCCAGGGAGAGGGCACCTCGGGGGAGGAGAGGTGTGGACAGAGGGGAGGCTGGGCGGGTGGCAGGACTGCCTCAGGACAGCAAAGGGTGGGAGCAGCGGTCCCGGGCCCCAGCTCCAGCCATCGTGGGGCTGCCCCAGGAGACCCCGGCCAGGCTTGCAAGGGACACCGTGAAGGGGACAGAGGCCGGCACGTGAGGGCCGAGGGGACAACCCTGCCAGGCTTGCAAATTGTGGGTAAAAACAAAAGCAAACACATACCCCCAAACAAGCCCGCTTCCTTTCAGAAAGGAAAAACTCAATAAACGAACAGAAACCCACGCGGGCCCAGGGCTCCTCATTGCGTGAGCGCATCTTCTCCCTATGGAAACCTCGGCGCCCTGGCCACTGTACTCTCGGGGAAAGGGTGCGGACCGTGGGGACGGGGTCAAGACCTTTCTCCCTCCTCGGGAGGGGCCCTCAGGAGCTTCATACAGCGCCTGGCGGGATGCCGTGGACACCCCGGGCCCTGCCCGGGCCGCGCCCACCCCACAGCATGGCCAGGCTCGTGGCCCCTCACGCAGGAGACTCTGCCTCGAGGGCTCAGCTCCGATGTGTCCTCCTCATGGGGCCCTCGCTGACTCTCAGGGAAATCACGGCGTGTGGACCACGACTGACCACGACCAAGCCTCCGAGAGCGAGACCCCCGGGCGGCTGACCCCCTGCTGTGCCCCAGTGCCCAGCGCAGAGCGGGACTGCTGGGATGTGCCTGGTGCCCAGGACCAGCCCGGCCAAGAGGCCCCAGTCCTCAAAGGAATGTCTTGGAAGCAACGGAAAGAGTCGCTACCTTCCTGGGATCGTGGTCCCCTCAGGGAGCCCCACGTCAGCCCTCGGAGGTAGACCTGCCGCCTCCCATTTTACAGATGGGGAAACCAAGGCACGGAGCGGTCATATGCCCTGCCCTGGCCCCAGCACAGCTGCACGGTGCACCCACCCCTCTGCGCCCCACTGCAGGCCTGGCGGGAAACACAGGTCCCTGGGGGCCAGGAAGAGCCAACACACGTAGGTGTGCACACGTGCACACGCGCGTGTGAAGAGGGGCCGCTCTGTGAGTTAAGGTGTTAGAGGCCGGGAGCCGGCCGGGGCAGAGCTGGACCCTGGGCACCAGCAGGGCTAAGGGCTGTGACTGGGCCGTGGCAGCCACGAACACTCGAGTGTGAATTAGGTGGCTGGGGGGTCACTGCCTGTCGGCCAGCCTGGGGGCGCTGCCAAGAGAACCGTGGCCAGTAACAGCCCCTAAAATTCACAGCCAGCCTTTGCTGCATCCTCGTTGGGCGCCAGATACCCCGGGCTCTCTGTGTCCTCGCTCACAACCCCCCCAGCTCACGAAAATAGGCACCCAGCTTATACCCAGGGAGGCTGGGTAACCTGCCCAGGGCCACTCAGCAGGTCAGCAGCGGGACAGGATGGCTTCACACCACGCTCCTGCCCGTCTTACCCCACTACTTCCTGTTTCACTGTGTTCCTGATGCTGACCATGTTTCTCTCCCTCGAGCTGAAGCTGGAAAGTTCTTACCTGGGATGACAAGAGCTGAACACCTGCCTCACTGGGCCTGCTAAGTCCATGTAAGAAAATCGCCCCAGGGGGTCCCTCAGTGGGCAGTAAGTACAGAGAGGCAGACCTGCCCTGTGGACCCCTACTCATCCTGCAAAACCCAGTCGTAAAGGCCCTTCTCTGGCTGGGCTCCCAGAGCCCATGGTCTCAGCCCCATACACAACCGTCGACAGGTGCAGGATGGGATCAGGGCAGGTGGCAGCCCAAGGTCCTGGAGACCCTCTGTTCTTAGCTGCATAGCACCCCTGGGCTTTGCATGGAGTCCAAGCAGAGGAAAAGCCTTGAAGGGCTGGGGGCCTGGCCCACCACCCTCCGGGCCCACAGGTCTTCGGTTTCCCCAGCTCCAGATGAGGTCCTGACCCTGGTTCCACCCACTGGGCGGTGCCGACAGGCCTTGCATGTGAATATCTGGGAGGCCCTGTCCTCACCCAGACCCCCCACTCGGCCCCCAGACCCTTTTCGCCTCACTCTGCCAGGATGCAGTCCAGCCTGGAGAGCCAGAACCTTCTGGAACTAACAGCTAAGGAGCCAGACTCTTGTTTTAAATGGTGGCTGAATGCAGGGGCGGCTTCTAGCCTTTCCACTCTAAATTCTAAATTTAGATGCAGGGGGTAAACAGAGCCCGGCAGCCTCCTGATTTGAGAGACCCCCGGGCACTAAACAGAGGAGCCCGTGTTTGCAAAAACTGCTCTCCCCCCGACTCAAACTTTAACACAAACAAATGCATTTTGTTCCAAGGGCAAAGAAAAAAGTCTTCAATCCTCCCCAACACCTCGGCAGCCAGGCATGGGGCGCCACACTCCGGGTGAGGGGGCAGCTCTCACGCCCAAGTCAGGCGTCCCCACCTGGGCTAGCGGGAGTGGAGGGGACCCTCAGCCTGGAAACTGAGGCTCGGGGAGGGGAGAGACATTCTCGTGATGGCCACCTGGGACGGCGCTGGCCTGGGCTGAAGGGTGTCCACCCAAATCCATGCCCACCCAGGCCCTCAGAACACAAGCCTATTTGAAAAAAGGGTCTTTGTTGATGCAACTGGGTTAATGATCTGGAGAGGAGATGGTCCTGGGCTCCCTGGGTGGGCCCGGCATCCACTGACCAGTGTCCTGATAAGAGACAGAAGGTGCGGCCACAAACCCAGGAGCACTTGGGGGCCCCAGAAGCTGGAAGAGGCGGGAAGGACCCTCCCCCCGAGCTTTCGGAGGGAGCCGGCCCTGCAACCCCTTGATCTCGGACTTCTGGTCTCCAGATCCGTGAGAGAACGCAGCTCTGTTATTTTAAGGCGCTCAGTCTGTGGGACTTTGCTGTGGCCGCTGACGCACCCGCCGTCCTGCGGGCCACGGACAGAACCGCTTTACGGGCACGCCAAATGATTCACCCACTCGTCCAGCAAACGCCGGCCAAGGCTGGGTGCTGGCGCCACCCCTGTGGCACCTACAGCCCTCCCGGCGGGCCCACACGCAGCAGTGGCCACTGCCCCCCGGGAACCCGCCCCCCTGCCCTGGCTCCACAGAGGAAACACAGCAGATGGCCCAGCCCAGCAGCCCAGACGCCCTATTTTCAAGTCTGTCCCACGCATCCAGCCAGAGGTGCCGGTCTGGCGTGGACGCAGCGTGGTGATGGGCAGTGGCCCGGCCGGCAGACCTCTCCCTGCCAGGCTGTACCACCTGGTAGGCAGACCCTGGTCTGTCCGCCCTGGACGGGGAGCCACGGGGCATGGCAGGGCCGGGCTCGCTCCCCTTGTGGCCCACGAAGCCACGCAGAGGACAGCGAGGGAGAGCCACCGTCGGGCGCTCTGAAGCCCCCAGCCAGGCTGCTCTGGCTCGCGCTTCCTGAGCTGTTTGTCCAGGATGTGCCAGGAGCACAGCCCATAACTCGAGCCGCGGCCGCTCCACCCGCCTAGACAGCTGCAGGGGCGCCACTGCTGTGAATGGGAGTCGTCTGCCCAGGAGCTGGGCGGCGGGGGTGCCGGGCCCGCGGGAACAATGGCCAGGCCGGGGCCGCAGCTGACGGCGAGGCTGGGGCACCGGTGCCAAGCCGGGCACAAAGGGGCCGTTTTCCCGGCCGGCGGGCGGATGTTTGCACAGGTGTGCGAGCGGGAGCGCCGTTCGCAGGGGCCGGGCCGGGGGCAGCTCCGAGCGGCCGGGAAGGCGGGGGCCAGTGCCAAGGCCGAGCACCGCTTATCAGCCGAGCTGCGGGCCGTCACCCATGCGCTTCCCACCGCGCCATCCGGCCCCGGGGATCCTCCCGGCTCTGGGCATCCTGTCCCTCCACAGGACCTGCCTGTCACCAGGACGCCTCCCCTCCCCTGCCCGGCGCTGGGCTGTCCCACCGAACCTGCTGGGGGGGATGGGCCGGGGGCTGCCACGCCCGGGCCTGTGGAGGCACAGGCCTGCAGGAGGGCCGGCAGAGCTTGCCTTCCCTGGGCGGCCTGGCACACTGGAAGCTTCCAGAAAAAACGCTGACTCGGCCGATATCAGGCGCCCCTACCCCAACACGTGTGGATCTCACGGGGGTGTGGGTGGAGGCACACGGGGCAGCTTCCCGCCCCACCCGGACCATCCGGGATGGGCCTCCCTGTGGAGGCTGGTGGGGAACACGGGGAGAGAGCGAACCCCTACCCCGCTTCCGGAAGGAAGCAAGTCAGGGACAGACACGGCCAGGGCCCGGCACAGCCACTGCCCGGACCCGGGACCCCTTGGACCTGGAGCTGCCCCGAGGCCTCGGCCCGACCTCGTGCAGCCTGCAACCCTCTCCTCTCCCTGGCTGAGCGAGCCTGGACGTCAGCCCCCCAGCCCCCAGCTCAAAGGGGCTCCCACCGGCCACCCTCAGCTTCAGGCAGCTCGCGGCTGGGCCGGTGTCACCCACTCTGCTGCTCAGGCTGATCCGGACCCCGGGCACTAGCCCCTGGCACCCAAGCGCACCCCACAGGGAAGAGGGAGACCCCAGGCCGGCCCACGGCGCTGGCATTCGGGCTGCAGCCCTGCCTTCCCCCACGGCCAGGGTCTGTCCGGGCCGCCTCAGGGCCCCCTGCACGTGCTGTTCCCAGGCCGGTAAGCTGCTGGCCACCCTGCCACCGAGAGCCCAGGACCTGTCTCCCCACAAGGCCCGAGCGGAGGGTCTGTTGAGGGGTGTCCTCTGTGCCCTGAGGCCCACACACAAGTGATGCTGGGCTTCCGTGGTGAGCAGGCCCCGGGGGCCACACAGCTCAGACGTCCTGCAGTGGGCGGAGACCCCTGCAACCGCCCACAGCATGGCCATGTGCCGCCCCCCGCGCCCCACGTCTCCCTTCCCCACCACAAGCCTGATCCCTGGAAGGAGCCAGCCCACGCTCCTGGACACTTCCAGGCCGAGGCCCGGGTGCTGGGTGCTTGCAGGAGGGGGACACGGCACACCCAAGGAGCCCAACTTCACAGGCGGGGGAGCCTCCAGGCCCCCAGGACAGAAGCCGGGGTACCTCTGTGTCACCGCTGCCCGGGGCCGGCTACAGAATTTGCGGGCCGGGTGCGCAGTCAAAACGTGGGAGCACTTTCCTTTTTCCCAGCATCCCCCGACCTGTCACGGTGGCTTTTGTTTGCTCTACAAAGTCACGCTCCTTGGTGCAGGGATACTTGAGGGGCCAGCACAGAACCTCACAGACGCAGGGCACAGGGTGGCGGAGGAGCCGGCCCCGGGGAAGGCGGGAGCTGGGACCGCATGCGGCCGTCGTGCCCACTGCACAGTCACTCTCCGTCCCGCCAGACCTGCCTCCCAAACGGCAGGTACAAAGATAAAAACCTCACGGACCCCACAATGGTGACTCTCGGGCTTTACGCGTCCAGCGCGGGGCCCTTCTGTGCGCGGAGCCCTGTGCCCAGGTGGGGCTTCAGGCGTTTGCGGGCTGGTCTCGAGGCGGAAGATCTTGAGACACCAGAGCCCCAGGGCGACATCCCGGCCCCGCCCCGCCCAGGCTCAGGGTGGGCAGTGGCCGCGTGGCCCAAAGGTCCCGACTTACCACCCCCCACCAGAGGGCGTCCGCGTAGCTGCCGAACTCGACCTGGCCCGACTCGTTCACGGCGTCCTTCTCGGCCAGGTACACGAAGTAGGAGGAGAAGATGAGGCCCAGGAAGCCAATGTACAGGGTGGTGATCAGCTCCTGGGAGACAGCAGAGGAGGTGTGACCCGCCAGCGCCCACGGGCAGCCGGGGCCCTGCGCACCCGCGCCGGGCAGACATCACAGGCAGCGGGGCCTGCCGGCACCAAGCCCCAACATTTCCCACCAAGTAGACATAAATGCCAGCATGTCTCACATGCAGACATCGGACTTCAGAAATAACTTATTTTTCCCAGCTCGTCAGTGGCAGCGTTGGGTCTCAGCCTCCAGGAGCGAGGCCAGTGCCCTGGACCAGCAGCCCGGCTGTTTCCCGCAGAGCCTCGGTGAGATGCGGGGCTGGGCCTCACGAAGGGGTGCGGGTCAGCCATCTCCGCCTCACGGGGCTGACCATGATCTGCCCCCGTTTTAGATTTCGGGGCCTCTTGGACCCTTTTCCATGTGGCATTTCTGTCCTTCCATCTGCCTGACAGTCTCTTGTCCCAGCTTGCGGGACGTGGGCACCATGTGCCCCTCAGGCTGGGGGCAGGACGGCCCAGCTGGCTCAGGCCGAGGCTGGGCCGAGACCCTGTCCTCCCGCCCCCCGGACCACCCACCTGGCGGTGGATGAAGACCACCGAGCCCAGCAGCCTCCACGTGCCCCCCTGGCGGTCGACGTGCAGCATCCTCAGGATCTGGAGGAAGCGGATGCCCCTGCGGAAGACAGGTCGCTGTGCGCCCGTCCCCCACGTGCCCCTCCCCTTCCCCCGTGCGCCCCTCCCCCCTCCCGAAGCCCGGGGTCAAGGTGGGGGCAGCACCCCAGGCCCGGAGCCAAACCTGTACATTTCTCAATTCCTTTGGCCCCCAGACCACCTTCTGGGGGCGGCCCCAGGATCACCCCAGTTTACAGATGAGCAGACTGAGGGCCCCAGACTGTTAGGTCCCAGCCTGAGTCACAGAAGTGAGTAAGCGCTCCTGCCCAACTCAGCACCGGCCCTGAGCCTAACTGCCCCCCCCAGCACACGGCCCCGCCACTCTCACACCCCCACACCGGGGAGCCCGCAGCCCCGCCTACCTGATGGCCGAGGTGGCAAACACCTGCCCTTTGGAGCCCACGCAGAGGACGACCATGGATGCCACGACCACGATGAGGTCTGGAGGGGACAGCGCCACCGTCACCAGCCTGGCAGCTGGACACCGGCAAGGAGCCTGGCGGTCAGGCGGGACAGGGCCCGACAGCGGGGACACGGAGACACCTCAATGGGGAGACCAGGCCCTCCGTCCCAGGCACGTGCAGAGGCCGCCCGAGCCTACCTCCCCAGCCCTGTCTCGCAGGCCGCTGAGGGCAGCGGAAGCCCAGGTTGTGTTGAGCTTGACCAGATGCCCTGCCTTGTGAGCAGCCTCTTGGGACAGAGGACCTGGGCGCTGAGGCTGGCTCCTGTGTGGGGGACGTGGGAGGTCACCCCACTGGCCTTGGGATCCTGCCCTGTCACAGGCGGAGGAGGGACTCTGCCTGGTGGTGCTCGTGATGGGGGTCCACCTGCCAGATTCTGGGGGAGGGGGCTCAGCCCTTGCCAGGAAACCTCGGGGTGAAGCTTCCGGGGGGCGGGCGTGACTCACCAATGATGGAAATGGGCTTCCGGGCAAAGCGCAGCCGGCCCCAGATGCCCACGTACTTGCTGCGGCAGCCGGCTGACCAGAGGCGGACCACGTACTCCGTCCCAAAGAACACGACCAGGACGATCTCCTGCGGGGACAGAGGGACATGAGCTCACCTCGGGCCCCTCCCCCGTGCACCCCTCCCCCTCCTCCGTGAGCCCACTGAGAGCAGGCGGCCTGGGCCCTGGTCTGCTGCACCGCCCACCTGGACAGGCCCAGGTCCACCACCGCATTCAGTACCATAGAAAAAAGATTAGACACTATGACCAAGTGGGATTTATACCTGGAACGCAAGGACAGTTCAGCACATAAAAATCAACCAATGTAATACATGACATTAACAGGACGGGGGGGAAAAAATCACATGGTCTCCTGATCGCAACGGATGCAGAAAGAGCATTTGACAAGATTCAGCACCCTTTCATGATAAAAACAGTAAACAAACTAGGAATAGAGGGAAACTATCTCCGTGCAATAAAAGCCATATATGAAAACCCCACAGCGAACGTCATATCAACGGAGAAAGGCTGGAAGCTTTTCCTCTAGGATCAGGACCGAGACAAGGATGCCCACTCTCACCACATCTATTCAACAGAGTACTGAAGTCCCAGCCAGAGCAATTACGCAAGAAAGAGAAATAAAAGGCTTCCAAATTGGAAAGGAAGAAGTAAAATTATCTCTGTTCACATACGATATGATCTTATGTGTAGAAAGCCCTAAAGATTCCATGCAAAAAAACTGTTAAATCTAATAAACGAGTTCAACAAAGTAGGATACAAAGTTGATCACAAAAATCAGTTGCATTGGGCTTCCCTGGTGGCGCAGTGGTTGAGAATCTGCCTGCCAATGCAGGGGACACGGGTTTGACCCCTGGTCTGGGAAGATCCCACATGCCGCGGAGCAACTGGGCCCGTGAGCCACAATTACTGAGCCTGTGCGGCTGGAGCCTGTGCTCCGCAGCAAGAAAGGCCGCGATAGTGAGAGGCCCACGCACCGCGATGAAGAGTGGCCCCCGCTCGCCACAACTAGAGAAAGCCCTCGTACAGAAACAAAGACCCAACACAGCCAAAAATAAATAAATTAATTAATTTTAAAAAATCAGTTGCATTTCTATGCACAAACCATGAACAATCTGGAAGGGAAATTATAAAACAATTCCATTTACACTAGCACCAAAAAGAATAAAGTACTTATGAATTAACTAAGGAGGTGGGACACTTGTACAATGAAAACTAAACAATACTGTTTAAAGAAATCAAAGACGACAAATAGATCGAAACACATCCCATGTTCACAGATTGGAAGACTTAATACCGTCAAGACGTCAATGCCACTCAAAGTGATCTGCAGACTCAATGCAATCCCTCTCAAAACCCTGATGACAATTTTTGCAGAAATAGAAAAAGCCCTCAAATTCACACGAAATCTCAAGGGCCCCTGGATAGCCAAAACAAGATGTGGTCCATCCACACGACGGAATATTCCTCAGCCTTATCAAGGAAGGAAGTTCTGGCACAGGCTACAGCGTGGATGGACCTGAGGACGTTGTCAGCTCACTTCCAGCTGGTGCCCTGCCCTGTCCCCACCCCGTCCCAACCCAGGGAACCCAGCCCTGTCTGGGGACTTCTGCTCCCATGCCCGGCCTTGCCTTCCCCCACCAGGGAGCCCACCGGGAGGGGGTAACTGGACACTGGCTCCCGAATATCCATAATTAGGATGGAATACTCATACCATCCAGCTTGTGTTTGGGGCAAGCTCGGGGAATAATGGGAGAAAAGGTGGGAAATTTACCGCTTTCCTTTTGCAAGAAAGTTCTTGGTTCGCAACGTCAAGTTCTTCAGGGTCGGGGTATGTATGGTTGGGGGCACGTGGGGGATGGTGGAGAGTGAGGGAGGGTGGATGCTTGCAGGCTCTGTGGCCTCAGAGGGTCGTGCTGGTGCCACCTCTGTCCTCAGCTGGAGGGTGGCTGAGCCCACCGGGGAAGGGGCCATGTTTACCTGCCCGCTGCCCTCTCCCCGGCCCCAGAGGATGCCTGCCCTGGTTGGCCCTGGACATGGATCTGCTGAGTGAGTGAATGAATGAATGAATGAACGAACGACCAATCAGACCAACGAGCGACCGAGGGCTCCCTGGTACCAGGGCTTCGTCTCGGGCGTGTGTTTCCCGAGATTCTGGCCCAGCCGGTCCTAAGTGGGTGTAAGGAGGAGATGACAGACAGGAGGCCCTAGCAATGAACGACGGCGTAGGGGGGTAGCGGCTGGAGGGTCCGGCTTCCAGTGTTTGGCCATCTCGACAAGGGCCGCAGAGCCACCACCTCTGGGTCCCCAAAGCTGAGACACCAGTGCTGGCATCTTCACAGAGGAGGGGTCACTGGACTGCTGATGGCCCTGAGGGGGCGGACAGAGTCCCCCAAAGAGCAGTCCTCAGGGCCTCCATCCCAGCTCTGCAAATCCAGACACCGTCGGGCTGGTCAGTCACTTAGCAGGTTTGTTCTTATTTCGATGCGTTATTTTGTTACTTAAATACCTTCTCCAGCCCCGTCCTAAGCATATTCGAAGCGGTAGAAATCTTACAAATATCAGGTAAGAGCTTACTGCACTTCAGTCTTGCAACAGACCTTCTGATAAATAAGTAACTCCCAGGGCTGGCTGTTGACGCTGCGTGTCTCCCCCTCCCCCCAAATTATCCTGGCCTCGAGCTCAGAGCTCCCCCTGCCCTCTTGGGGCTGGCGGGCTGTGGCTGAGGGACTCTCCCCCTGGAGGGGTGAGGTGTAGGAGTAATTTAAAACAACGCTAATCCCCAAATCCCATTTGAGTCTGGAATGCAGCTCGAGGCCGGGCTGTGCATTAATGTGGCACCGCCGGCATGCTGGGCGGGAGAGAGCCCGGACCAGGGCGGGGGGAGCACACGTTTGCTCCAAGATCAAATGACCCCCACACCGTCAGCCTCGAGTGCTGGGCAGCGTGGTACTTGGGGCCAAGGCCGGGACCTCTGGATTGGCCGCCGCTCGCCGGGACCTCCAGGGCGTCGCTGTGGCCCCAGCCATCACTGCCTTTTGGAGCCACCTGTCCACTGACCTGGGTGCCGGGAGGGCGGACAGGCTGGCCCAAAGTTCTGGACCTGCAGGGACTCTGGAATTTTTTCACCAGAGGGGCCTGGGCCACCCTGGGCTGGGGGCTGCTCTGGGGGCTTTGACTGGGCTGGACTGTCCATCTGTGGAGGCCAGTAGGCTAGGGCCTGCCGGAGGGCTGATCCCCCAAGTCTTCCTGTGGGGCTGCCCCTGACTCAGGGGACAGCACCCCCAGTCCAAAGCAGGCTCACGGAATGGCAGGGCTGCTTCCTCTTAGCTCCAGGGAAAGGGGGACCAGTCTCCAGCCTCAGTGACCCAGACCCAGAGGATGACCCCCCGAACCCCTACCCCCGGCCACTCTCCCTGCCCTGGGTTTTCTCCAGCCGGCAGAGGCAGGCCTGCAGCTCGGCTGTCTCTGCAGACCAGGCCCTGAGCAAGCCCCGGAGGGGAACACAGAGGCCTCAAGCTCCCCCAGAGCCTGCCCACCTCAGCCCCTGCCTCCACACCCCAGCTCAAGCCACCGCCCTGGCCCCATGGCCCACACTAAGGGTCAGGGCTTGCCCCGGCCCACCCGAGAGCCTGCCGCCGGCCCAAGGCACGCGCCCCTCCCCACCTGGGCCCGAGTGCTCGGCCTGGGGCCCTGTCCTTCCAGCTCCTCCCCCCACCCGGCTCCCCAGGTCCCCACACCCCCCTCGGTCCCGCTCAGGCCCCCCCCATCACACCTGACCCCTCCACTGATAAGAGTCAGCCCAGAGGCCCCTGTCCACGAGCCCACGTGGTGCCTGCGTGCCCGCATGTGAGCAGGGGTCAAGGATACCGGCCGGAGCACGGCCCTGAGCTCTGCCCCACAGATATGGGGAGAAGGGGCCGTCCTCGTGTCAGGGACCTCCGCTAAGACCGCAGTCACCAGAGGGACGAAGGGCCCCCTCCCACCTGGCCACTGTCCCTCAGACAAAGCAAGGTCGCCTCCCAGCTGCACTTGGCCTCATGGACCAGGGACCTGTGAGCCGGCCGGGCGCCAACACCAGGGCACAGGCCCGAGAATCCCCCGCCTGTGGGAAGCAGACCAGGCGCTCAGACGTCAGGGCTCCAGGCAGCCACGAGCCCCGCACCTGGCGGCCATGCCCCTCCTTCTGTGAGTTTCAGAGCAGCGGGTCCTGGGCTCCCCATGTGTCTCACAAGCAGCGGGGTTTGGGGTGGCTCTTGGCAGTATTATTTGTAAAGTTTAGAATTACTTTAAAAAACAAAGTTCCTAAGAAATAACTCAATTAAAAAATGGGTATGAAACTTGAATAGGCATTTCTCTAGAGAAGACATACAGACGGTCAAGAAGCACATGAAAAGCTGCTCAACACCACTGGCCGTCGGGAAACGCAAATCGAAACCACAGCGAGACACTGCCTCACACCCATCAGGACGGCTACTATCAGGGAAGCGAGATAAGTGCTGGCGCGGATGCAGAGAAGCTGGAGCCTTGCGCACGGTGGGCGGGAATGTAAAATGGTGCGGCCACTGTGGAACAGTGTGTAGGGTCCTCGAAAACTTAAAAATAGAATCACATGTGATCCAGCAATTCCACTTCTGGGTATAGCCTCAAAAAAAAAAAAAAAAAAAAGAAAAGAAAGCAGGATCTCAAAGGTATTTGCACACCCGTGTTCACAGCAGTACTATCTACAACAGCCGAAAGGTGGAAGCAACCCAAGCATCCATCGAATGAACAGATACACAAACTGAGGTCCATCCACACTACGGAATATTACTCAGCCTTACAAGGAAGGCAATTCTGACACAGGCTGTGATGTGGGCGAACCTTGGGGACACTACAGTCAGCGAGAGAATTCAGACACAGAAGGACAAATCCTGTCTGATTCCACCCACATGAGGTCCCTGGAGGAGTCAAATCCATAGGGACAGAAAGTAGACGGTGGGGTCCTGGGTCTGGGAGAGGGGAGTGAGCGTGTAATGGGGACAGAGTGCCTAATGGGGACAGAGTCTCTGCTTGGAAAGACAGAAACTTCTGGAGGCAGATGGTGTGATGTTCCCTCAACAGCGTGAATGTACTTAATGCCACCAAACTGTGCACTTAAAAGTGGTTAAGATGGTAACCTATATGTTCTATGTATTTTACCACAATGTCAATGAAAAGAAAGCCTTTCGGTGGCTGCCAGGGGCCGGGGGAGTGAGGAATGGGGGTCACTGCTGACGGGTGCAAGGTTCCTCTTCGGGGTGACGACAAAGTTCCGAAACTAGACGGAGGTGCTGGTAGCACAACGTTGTTAATGCGTTAAATGCACTTGAAAATGGTGACCTGTGTGGCAAGTGTGTTTTTCCACGACACAAATGTCCCCTGCCCCCGGGCGCTCTGCGCTCAGGCCTCTGCCTGGACCTTGGGGCCGGCCCCGCGGGGCAGGAACCTCCGTCCTTGAGCCTCTGACTCTTAATCTTTGTGGTCCATTGTTAGTTCACTGTTAAATGAGCAAACGGAGCACAGTGATTGCCTGCAAAGGTCACTCGGGTGCAGCCGCGTCCCCAGCGGAGGACTGTGCAGGAAGCGAAGCGCAAAGGCCAGGCCGCACTGGACACGGGCGGGCACTGGACCCCCGAGACAGCGCGGCGCTGGGCCGAGGGTCCCGGCTACCCACAGGACGCCCAGGGCCCTGCTCGCTCTGCACGAGGAGGCCCCGCCGTCGGGCAGACGGACGCTGGGACCCCCGAGCTCGACCAAGTTACAAGTAAGGGGAACAGTCCGCACCCGCCTTCGGCGTTTTGGGGTAACGGCAGTCAACAGCAAATCCGCAAATCCCGAGAGTCAAGATAAAGGTTCAGAAAAGCAGGTGCTTATCTGGGTTTTCCAGCCCCGGTACACAAAGGGGAAAGGGTGCGGATTCCTTGGGCGTTTCGTAATCCCCGTGGCACCACTGCCCACCCCCCCAGAAGGGTGAAGGTCCACGCGGCCGTCTTACCTATTGTTTCGTTTTTATCAGCTCGTGAATCCTCACCCATCGGGAGAGTCGTCTAAAGCCCGATGCGTTCTGAGGCTCAGCCCTGCCCGCACAGCCTGGTTCAGAAGCGCTGGGAACGGCCCGCGGAGCACGGCCCCATGTGACAGAAAGCGAGCCGGCCTGGAGGTTAAGCCCCGCGCATTGCCTGTGCGCAGAGCCTAGCTTCTCGGATGAAAGCGCTCGTTTTGTTGTTTTTGCTAAACAATAAAGGAAGCCTCACGGACCCTCATCGCTCTCCTCCTGGTGCTTAGATGTTACTGCTCTGTTATCTTCATGATGAAAAATCAATTTTAAAGAGAGTTGGAAGGTTAAAACTGCCGGGAATTAAGCACTGAGATTTGTGGGGTGGAGGGGTGGGGGCCGACGGAAAGCAGAAATTGGGGTTGAGGACAAAAGGCACGGCACCCTCCCAGGCGGCTGTGTGGATGCCAGACGTGGGCAACTCGGAGATGGGGCCTGGGGGACCCACTGCGGGAGCTCCTGGTCCCTCGAAGGCTTCCGGGTGAGAAGGACGCCTGTGCTTTCTGGGGTAAACAGGATTTCACCCGACAGATGGGGGAGCCTGGAGAAGGGGTGGACTTGGGGGCCAGGCCACGCCACCCGTCAGGGCCAGGGGCGCAGGCCACCAGGCTGAGGTCTCTGGAAGAGGTGCGGGCCGCCTGGCCCTGGCCAGGTGTCCCCAGTTGGGGGGGGGCTGGGGTCCCCAGCACACAGCCCGGTCGGCGGGCTCCAGGGCCAGCTGTTCCACCTCCATGTGGGACCGATAAGCCACAGAGGGGGCCGGCCTCGGCATTCCCGGGAAGGTCCGCTGGCCGGAGGGCGCGGAGCCGGCGTGCGTGCTGCTCAAAGGCTCTTTGTTCAGGGGCCTGCCTGAGGCCAGCTGCTCCCAGCCGCGCACCCATGCGAGGGCCAGGGGCCTCCTGGTGACATGTGCTGGGCACAGCTGGCCGCCCTGCCCCCACCGCGGAACACCAGCACCTCCACCCAGCCAGAGCTGCCCGGCCTGGGGCAGGCGCATGCTGTGGCCCTGCACGGGGCCGGGATTCTGCCCGCCCAGGACCCGCTGCGGGGCTGACCCCCACACTCCTCCCCACCCAACTCCCCCTGACCCGTGGGGAGCCCCTGTGCTCGGCTGTGTCCCCCGGTGCCACGGCCTCCCTGGATGCATGGCCACCACCTTGCCCCTGGGCCCCTCTGCATCCTGCCCGAGGTCCCAGCAGCCTGAGGTGGCCGTGACAGGGTCGGTGGGCCAGGCCCTGGGTCAGGCACTGGGAGAAGGGAGGGGGTGGCCTTGTGGCCCGAGGGGCATCCACGCTAGGACAGAGGGGCAGGCCGGCCCCCGAAAGCGTCCACCCTCCCGCAGGACAGTGAGATCCAGGGCCACCAAACGCCCAGGGCTGGTGACCCGGGTCAGCCCCTCAAGCCCGCGGTGCCTCAGTGACCCCGTCTGTGAAATGCGGGTGCTGGCGGGACCCACCTCCTTGGGCTGTGGGGAGGAAGGATATAGAAGACAGGGTCGTGTTGAGTGGGGAGGCGGTCCCCAGCACAGGTGGGGAGGCCTAGGAGAGGGCCCAACCCAGACGGGTCTCACAGCACCGACGGCCCTCCTGACTGGCGCCCAGACCCCATCTGGCAGACGCTGGACCTTTTGCTGCCTGTCCTGTCCCGAGCTTGTGTCCCCCCCGCCGACCAGGCAGCAGCGCTCAGCCCAGCCCGGGGGACCCCTCCCCATGCCAGCTCGTCAGCTGTCTGTCCAAGGCCGGGCCTATCTTTACCCCAGCAGCCCGGTCCAGCCCTGAGCCCACAACGCGCCCACCTGCTGCTCAAAGGGCCACATGGCAACTCCACGTGGGGTTTCCTTCCTCCTTGATGGGCCTGCATCCCCTCCCCAGAGAGGGTCGGGTCCCCTGGGCTCCCCCTTGTACCGTCAACCCCAGCCTCACGGGAGCCACATTTGAACACTTCACGACGACTCCACAGGCTGAGTGGCCACTGGGCAGGGCCCACCTCCCACAGGGGCACCTCCTCCACCACGAGCTCCCCGGGAAACCCTCTGCCAGGGAGCAAGCAAAGCACAAGGATGTCCCTGGAGCAACCCCTTCCTGCAGCCAGCCGCTCAGGACCCCACTCCGTGGAGAGCCAGGGTGCAGTGGGAGTCAGTCCAGGCCCCTCCAGCACCACCACTGCCCCCTTCGTCCTCTGTCCGAAGTTCTGCAAGTAACTGCAAACCCCAGCGCCTGTCACTCCAGGCACAGCAAATGGGTCCGAGCCCCGAGGGAGCGGGTATGTGATGGGGGTTTCAGCAAGACGGGGGCCTTGGGGCACACCGTGCCCTGGCACATTCTCAGGCCCATTCTCGTGGGGGCCAGATCCTTCCCAGCATCGCAGGCTGTCGGGCTCAGCCTCTGGAAAAAGGCCGCCCACCTGCAGCGGGGAGGAGAGTGGCGCGAGGTCATTTTAATTTCACGTGGACTGACGGTGCCAACCCAACTAAAGTCACACGAGCTGCAGGTGGTTTAATGAGGTGTCTCCAGCCCTGGGACCAGCGACACGGGGGTGCCCAAACGCCGCCCGCTTCCTCCCCACCTGGGTGTCCCCAGGTCAGCAGGCGGACAAGGTTCGGCGCCCCGACACCTGGCTGGCACGGGAGAGGCAGGTGCGGCCGAGAAGAGGGCCCCCGGGCGGTAGTCTGGGCAGATTCTGACAAAGCAAAGCCTGCTCGTCCCCCAAGCCCAGGGTGCCTGGCAGACGGTGGCACCCAGGAGGCATTTGGTAAAAAAAAAAAAAAGAAAAATGCGTGTGTGTGTGTTTACACAAAATATAACCTACATATTTTACTGTATTATTATTTGCTTTTCACGAGTGAATTTCAACCACCCCGGGGAGATGCACTCGTGAAGACAACGAAGCCACTGGCAAGTGACGTGGGCAACAGCGTGGAAACAACAAATGTCCCCTGTCGGCGTTGGGCCCGGACGGGGGCCCGGGAAGCGCCCTCCTGCACGCAGAGGGGCTGCTTTCATCACTGAACGCGGCCTGCGTGCTCCCCACTGGCCTCCTCTCCCCGATGGCCACGGAGGGGAGCGCTGCTTAATCCCCAAATAGTCAAGCCTTTCTGGTGACCTTGTAACCATTTATTTCTAATTGTATTGGGCTTTGATGAGAAAATGTGAACAGCTAATTCTCAATTTTTCCAAGTGTGTTAGGTGTTTTTATGGCCACATAAAGTGACTGGTCTTTACAAGTGTTCCATGGGTGTAAACAAAACACCTCCGTGATTAGGATCCATAGCTATAGTGCTGGTTTTGAAATGTGGGAAGAGGGCCTTCCACCGTGCGGCCCACCACCCCAGAATTAGGGCCTGTAACCCCAGCTGACTCCAGGCAGGGCAGAGGGGAGCCGTCCCCATGGACCCTAAGCTCTTCGTGATGGTTGTTTGAAGGAGCCACATTTGGGGATGCCTGTTGCCTGGCTACAGGTAACAGGGACTTATTTGGGCTTACTGTTGGAATCTGAAATTGCTCACAATTGCAACGTGTAACCATCCGTGTCTCTACTGATTTTTTTCGTCTGCTAGAATCGGCCTGTGCTGAGAAAGATGCATTAAAATTTCCCGTGAGTATCACAGTCAACCCCTGCATTTCCAATAGCGCTTGCTTTACATATTTTGTTATGCTCTCTGATGCATAAAAGTTTTCTCCCCTAGAAATATGGTGCCTTGTCCAGGCCGGTCTCAGCACGGACCCTGATGCTTCCACCCTGCTTTTGTTTTTTCCTTTTGTGTGCACTTGCTGGGCATCACTTTGGCCACCCCTTCATTTTTCAACTGTCATCACCGGTTTGCTTGACTGAATTCCTCTGAACAATGTATTTGTTAAAAATAAAAACCCTTCTGACAGTCTCTGCCTTTTAACAGAGGCATTCAAGCCATTCACATTTAGTGTAAAGCTGGATACGTCTGGCTTCTTTCCACTTTACTGTCTATTTGCTATTTCACTTGGTTTGTTTCTTTCATTCTCTTCATAGTCGTCAAGTTGATCAGTATATTACCCATTTCCTTTTTAGTCAAGAATTTGGGAGATTCACTGAACCCTTCCATCCCATCACTGTGATCCTTCGGTTCCTTAACTCATAACCAAACCTGCTCTGGCCTAGGAACAGTTTCCACTGTAGAGTTTCCCCTACGGCTGTCTCCCCAGTGAGGCAGGAATTGGCGTGACTTTGTTCCTGTCAGTGGCTCTGTGGGTGAAGAAAGCATCTCCAATGTTGCTTTTATAGACCCCATGAAACCCTGCAGCTTTTGCAAGAACGCTAACTTCACCTTGCAGTCAACTAGCATCCTGTGGTCGGACACAGATGGTGGGGACATGGCAGGGAGCAGGCGTGGCAGACGGGGTCCCTGGGACAGGACTGAGGACAAGCGATGACTTCATTATGGGACATCTGCATGCTGTGAGGATTCTGCTTTCCTTCCCTACAGCCACTCTGGGAACTGTCGGCTGTGACGATGAGAGATGGAGGACCCACCAGGCTTCAGAATCTCAACGACTCTGGAAACCAAATAAATTCGTTATTTGGTTTTTGCTTCCACATTTCAAGAGGAAAAACTCTCCACGTGCCTGCACCTAGGTATCTGGGAACGTCTTCCTCCCAAGCAGATAAAAAGAAGGAAACGACACATCCTTCGCTTCCTTCCTTCATTTATTCATCCTGGTCTCAGCACAGTGACCCCCCCGCCCCCCAGAACTGCTGGGCCGGCTTGCCATCTTCCCAATGCTGGGAACGCCAGAGCCCGATCCTTTGTCCATCCAGCTGCACCTACTGTGTGCCAGGCGCTCTGTGTGGACCATGTCCTTGATGCACATTCACGGGCCTGCCCCTGAGAGCATCTGACATCTCCGTGAGCCACTCGGCATGCTCCTGCTGGGCACCTGGATGCCCAGCCCATGCCCGAGGCCACTCTCCTCCTGGGGGCTCAGGGAAGAGCACAGAGGGCTGGGGCAGCAGCTATGTCCACACAGCCTCCTTTCTGCCCTCAGCGGCCACCTATTTCCTGGGCCTTCACCTTTGCAACTCCTCCCCTGCCCCTCAGCCCCCTTCTCCCCTCGGTGCCACCTTCACAGGGGTCTGCCGGCCCATCCCCACCACCAGCTTCCTCTACCGCCCAGTCCTCTCATCATATTAGAAGCCCCCTGGTTTCCCCTCACGAGGTCACCGTTGTCACAGTGGGATGCAGGGCCGGAGCCCAGGAACCTCTCCCATCTCACTCTGGCTGAGTCCGGGGCTCTGAGCACAGCACCAAATCCAGGACCCGGGCTGGGCCGTTAGAACCACGGGCGACAACAGTCCCTGAGGGCTACTCGCCCCTCACGCCTACAGGGACAGGTCAGAATGACCCCCAACCTCCCTCGCTCAACAAGTCTGCCCCACTCGGGCACCATTCGGGGTTGACGTGTGTCCCTCCCAAATTCGTAAGTTGAAGTCCTGACCCCTCAAAATGTGACCTTATATGGAAACATGGTCATTGCAGATGTGATTAAGTTGAGGTTACCAGGATGGGCCCCTAATCCAATCCGACTGGTGTCCTTATAAATGGGGGACATTAGGACACAGACACACACAGGAGAACCCCATGTGAACATGGGGAAGCAGAGATCAGGGTGATGCTTCCACAAGCCAAGGAATGTCCCTGGTCACCACCGAACCACCAGAGATGGGGGAGAGGCCCCCTCCCAGCTTCGGATATCAGCCCCCCGCACCCTGATCACAAACTCCTGGCCTGAGGGGGCGGCAGTGGTGCTGGGGGCTCCAGCTTGACACCACGGCCAAGCCAAGGGTCTCTGGGGACGTCCAGGCTGTAGGCCCTGAAGCTTTGTCCTCCTGGGAAGGGGTCCCGGAACATCGGCCGCCCCTTTCCCACTCTGTGGAAAAACTCGTGATGCTGGCGGCCAGCAGAAGAGAAGCCAAGGCCCCTGGGCGGGAAGAGGGGGTGTGGCGGGAGAGGCACCGGGGCTCCGAGCAGAGGAAAGGCAGGTGGGGGTTTCGGGGAGGCAGGTCCTAAGCCCCAGACAGGAGTGGCTGGCGGGGGCGGGAGGGAGGCCGCCGTGCCCACGGCAGCACCGCCGTCAGCTGCCCGGCAGCCAGCTCTACACGTATTTAAAGCAAATCCCCCATCTTCCCCAGGCGGGGAGCGCTGTTTCTGTCCACAGGGCAGCTACACGGGGTTGACTTTCAGCCCAGGAACCCCACTGCTGAGGGCTGTGAACCCCAAAGAAGCCCCGCCCCACCGATCTCTGCCTTGGCCACTCAGCTCGGGGAGGAGGATCATGGCGGGGGGGCTGGGGGGGGTGGGATTTTCTCTGCCGAGCTTCTCAAAGTGTGTTACTGAAGAACTGACCCAGAACTAGAAGCTGACCACAGCAGAGACTTGGGGATGAAAACCCTTCCTCGGGATCCGGTCCAAGCGCTGCGCTGCATGCACTGAGGCTGCTCCCCCCGTGTGTGCGCGAGAGCACGTGCACATGTGTGCGTGTGCGTGGTGTGCGTGCGCCCAAGCATGCCCGCGTGTGCGCTGCGCACGGGCCATTCCTCTGTGCCCTGACAGCTGGGGACCTGCTCTGATGCTGCATGTCTAGAGATTTTAATGACAAGCGTGAATTTAAACAGTTTTTTTTTTTCTTTCTTTCCTTTCAGGAATGTTTTAAGGGATTGAGAGGAAATTGTGCACGGATTTTGCTGTTTCAAGAGCTGATATGTGAGCAGCTTCAGACGACGTATGTTGTTTTAGGGCCGAAGTTTACAAAGTAAGAGTGTGACACAAAGGCAGACGCGCCGGGGACTCGAGAGCTGGCTACTTGGATTTCGCTCCTCAGAGAAGGGGCTGCCTTCCCAGGGAACAGAACTGGAAGGAAACGGCGAAAGTCTGATCTTCAGCCCCCCATGTCCCCGCCCCCCGCCCCGACGGTGACCTGTTCCCAGAGAGCTGGGGCAGCCCGCAGCTGAGGGGATGGGGAGGGGGCTTGGAGCAGCTCTGGGCCAAAGACCACCAGCCCTCTGGTGTCCCCTCTCGGGGCACCCAGGAGGGCCCCTGCATTCGGACAGCTGCGTGCGGATGCTACAAACCCCACGGTCCCTAGGCCGCCCGGGAGTGACACCCATCACAAGACGATCTTGTCCCCAGTCTGGGCTCTGGGGCTCCGGCTCCTCGGGGACAATGTCTTCGAAGACACAAACTATTGAAAGTTCCCTGAGAAGAAAAAGGGAACCCGAATAGCCCCGAGCTAGAAACGACATTGAATTCCTAACAGAAAATTTTCCCACTCACAAAACTCCGGGCCCAGATGGCTTCCCATGCTCTACCAAACACCCACAGAGAAACACAGCAATTCTACACTAGCTCTGCCTAAACCGAAAAGCAGGGACACGCCCCAACGCATCCTACGAGCCCGGTGGTACCTAACACCAAGAGCAGTGATGTTACAAGCAAAGCACAGACGCATCCCTCGTGAACACACAGGCAAAAACTCTATGCTAAATTTTAGCAAATCAAACCCAGCAATATATTCTTTTAAAATGCATCGTGACCAAGTGGGCTTTATGTTAAGAATTCAGGGTTGGCTTACATTTGAAAACCTGTCAGTATAGTTCACCATATTAAAAGTCAGAAAACACAGAGAATCATCTCGATAGATACAGGAAAAGCGTCTGACGAAATCCAATAGCCACGCTCGACACGTGCTCTATTCCCAGCAAACTAGGAAGAGAAGAACTTCCTCGGCAGATAAAGGGCACGTATAAAACCCCAAAACTACGATCATGCTTAAGGGGGAGAGACCACTTGTCTCCCCACAAGATCAGGAACCAGACAAGGACAACTGCTCTCTCCTCACGACCAAATCTTGTCGTGCAGGTCCCAGCCGGGCCATCAGGCAAGAAAGAGAAATAAAAAAACAAGAGAGATTGAAAAGGGTCCCAGGCAGCGCATCAGACAAGAACAAGAAATAAAAGGCACAGAGATTGAAAAGGAAAAAACAAAGCTGACTTTATTTGGGACACCAGGCTCATCTCCACAGGAAACCCTAAAGAATACCCCCCCCCAAAAAAAAGCTTTCAGAACTAATAAGGTTAGCAAAGCCACAGGATACGAGGTTGACGTACTAGCAACAAACAATCCAAAAGTGAAATTGAGAAAACGATACCATCTCAGTAGCTTCAAAACCAAGAAAAACTCGGTACCAAGTCTCACAAATTACACGTGAGATCTGTGCCCTGACAACTAGAGAACACAGATGAGTGATATTTCAAAATATCTAAAGAGGCGAGAGATCCATCGTGTTCAGAAAACTCCGCTTTATTACGATGTGTTTGATACCTGAATTCACCTAACGACGCACCACAGTGCTAATCAAAATTCCAGCAGGATTCTGGGGGTAGAAATTAACAAACCGATTCTAAGATGTAAATGCAAAGGACTAGAATTGCCAACATACTTTTGAAAATGAACGAAATTGAGGGATTAACACAGCCTGATTTCAAGGCTTACGATAAAAGCCACATGAATCAAGGCAGGGTGATGGTGGCAGGACAGATTAGAAAGTCTAGAAACAGAGCCACGCAGATGGTCGACTGATTTTCATCAAAGGTGTCAAACTAATTCGATGGAAACAAGGAGCTGGAAGAACTGAATAACCACATGCACAAAAGATTTCACCTCCGTCCATACCTGTCACTGTATATAAAATTAAACTCAAAATGGATCACAGATCTAAATATAAAATGTAAAACTATTAAAATAGCCACAGAAAACAGAGGAGGAAACTCTCGGTAACCTTGGATCCGGCAAATAGTTCTTAGACAGAACACAAAAAGCATGAACCTTGGAGAGGGGGAAAAAAAAAAAAACAAAAGAACCCGGAAAAATTGGACTTCATCAAAATTAAAAACTTCTGTTCTTTTGAGAGATGCTGTTAAGGAAAGGCAAAGAGAAGCCACAGATTGGGAGAAAACAGTTGCAAAGCACAAACCTCATCACTGAAATCTAATATCTAGACTTATATGTAAAATACATAAGCAACGCTTACAGCTCACTAATATGACCAATGACCCAGTTACTCGGATGGGCAAAAGCTGAACAGACGCTGGGTCCAAAAGGACATATGAACAGCAAGTGGGCACACAGGGAGATGCCCCACGTCATCGGTCACCAGGGAAATGAGATTAAAGCCACGGAAGGGGCCACACACCTGTTAGAACGGCTAAGGCATACGATTCGGACAGTATTAAGTACTGATGGGAACAGGAATGATGGAAACAGACTTAGATGGAAGGAAGGAAAAAAACAGAGCAAAGCGTGGAAAACAGTTTGCAGTTTCTTAGAAAGGTCAACGTGCATCTAGCCCATGGTCCAGCATCCCAGGGATTTACCCCAGAGAAATGAAGACATATGACCACTCAAAAACCTGACGGCAGTAATCAGGGTGGCTTTAATCATAACAGCCGAAAACTGGAAACAGCTCAAATGTCCATCAGCCCGCGAACAGATAAACAAACTGGGGTACATTTTATCCTTTCCAATTAAAAGGAAACAAATTACTGAACGCAGGCCACAACATGGATGAAGCTCAAATGTGTTCTGCTCCGTGAAAGAAGCCAGACACAAAGGCTACAGAACTCGGGATGCCTTTCAAATGACGTCCTGGAAAAGGCAGGACCATGGGGACAGGAAAGATCTGTGATTACCAGGTGCTGGGGGCGCGGGGGCGGGGGGGGGGGGGCTGCCAAGGGCACAGAGGGACTTTCGGTGGGGGGTGGGAATGTTCTAGGTCTTGATTGCGGTGGCGACTCTAAGACGGTGAAGGTTTGCCAGGACGCGCTGACCTGTACACCTAAAGAGGAGAACTTTCAGCGAACAAAAATGAGACGGAATGAGAAAAATCACCAAACCGACCTAAGAGATGGACGAAAAAAACAGATCGTTTTTTAAAAGACAAGTTCACATATAAGGAGAACTGCACTAAATCGAAGATCTGCTTTGGGGAGGCTTTTTTAAAACCACCCTGAGTGAGAAATTGGTCCCCCGTCTGCCCAGAGTAGATGCCTGACCCTCCCCAGGCCCACCGAGCTCACCCGGCCTCCTCCACCCCTGCTGACTGCAGCCCCCAGCCTCCAGGGCGTAAAACACTCCCCGCTAGCAGGACTCACGCTGCTGTCCCCCTGCTCGACCCCTGCCCCGGTGGTCTCCCCCTCTTGGCTGTCCTCCCAGGGGACGGGTGGTGTGCCGGCCCCCACATCCTGCTGACCCCCTTGGCGTCCGTCTCCCTCTCACGTCGAGGGCCCCCAAGGGCGGCTCACTCGCGCCGAACTCGCGGTTCACATCAGGCCCCAGGCTGGCTCAGGAGACCCTCAGGAAATAGGTACTCACGAAGCCTGAAGCCCAGAGGACATCCAAACCTCACCCCTGGGACCCCAACCCCATTCGCAGCCCAGCTGCACTGAGCCCAGGGTCACCCGCCCCCCACCCCAAGGCTGAGGGCTCTCTGGAAGACTCCTTCCAGAAGCTCCGGACCCATCCCCCTCCCCCAGAAAGCCCTTAGACTCACGGCCACGCTCCATCCTCCTTCAGAGAGCCCGGGCTCACGTGTTGGCTGGGTCTCTGCTGGGTGCCCACCTGGCACTCTGACCCTGGGAAGCGTGTCCCCGGCCCCGCACACACCCCGGGATGCTCTGCAGTCCTGGGCCCCCCAAGACCTCAGAGCACCCACACAGCTCCCCCACCCCCCAGAGCGAGGGTGCCCCACCTGAGAGAGGTCCAGCCCGGCATCTCAGGCCCTCCCGCCCCTGCGAAGCCCCCAGCACCGTGCCCCCCGCGTGACGTACGAGGGCAAAAGGGATGAGTGGAGGCTGGCCTCCCTGAGGAAGTGACATCTGGGCTCCAGCCTAAGGGACACGCACGAAGGCCGGACCCTGGGGAGTCCACGTCGGGAGGTGGGGCTGGCAGGGCTGTGACCTCGCCTCAAGGGGCTCTGTGGGTCACGGGGGGCAGGAGGTGTCCCTTCACAGCGTGGGAAGCTTCCGGAGGTTATAAACAAGGCAGCACCGGATCTGACTGCTCCTTAAAGAGGTCTGTCCCAGCCGCCACGTCGCGGGTGCTGGTGAGGCCTGGCTGGGGGAGAGCGGTGGGCGGGCAGCTGGCAGGCTCTGGACAGGGGACGGGGGACAGCAGCGCTCAGACCTGGGATGGAGTAAAGGTCACGCCCAGATGGCAACGGGCCCAGGTCCTCACGGACACTCAGCCGCCCGGGGCCCAGCAACCCCAGGCCAGAGAGCCTGACCTCTCTCCCATACCGGCCAAGCCCAGGCGGTCCCCAGGACACGGGGCGCCCTCACTCCAGGGATGCTCAGAGCATGGCCCGGTTCATGGCCACGGAGTGTGGATGCTTCTGGAAAAGAAGAAATCACGAGAAGCCAGGACCAGAGAACCACAGGCAGGCTCTCGGGGGAGTCAGATGGGCACTCCCGCAGGCCAGGCGACAGCCCACAGGGTAGGGGGGCAGGGCACCCCTCGAACTGTGCGCAGAGACCCCAGGGAGGGGCATGCGCCCCTGGCCGGCTGCTCACACGCGGCCTGAGCCAGGGCCTCACACTTCGCGGTGGCCAAGCCTGCGCTCTCTGCTTTTGTAGATGCTAGAGACGTAAAAAGAGCAGTGGCGGCCGCGTTCTGGGGGAGGGAGGAAGAAAGGCGGGCGCGCACGGGCGCTTCAGGGCAGCGAGCCCACTCTGTACGACCCCGAAACACACGTCACCGCACATCTGTCAAAACCCACGGAGAGAACACCCCAAGCGGGACCCCTAATGTGAGCTGTGGACTCGAGTTAATAGTAGCCAATCAAGTCGGTTCATCGATTGTAACAAACGCCTGCAACACACGGTGTTCACGATGGGGCCACGTTGGGGGGTGGGGGGAGGTAAGTGGGAACCTCTGAGCTTTTGCTCCGTTTTCCCGTAAGCCTAAAAGTGCTTCGTAGAATTAACGAGCTTCATAGAATTAATTTTAAGAAAGCAGTTTGTTGGCACAAACTCCGCCCACCTGTGTCGTGCTGTCTCTGGCCGTGCACTCCATACCCACGGAGCCAGGGGTGCGTGTGGCCGGGAGGCCGGCGATAGTTACCCTCGGGCTGCTACGGAACCGCTCACCGACCCGGGCCTGTCCCTCCTCAGGCCTGACCGCCTTCCTGTCCTGAGGGCAGTGAGTCCCCCAGCGTCCTGCTCACAAAGGGGCCCTGGGGTCTCCTGGACACAACAAACTGTGGAGTGGAGACAGAGGCTCACGCCAGGTGGCTGGCAGACAGGGGGCCAAGGCCCTGGATCCGTGGCATGGAAGGGCCGAGCAGGCCTGGGGAGCTGGCCATGGGCTGCCACTCACGTCCGCTGCCCCCCAGGCGTCCCCAGGCCGCGGCCTACCTGCTGGAGGAGCAGCCATAGCACACAGACCACCTCTTCTTCCCACTGCAGGCACCTGGGGGCAGGAGAGCCCGCCCTCGGGCCGAGTGGACAGACAGCGGGCTCCCGGGAGCAGCCCTGCTCAGCAAACAGGCACAGAGACCCCCAGAAACAGACCTGGCACGGCCAGGGCACCAGGCAGCACTGGGCTCCCACAAGGCCCACCACACGCCAGGCCCCGGCATCACCTGGCGGCGGCCTCGATGGAGGACAGGGCAGTGCCAGCCCGCCCCAAAGCCCCTTGCAGCCCCTCGGGGACCACCACCTCCACCGTGGCACCGGCAGCTGAGACGCCCCCTTGCCCCAGGTGCGGGGGCTCTGGATACGGGCCGGGACCCAGGAGCTCACAACAGCATCCAAGACAACTGTCCAGTGGGTGAGGAATCAGGACACCAAAGAGGGTGAAACAGGGGAGGGGACCGCAGTGACAAGACGGCGGGCAGGGAGGAGACCCTACATGGCTTCCGGCCAGTTCTGGCTCCCCCCGGGATCAGTTCAGGGCTAGGGGAGAGTGCAGGGTCCCTGTGTCTGCGTGGTGTCAGGGCCTGGCTGCAACACATACAGACACACACACGTATGCACACACCCAAGCACACAGTGAATGTACAGAAAAACGTGCACACACAGGCACGCACACGCCTGCACGCAACTGGCTCCACTGTGATGCAGTAAGACGACCCCACCTCCCCACAGACCTATAAAACCTTCTGCAGAAATGCTTTCCCCAAGGGACTGGTCAACACTGCGAATGTCTCAGTGGAATTGAGCCATTTGCAGACACGTTCCCGTGAGCCCCGCAGGATATCAGGGTGCCCCTCCGCACCCGTGAGCCCCGCAGGATATCAGGGTGCCCCTCCGCACCCGCAAGGCTGAGAAAGGCCATGAACTGCTGCAGAAAGTTTTCATCTAAGCAGACTTTTCTTTCTTTGCTCAATATGAGATTTTAAAAATAGACCGAAGAATATAGCAGATAACGTGACAAGAAAAAGTTCCCACCCCATTTCCTGCTTTTCCTCCATTTTGCCACACTTGGTTCAGATTTTTTTTTTTGAGAAATAAAACCTGTCAGAATCAGTCAAAGCCTTCTCCTACCCTTCTCCCCGGAAGGAACCACATTTGGGGTATAAAGGACTCGCACAATCAAAGTAAAATGATGCATCTGGTCAAGTCACCATCCATTGCCTGCCTGCTCCCTGCTGCTGCCCGCCTGCCCCTCCTCCACCAGTCAGAGGGCACCCCACGTCGAGCTCCGGCTCCCAAGAGGGAAAGCCCAAGTGCCCAGGGCAAGCCCCGAACCCTTCACACCAGGCTGACCCCCCCACACACAAGAGCTAGGCACACGCTCAGGGTCTGGATGGGAGCCGTCCCCTCTGCCGGGAGCACCCCTGCCCCCCAAAACGCATGCATGACTCAGTCCTTCACCTTCACTCAGAGACACCTGCTCACCGAGGCCACCAGTACCCCCACCTCCCACGTCACTCATCCTTTTCTTGCCCTCTGAGTATTCAGTTGTTGATCCTGGATTTGTGGGGTCTGAGACTTATAAAAGAGGAAAAAGGAATGAGTCCGTTTTTCGTGGTACAGGCTACAGGTGGGGGTTAAAGGAGAGCGATAATAACCAACAAGCCAGCTACTGAAGGGGGAAGTCGAAAACGACGACTAGGGAAATTTTAAAAGGTATAGGAACAAAAGTAACTGTCAGAACAAAAGCGCAAGCCTTCCGAAATACCAACATACTTTTAAAGAGCAAAGGATACACATCTCACGGAGAAAACTGCCACAGCAACTATGGCAAAATACATGTAATTGTAAAAGACTACGACAGAGTGAAACCAAGAACACCAGTCATATTAATACAAGCAAATAAGCTTAACGCATCCTTTAAAAGTATTTTAATTTGACTCACAAATGAAGACAACTATATGCTTCACACAAGAAACACACTTTAAATATAAAGACACAAAGAGGTTAAAAGTAAAATAAGTTTAGGGCTTCCCTGGTGGCGCAGTGGTTGAGAGTCCGCCTGCCGATGCAGGGGACACGGGTTCGTGCCCCGGTCCGGGAAGATCCCACATGCCACAGAGCGGCTGGGCCCGTGAGCCATGGCCGCTGAGCCTGCGCGTCCGGAGCCTGTGCTCCGCAACGGGAGAGGCCACAACGGTGAGAGGCCCGCGTACCGCCAAAAAAAAAAAAAGTAAAATAAGTTTAAAAGACAGACTGTGCTAACACGAACGAGTAGAAAGCCGAACAATGCAGATTTCAGAGCAAAGAAAGTTACCAGGATGAAGTTAAGTTACCAGGGTCAATTCATCAAGGGGACATACCATTCTAAATACTAAAGCGCCCAATAACAAAGCTTTGAAATACACTGGGCAAAAACTACTAGAAATGGAAGAATGAAAAGATGGATCCACAATTATAGGTGGAGATTTTGATACCCACTCCTTCTCTCAATAATTGAGAGAACAAGGAGACAGAAAATCCAGTACGGATACAGGAGCCCGAACAGCACTGCCAACCACAACGTCCTAACTGACGTTTACAGGACAGTCCTCCCAACAACAACAGATTGCATATTCTTTTCAAGTGTGCATGGAACACCTACAAAGATAAATCTTAGGCTGGGCCATAAAACAAGTCTTAATAAATTTTTTTTTATGTCTTAATAAATTTTGAAAGAATCAAATCATGTTAAGTGTTTTCTCTTACCACAAATGAGTTAAAGTAGAAATCAATAACAGAAAGGTATCTTGAAAATCCCCAAATGTTTGGAAAGTAATACACTTCTAACTAACCCATGAATCAAAGAAGAAATCAAAAATGAAATTGGAAAATATGCCAAATTGGAATGAAAATAACACAGTACATCAAAATCTGTGAGATGCAACTAAAGTGGTCTTTAGACTACCAAACACCTACATTAGAAGAGAGATCTTTAATCAATGACCTCAGCTTCCACCTTAAAAGCTAGAAAAAGGTGAGCACATTAAAACTAAGCAAACAGAAAAAAAAAACAATAAAAATCAGAGCAGAAACCAATGAAATAACAAAAAAGAAAAAACATCCAATGAAACCCCAAGATAAAAGTTGGTTATTTCAGATCAACAAAATCACTAAAACTCTAGCCAGACTGATCATAAAAAAAGGAACTAATTACCAATATAGAAATGAGAGAAGAGACATCATCACAATCCTACAAATGTTAAAAAGATAATAATGAGATATTATGAACAACTTTGTGCCAATCAATTCAACACCTTCGGTGAAATGAACAAATTCCTTCAAACACACAGAATACCAAGGTCTCCTCAAGAAAAAATAGATAACCTGAACATAATTATTAAATGCATTTAAAATCTAGTTAACAACCTTCTCACAAACAGAAGTTCAGGCCTAGATGGCTTTACTGATGAATTCCACCACACACATAGGTTAGAAATAAGACCACTTCTACAAAATTCTTCTCTCCACACGAAGAGAGAACACTTCCCAGAGCACTCTACCATGCCAGCATTACTCTGACATCAAAACCAAAAACATTATAAGAAAACTATAGTCAATATCCCTCATGAACTTAGATGCAAAATTTCTTAGCAAAATTTTAGCAAATTAAGTTCAACAATATCTACAAAGGGTAATAATACAACATGACCAACTGGGGTTTATCCAGAAACACAAGCTTGATTTAACGTCTGAAAAATCCATCGATATAATTCACCATATTGAGACTAAAGGAGAAGAAAACATGATTATCTCAAGAGGTGTAGAAAAAGCACCTGACAAATTTCAACATCCATTTATGTTAAAATAAACAACTCTTAGCATTAGTATTAGAAGGAAAATTCCTCAGTCTAATAAAGGACATCTACAGAAACCTAGTAACATCACACTTGATAGTGAGAAACTAAACGTACTTCTGGGAAGGACTGAGAAAAAGGCAAGGATGTTCACTCTTCCCATCTCTATTAAACATTGTACTGGAGGGGCTAGCCAGTGCAATCACGCAAGAAAAAAAAAATAGGCGTCCAGATCGAAAAGGAAGAGGTAAAATTGTCTTTATTTGCAGACATGATGATCAATGTAAAAAAAAAAAAATCAACAGAATCCACACAAAAAATCTACTAGAACTAAAAATTGAGTTACAGAGGTATCAATATAAAAGATATATAAATACCAAAATTAATTACAGCTCTAAACACCATTGACAATAGCATAAGAAAATATGAAAAACCTGGTATCTGACAAAAGAGGTTCAAGGCCTTTCACTGAAAACCACAAAACATCTCTGACAGAAATTAAAGATCTACATAAATGGAGAGATCTACAATGTTCATGGGTCAGAAGATCTGATATTGGTAAGAGATTGATTCTCCCCCAGTTGATCCTGAGGTTCAATGCAGTCCCAAGCAGAATCTCACCAGGCTTCTTTGTAAAAATTGACAAGCAGCTTCTAAAATTTATATGGAAGTACAAAGGACCCGGAATAACCAACACAGCTTGAAAGAGAAGAGCAAAGGTGGACGGTTTTCCTTATCTTAAGACTTTTACAAAGCTGTAGTAACCGAGGCAATGTGGTATTGGCATAAAGACGGACTAAAAGGTCAATGCATCAGAACCGCATCACCAAAAAGAGGCCCACACTTTTATGGTAAATTGAGTTTTTAAAAGGGTGCCAAGGTGACTCCCTGGGTAAGGAATACTCTTTTCAGTGTACAGCACTGGAACAATTGGACACTCACATAAAAAAAATTAAGAACTTCAAGTGAAATAACACCATTTGTAGCAACATGAATGGACCTAGAGATTATCAGACTAAGTGAAGTAAGTCAGAGAAAAATATCACATGAAATCGCTTATATGTGGAATCTAAAATGACACAAATGAACTTATCTACGAAACAGAAACAGACTCACAGACATAGAGACCAGACTTGTGGTTGCCATGGGGGAGGCGGGTGGGGGAGGGATGGATTGCAAACTTGGGATTAGCAGATGCAAACTATAATATATAGGATGGATAAACAACAAGGTCCTACTGTATAGCACAGGGAACTCTATTCAATATTCTGTGATGAGCCATAATGGGAAAGAATATGAAAAAGAATGTACATATATGTATAACTGAATTACTCTTCTGTACAGCAGAAATTAACACAACTTTGTAAATCAACTATACTTCAATAAAAATAAATTATAAAAATTAAGAACTTCAACCCATAATTTACATGGTGGACAAAAGGTAACCCATGGACCTAAATGTAAGCACTGAAACTAAAACCACCAGAAGAAAACACAGAAGAAAACCTTAGTAATCACGTACTTGGTAAAGATTTCCTAAATATGACATTCAAAGCATGAAACACATAAAAAATGAAAAAGCAATAAATTTGACTTCATTAAAATTGAGATCTTTTCGTTTTTAAAAGACACTATTAAGTAAAGGAAAAGGAAAGCCATAGACTGGGGCGGAAAATATTTGTAAAACATATACCCTTGTATCTAGAATATATAAAGAACTTTCACAACCCAGGAAATAAGACAAACAGATCCATTTCTAAATGAACAAAAGGTCTGAAAGACACTTCACCAAAGAAGTCATACAGAGGCCAATAAACCACGAAAAGATCCTCAACATCATTAGTCATTTGAAAATGAAAATTAAACCACAAGGAGACAGCACTCCCCCACCTTATCAGATTGACTAGAATGGAAGAGACCAACCCCATCGAGCGCAGGTGAGGACTGCGGGGACTGAAACTCTCACGCGGCTGGCGGGACTTATAAGTGGTGTGACCACTTCGGAAAACAGTTAGCCAGTTTCTTAAGCGATTAAATAAACACCTACCATAGTATCCAGCCATCCTACCCCTAGGTATTTACCTAAGAAAAAAGAAATACAAGTCCTAGCGGCAAGGTCCTACCATAGAGCACAGGGCACTGCATTCAATACCCCGTGATAAACCATCATGGAAAAGAATATGGAAAAGAATGTCTGTATATGTATAACTGAGCCACTTTGCTGTACAGCGGAAATTAACACAATGTAAACCAACTATACTTCAAGAAAATATATTTTTTAAAAAAGAGGAAATACAAGTCCTTGCAAAGACTTGAACACAAATGTACACACAACAGCTCAAAACGGGAAACGACCCAAATGCCCGCCACCACGTGAATGGATAAACAGACTGTGGCTCGTCCACACAGCAGAACCCAAGTCAGCAACGAAAAGAATGGCCCCTGGATACACGCAACCACCTGGATGAACCTCAGAACAACGTGCGGCACCAGACAGGAGCACGCACGCGTATGTGATCCATTGACCAGAGGACCCTGGAAAGTACAGACCCGTCTCTGCTGACGGGCAGGGCAGTGGCTGCCTCCTGAGTGGGGAGGGGCGGCAGGAGGGATCCCAAGGCCCTGAGGACACCTCTGGGCGTAACGGTCTCATGGTGTCCGACTGTGCGCTGTAAGTATGGCCGTCTATCACACGTCGATTATACCGCAATTGAAAGCTGGCTTTGGCTTACGTGAACAGAGTACATAACCCAGAGGCTACCACATCTGTGTAGATCCGGCCATCGTGGCAAACCTGAGCCTGTCCGTCTGTCTGTCTGCTGCTCCCCCTTGCGTTTCAGGTGCAGAGGGCCCAGGTGCTGCTAACAGACCCCTAACTGAGGTCACTGGTTCCCAACCAAGGCGCCTTCGGTGGGCACTGACGGCCTTCCCATTTACTTCCCCAGCACCCCCACCCCAACCCTGCCAGGAGGAAGAGGCCACTTGTCCACCACTGTCCCTTTGGCCCTCAAGGCCCTCAGCTCTGGACTGAGAACACAGCCCCAGGCACCTGAGCTACCCACAGCACCGGGGTTCTAGGCTGAGGTCTGGAGAGGGTCGGGAATGCGTGCGGCCCACCAGGCGGTCTGGGGGGGATCTGGACCACCGCCACCTGGAGTTTCTCTGGTGAGGCCTGGGGGCCTGTGTGTGCGCATCCTGGCTCTGGGGCCTTGGAGAGCCACCGCCAACGGCAGGCCTACCCTGAAGCAGAAAGGGGGAGAAGCCCGGAGCCCGGGGCCTGCTGCCCCACTGCCACCCGTTCTCAAGGTGGGGTACAGAGGCCTCCAGCTGCCCGTTTACACAGCGACCAGTGACGGAGCTTATGACATGTTTGGCTCTCCAAACACTGGGGAGAAACCAGGAATTCTTACAAACTCCCCGGGACGAGAGAGCATCTTCCCAATGTCCCAGAGCTCCTAAGTGGTCTAACAGATGTCCTCGTTTGAAAGAAAATCACCTTGACCCTGAAATGAAGACAGAGCCCTTAAGCAAAAGGGGGATGCTTGGAGAAAGTTCAGGGGACCCCAACAGCAGGGGCTGAGCCCCGCTGCCCAGCACCCTGAAAACGGTGAGGTCACCAGGGCTCTGTGGTCACGTTCAGTCTTCTGCAGCCGGGTCCAGGGACCTCGCAGAGTCGGCAACGCTGAGAAATGAATACACACGGACCCAGCCCAATCCCCGCCGCCGAGGACCGCGGCCCCCGTCTCCGACCCTCCTGGCCGGGCTCAGAGAACGGTCGGTCGGGGAGAAGACACAGGCCCAGCTCAAGAAACTGAAGATGAAATAAAGACGCTGCCCGCCCCCGCTCCCACCCAGGTCTCCCCACTGCACCGTGTTCCGAACGCACAAATTATCCTCAGCTCATCACGCTCGGAAACTGACCAGACCATCGCCCGCCAGGAAGGGGGCAGGCTGCACCTCTCAGCACACACTTGACATTTTGTTCCCGTCCAGGCTTCCCGTGCTGACAGTTTCTGGATTAAATGTGCAAATGGAACGCGGCCCCGAGGGCGTCCCGCTCCCTGCCGGCCGAAGCTCCAGCCTGTGTGCCTGTGTGCACGTGTGCGCGCAGACACGTGGATGTGCCTGAGTGTGCACGCCACGTGAGCGCGTCCACACGTGCGTGTCTGTGCGCGCATGTGCGTCCCTGTGCACGCCTGCCTCTCTGCCAGTGTCCGGCTGGACCAGGTATGTTTTTACCAACCAGATCCTTCAAGCTGGGAAATTGGCACCACCAGCTCGCAGCAGCCCCGGCTTGGGCGTCTGCTCGGCACGGGGAAATTCTCTCAGCCCAGGGTGGCTGGGTCCACCTGGAAACGCAAACGTGACACCCCTGCCCCGAGCTTTGGGCCGGGGGTGTCTGTCTCGCAGCCGCCAGCCAAGGGGAAGTGAGACTGCCAAGGCCTGAGGCCCGGACTCGCCTTCCGGGGCAGCCAGAGGCCCCGGGGGATCGGCGCCTGCAGACCCACGCGTGAGCGGGGGAGCGTGGCCCCCGATTCCCACGACCCTGCGGAGGCTTGAGGGCTTCCCTGGGCCCCCTCTGCGCTCACGGGCGTCATCAAGGCCTCCTGAGCCCAGCTGGGGCTGCCGCCCAGGGGCCCAGAAGAAGCTGACAGGCAGTCCACTGGGCACATGGGACTGGCCCCGGTCGGGGGCATCTCCTGCCCGGTCACAGGAGAGGGCTGCCAGCAGCCGCCCGCCCCAGGGGCCTCCACAGCTCCGCCTTCCACTCACCCCACCCGGTGTGCCTGACCCACACATAGCTGGGAGACAGAAAATGCGCAAAGAGCAGCCGCTCCCGCCCCCCAACCCTGGCTCTGAGGACCGTTTAGTGAGTCAGGGATCGGGGGCGGGGGGTGGGGTGGGTGGGCAAGGTGCACGGGCAGCGGCCCCCCGACCCCGCAGGGCTGCACCAGCCCCCTCCCCCCACCCGTGAAGTCGCACAATGGCACACTTCAATGGGCGCACAGCCGGGGCCTCTGGTTCCCATTCTCCGTGACCTGGGGAAGCAGAGGACACGATTATAGCCCATCTGAATGCAGGCTCCTGGGGCGATCGTTCTGGCACCTGCAAGCCCCCAGCCCCCACCCGGGGGTGACAGCTGGCAGACCCCACCGCGCCGTGCACCCCACGGCCACGAGGCCCCGCCGGGCTCATCCCATTATCCCTGACGACTTCCCCAGGGCAGCCCCCACGTGGAGCGCCGGTGCCAGGCCCCCGCCCGCGCCCGGCGACACGGCTGCCTGTTCAGCCTGATGCCCGTCATGTTATGTCAGCTGTTACCCCGCGCTTAAAACAAGGCACTCCAGCTGGTCAGGGTCAGATGCAAAAACAAGCCCTGACAAAACCCGGCCCTCCAGCTACCCCAAGCCGGAGACCCCACTGAATGTGGCACTTAAAGACGCGCTTCTCTGCAGCCCCCGGGCAGAGCATAAAGGAAACACCTGTCCCAAGGACGGCACACTCTAATCCCACCAAATCCCCAGTGGAGGGGCCCGCGGGCCGCAGCAGGCGCCCGCACCCCAACGTCCGACTTTGGTCCTGGACCCTCACGTTCTGGCAGGCGAGGCGGGACGGAAAACACGGAGCAGTCCCCCCATCTCCGCCCAGGCCAGACCCACACCGCGGGGGGCAGAGCGCGGTGCAGGACCCTCCCCCCGGGGGGCGGCTACTGGTGCAGGTGAAGACCCCCCTCCTGGACGGTTGACGCCTTCCAGACGGGCAAGAGGGACGCCTGGCCCAAAAGGCCCTCCTGCCGACACGGGAGGCCAAGCTCCCCGTCTGACCAGACCCCGACGCCCCCGCTGGTCCCCAGCCCCCTGCACCCCAACCGGGGGCAGCTCCGACTGACTCTGGTTACCAGCCTGGGGCTGAGTCTCCACAACCTCGGAAAAGGGTGAAGAAAAGAGGGGGTACGGGGGGGCTGCAGGGTGAGACCACCCAGACACCTGGCCGCTTTGGAGAGAAAGCCGTGGAGACCACCAAACACACGCACACACGCGGACACACAAATACGCACGCACACGCATCGCGGGTGCCAGGAGAGGCCGTGGGCTCCCCCGTCTCCTTCTGCCCGAGGGAGCGGAGGCCGGCCCAGCAGCCTCCGCCAGCAGGATGGTCGTTCCTCCCTCCCGGGGCCCCTGGACCCAGCGGGACGGGCTTCCCCAAGGGGGGAGCCTAGGAGACGCTCCCAGAGCCCAGGGCGGACGGGGTGCCGGCCAGGGGCTGTCAGCAGGCTCCCGGCAAAGACACCCCGGAAGGCAGCTAAGACGCCGGCACCCACCTCACAGCACAGAGCTTTACAGCCTGAAAACAGGAAACACTGTAGAAACAAACAGACCCAGACCCAGTGGTTCACACAGCCGGGGGCGGGGGGGAGCCCTGCGGGCCGGGCCCTGGCTGGTCTCGGGCCCCAGGGCCTCCACTTGACCTCGCAGAGTCTCCCCGGGACCCGAGAGCACCCGCCCCACCGCCCTGCTTTCCTTCAGGAGGAAACTCTGGGGGCCCAGGGGAAGTGATCTGGAGGAGGTGCCCTGCTTCCGGGGGGACCAGGGGCTGCAGGTGGACGTCCCCATGCCCCCCTCGCCCCCGCCCCATCCCTCAACCCCAGGTGGGGCCCTGTCCTCCCCTGCAAGGGCTCAGGGCGTAAAACTGCCCGGCGGCCCCAGGGCGTGACCTGATTCAGGCCACTCGTGCCGGATCGGGTTACGTGTTTTTCGGGAAAGTTTCAAACACTTTGCAGTTCCCTCCACCTCCTGCCCAGGCCCCCCTCCCCTGGTTCTGAATCGACTTGATGGACAGGACCGTCCTGGCCCGGGACGGAGCGTGGGCTTCACAGAGGGCGCCTTTGTTAGCGAGCGCAAGTTGCCCTAGGACCTCTCCACCCACAGGGCCCGTGAGCCCGCGGAAGTTTCCGGTTACAGCTGAGGGTTCCCGTTTTCACGGCTCTCGGCTGAGCGCAGACCCCGCAAGAAGGAATGTCAGCTGTCCCCTCAGGAGCAGCTGCCTCCAGGCCAGGAACGCAGCCAGCCCTGGGGACGGGGACCCTGGCGGGCATAAACGATGGCCCCGGAGGTGGGGACAGCCCGAGTCACCACCCTGGGCCCCAGAGAGGGCCCCGCGAGCCTCGAGCCCTCGGCCTCTTCCTGCTCAGATGCCCTTGGGGCTGGGGGACCGTCCCCCTTATAAGGTAGGGACAGTGGCACTCGGCCCTGCAAGCCCAGGAGGGAGACCCCAAAGGGAGGGTCCAGGCCACTCCAGGCTGAGGAAGCCAAAAACCCACAACCACACACAATGAGGAAAAAAGGCCACAGGCGCTGGGAGAAGCAATGACACTCGAGTGTGGATGGGGGCGGTGGTGGAGAAATGCCCTGGAGACACGAGAGGAAGTGAGGGGCCCGTCACAGGGAGCAGAGGCGCCGGGCCCCTGGTTTAGGGGGCTTTAGAGGGGGCTCAGGCCAATGTCCACAGAATCCCGGGGGTCGGGGTTCTCGTTCTCAGGGGTCCCCACCAAGTGGCAAAGGGGCTCTAGAGAATTAGCCGAGACCCCTTGAGGGCAGCAGCTTCAAATTCTGCTTGGCGGCCCTTAAGCTTCTGTTCACGGACTCACATGGGGACATCAGGGGTGACCCAGACCCGGGGAAGTGCAGGCGCTACCTGGGTCTTGCCCACCCCACCTGGCACGGGGTGGACAAACACAGCAGTCTGCCTCTCCCCAGACACGCACTCTCCAGGGTGGGGCCCTTCCTCACCTGCCCGAGGAGCAGCCCGGACCCCGACCCCCAGCTCACCCCCTCCCCCCTCCCCAAGGCCAGTGTCCCTCTGTCCCGTCTCCCTGGGTCGGCACCGGGCAGGGCCTCAGAGGCACGAGCGAGGGGGCCCCTGTGGCCTGGACCCGCAGGCCGCTCCACACCCCCAGGCTGCACAGTCAGACCCCGGGACACTTCAGCCAGCTCCGCTGGGCAGAAATATCTGGAATGCAGACTGCGGTGCGGGGCTGTCCCTTAGCTTTCAGTGTTTCTGCCCCAAACCCAAGAGGCTCTGCTGTGCCCACGGAAAGTCTCTGCCCATGAGGCAGCCAAGACCCCCACCCTATAGAGGGACAAGTGGGACACCTGAGCCAGGCCAAGGCCCAACCCTGGCCTGGCGGGACATGCGTGTCCACACGCACACACACGTGTGCTCGCAGAAGGGCACCGCCACCGCCTTCCGGCTCCCGGGAGCAGGGTGTCAGTCCCTCCCCACGCTTCGGCGCTGGCCCCCTCTTACACAGGGCCCACGGGGAGGGCCCTGGGGACGCAGACATGAAGCCCGTGTCCTGCCCCTGAGAATCCCTGCTATTTGCACACAGACCCTGGCATGTTAGTGGGTGCACGAGAAACACTTGCTGGCTGAACAAACGCAGGCGAGGACACCCCTACCAGGGTGCAGGGAAAGGGTGGACTACATTCTGAGGCAGAGCATCAGACAAGGCCCAGGCAGTGGGAACCAGTCCTCACTGGGCAGCTCCTGTGTGCTGGGGACAGAGACCAAGGAGCTCAAGGCCCCGCAGTGGGGGAGATGACATCTTCCAAGAGCACTGGGGGACGAAGCCAGTGATGTCACTGGGCGAGCAGGAAGGCATCCCAGAAGCAAATGCACAGGAGCGGGGCTTTGTGGGATGTGTAGGAGTTCACCAAGCAGAGAGGAGACGGCTGGAGAAGAGCACTCCAAGGAGGAGGCGGCCTTGGAGAAAACAAGACCTTGGGGTTTGTTAATGAAAAGTCTGGGCCACCCGCTGGTGCCCTGACATTGGGTAGGAGTGACTTAAGCTCTGTGAGTCTCATCCCCTCTGTGTGAGTGAAGGACAGAGCAGAGGGCGTGCATGCAGCAGGCTCCCCACAGGGGCCGCTGGCCCTGACTTAGCGTGGTCGTCTTTACTGGCATGTGAAGGGTGTAGAGAGCAGAAGCTGGGAACACGCGGGCCTGCAGAGGCCCGAGCTGAGTGTGAGCTGGGGCCGCCGGGGGGGGGGGGGGGGGGGTTCTGAGGACAGAGCCTAGACTGCGTTCCTGAGAAAAGTGAGGCCCGCAGAGGGGCCCAAGGGGGCCCAGAGAGTCCCATGGAGCCTGGTTTTGCATCTGGGAAACTGAGGCCCAGGGGACGGGAGAGTCTCGCTCCGTGCTGGGGGAGCCGGAGCCCCGGGGTGGGTGATCCAGCGGCGGGAAGGCTGGGTCACCGCCGAGGGGCCTGGGCCGGGGAGGAAGCCGCAGCAATGACCTCATCCCCTAGGCCTCCGGGCCGCGGCTCACGGGGTTTTTAACCGCAGCATCGCAGGACAATTCCCTGGTATGTTCCCCACCAGAAGGCATGGAATACGCGGTGTCTGTGTTGTGCTTTTGAGTGCCTCTCTCTTTGTGTGGGATTTGAAAAAGGAAGGAAAAAAAAAAAACAAAAAAAACCCCCCTCGATTTCAGAGACAAAAACCAGCCCCTCACCTGGGCCCAGCCTGGGTCTCTTATTCCAGAGAGTGGGGAGGGGAGTGTTTCTGCCACAGCAGCAGGACAGGGGGAGACACAGAAGAGCCACCCAGACCCAGAACTCGTCCACAGGCGCGCGTGCGCACAGAAACACGGGCACAGAGCACACACGCACAGACCCACGCACACACACGTGCGTGCACGGCGATGTGCATGAGCAGACACACAAGCACACCGCACGCCTACATGCACAGACACACGTGCACACAGGCAGGCACACACACGTACGTACACACACACACACACACCCAGGGCTTCCTCTGAATTCAGGAACCATGTTGGGAGCCGGCCCTGCAGCCCTGGCAGTGGCCCTTTTCCCCGGGAAACCACAAACAAGGCTCAGATCTCAAACGGGCCCATTCACAGCCCTGGGACAGACCCTGCAGCAGAGTTGAGATTCCACCCAAAATGGCTTTTTCAGGCCCCCCAAATCTCCCTGGTTCAGCAGAACGCTTAATCCCTCGGAGGCCGCCCTGGGGCTCCCTCACACAGAGCTGAGATAACAGCTCTCTGGCCCCATAAAAGCGAACGCATGAAAAGAAAGGAAGAAATATGGGCTCTCTGGGAAAACACAGCTTTGAATGACTTTTTCTCCACCATTTAAGCATCGTGCTGCTCTCGGAATCCTGTGTGGAGCCCACGCTCGGCCCCTCCTGGGCTCCCGGCTGCGGTCTGGCTCCGCTCGGAGCTCTGGGCCGGGGCCAGCAGTGCCCGCGATCC